>NW_028123640.1:0-513630 GCF_965194805.1 Balaenoptera borealis
GGAGGGAGTCCGGGGAAAAGTCTGCAGCTGCCGAAGAGGCAAGAGACTTTATCTTGCCTCTTTGTTTCACAGCGCGCAAGGAGAGGGGATTCAGAGCGCTGCCTAAACGAAATCCAGAGACGGGTGCGAGCCGCGGCTATCAGTGCGGATCCCACAGCAACAGGGGCGCAGAGGGAAAAATGGAGAGATTCCCGCACAGAGGCTCAGCGCTGAGCAGCGCTTACCAGCCCGAGAGGCTTGTCTGCTCACCCGCTGGGGCGGGCGGGGCTGGGAGCTGAGGCGCGGACTTCGGTCGGATCGCAGGGAGAGGACTGGGGTTGGCGGCGTGAACACAGCCTGAAGGGGTTGGCGTGCCGCGGCGAGCCGGGAGGGAGCCAGAGAGGAGGTCTGCAGCCGCCGAGGAGGCAAGAGACTTTTTCTTGCCTCTTTGTTTCGCGGCGTGCAAGGAGAGGGGATTCAGAGCGCCGCCTAGACGAACTCCAGAGGCGGGCGTGAGCCGCGGCTAACAGCATGGACCCCAGAGACGGGCACGAGCCGCGGCCATCAGCGCGGACCCCAGAGACTGGTAGGAAACGCTAAGGCTGCTGCTGCTGCCACCAAGAAGCCTGTGTGCGAGCACAGGTCACTCTCCACACTGCCCCTCCCGGGAGCCGGTGCAGCTCGCCACTGCCAGGCTCCCGTGATCCGGGGACAACTTCCCCGGGAGAACACAAGGCGCACCTCGGGCTGCTGCAACGTCACGACGCCTCTGACGCCGCAGGCTCGCCCCGCCTCCTCTGTACCGCTCCCTCCCCCGGCCTGAGTGAGTCAGAGCCCCCGAAGCAGCTGCTCCTTTAACCCCGTTCTGTCTGGGCAGGGAACGGACGCCCTCAGGCGACCTACATGCAGAGGCGGGTCCACATCCAAAGCTGAACCCCGGGAGCTGTACGAACAAAGAAGAGAAAGGGAAATCTCTCCCAGCAGCCTCAGAAGCAGCGGATTAAAGCTCCACAAACAACCTGATGTGCCTGCATCTGTTGAATACCTGAATAGACAACGAATCACCCCAAATTCAGGAGGTGGACTTGGGAGCAGGATATATTAATTTTTCCCCTTTTCCTTTATTGTGAGTGTATATGTGTATGCTCCTGGGTGAGATTTTGTCTGTATAGCTTTGCTTTCACCATTAGTCCTAGGGTTAGGTCCATCCGTTTGTTGGTCTTGTTTTTTTTTTTTTTGACTTAAAAAATTTTTTTTCTTAATAAATGTTTTCTTAATAATTTTTTCCTTATTTTCTATTTTTGGAAATTAAAAAAAAATTTTAATAAGTTTTTTCATATTTTTTATTTTAAAAAATTAAAAAAATTTTTTCTTAATAAATTTTCTCTTAATAATTTTTTTCTTACATTTTATTATAAAAATATCAATAAATCTATGTTTAAAAATTAAAAAAAAATTTTCTTAATAAATTTATTCTTAATATTTTTTTTTCTTATTTTTTATTATAATAGCTTTATTTTATTTTATTTTATCCTCTTTCTTTCTTTCTTTCTATTTTTTTTTCTCCCTTTTATTCTGAGCTGTGTGGATGAAAGGCTCTTGGTGCTCCAGCCAGGCATCAGGGCTGTGCCTCTGAGGTGGGAGAGCCAACTTCAGGACACTGGTCCACAAGAGACCTCCCAGCTCCATGTAAAACCAAACAGCGAAAATCTCTCAGAGATCTCCATCTCAACATCAAGACCCAGCTTCACTCAACGACCAGCAAGCTACAGTGCTGGACACCCTATGCCAAACAACTAGCAAGACAGGAACACAGCCCCATCCATTAGGAGAGAGGCTGCCTAAAATCATAATAAGGCCACAGACACCCCAAAACACACCACCAGACGTGGACGTGCCCACCAGAAAGACAAGATAGAACCTCATCCACCAGAACACAGGCACTAGTCCCCTACACCAGGAAGCCTACACAACCCACTGAACCAACCTTAGCCACTGGGAACAGATACCAAAAACAACGGGAACTACGAACCTGCAGCCTGTGAAAAGGAGACCCCAAACACAGTAAGATAAGCAAAATGAGACGACAGAAAAACACACAGCAGACGAAGGAGCAGGGTCAAAACACACCAGACCTAACAAATGAAGAGGAAATAGGTAGTCTACCTGAAAAAGAGTTCAGAATAATGATAGTAAGGATGATCCAAAATCTTGGAAATAGAATAGACAAAATGCAAGAAACATTTAACAAGGACGTAGAAGAACTAAAGAGGAACCAAGCAATGATGGAAAACACAATAAATGAAATTAAAAATACTCTAGATGTGATCAATAGCAGAATAACTGAGGCAGAAGAACGGATAAGTGACCTGGAAGATAAAACAGTGGAAATAACTAGTGCAGAGCAGGATAAAGAAAAAAGAATGAAAAGAACTGAGGACAGTCTCAGAGACCTCTGGGACAATGTTAAACGCAGCAACATTCGAATTATAGGGGTCCCAGAAGAAGAAGAGAAAAAGAAAGAGACTGAGAAAATATTTGAACAGATTATAGTTGACAACTTCCCTAATGTGGGAAAGGAAATAGTTAATCAAGTCCTGGAAGCACAGAGAGTCCCATACAGGATAAATCCAAGGAGAAACACGCCAAGACACATATTAATCAAACTGTCAAAAATTAAATATAAAGAAAACACATTAGGAGAGTAGGGGCAAGATGGCGGAAGAGTAAGACGCAGAGATCACCTTCCTTCCCACAGATACAGTAGAAATACATCTACACGTGGAACTGCTCCTACAGAACACCCACTGAACGCTGGCAGAAGACGTCAGACCTCCCAAACGGCAAGAAAATCCCCACGTACTTGGGTAGGGTAAAAGAAAAAAGAAATAACAGAGACAAAAGAATAGGGATGGGACCTGCGCCAGTGGGAGGGAGCCGTGAAGGAGGAAAGGTTTCCAGGCACTAGGAAGCCCCTTTGTGGGCAGAGACTGTGGGTGGCAGAGGGGGGAAGCTTCGGAGCCGCGGAGGAGAGCACAGCCACAGGGGTGCGGAGGGCAAAGCGGAGAGACTCCCGCACAGAGGCTCGGCGCCAACCAGCACTCACCAGCCCGAGAGGCTTGTCTGCTCACCCGCCGGGGTGGGCGGGGGCTGGGAGCTGAGGCTCGGGCTTTGGTGCTAGCAGGGAGGGAGTCCGGGGAAAAGTCTGCAGCTGCCGAAGAGGCAAGAGACTTTATCTTGCCTCTTTGTTTCACAGCGCGCAAGGAGAGGGGATTCAGAGCGCTGCCTAAACGAAATCCAGAGACGGGTGCGAGCCGCGGCTATCAGTGCGGATCCCACAGCAACAGGGGCGCAGAGGGAAAAATGGAGAGATTCCCGCACAGAGGCTCAGCGCTGAGCAGCGCTTACCAGCCCGAGAGGCTTGTCTGCTCACCCGCTGGGGCGGGCGGGGCTGGGAGCTGAGGCGCGGACTTCGGTCGGATCGCAGGGAGAGGACTGGGGTTGGCGGCGTGAACACAGCCTGAAGGGGTTGGCGTGCCGCGGCGAGCCGGGAGGGAGCCAGAGAGGAGGTCTGCAGCCGCCGAGGAGGCAAGAGACATTTTCTTGCCTCTTTGTTTCGCGGCGTGCAAGGAGAGGGGATTCAGAGCGCCGCCTAGACGAACTCCAGAGGCGGGCGTGAGCCGCGGCTAACAGCATGGACCCCAGAGACGGGCACGAGCCGCGGCCATCAGCGCGGACCCCAGAGACTGGTAGGAAACGCTAAGGCTGCTGCTGCTGCCACCAAGAAGCCTGTGTGCGAGCACAGGTCACTCTCCACACTGCCCCTCCCGGGAGCCGGTGCAGCTCGCCACTGCCAGGCTCCCGTGATCCGGGGACAACTTCCCCGGGAGAACACAAGGCGCACCTCGGGCTGCTGCAACGTCACGACGCCTCTGACGCCGCAGGCTCGCCCCGCCTCCTCTGTACCGCTCCCTCCCCCGGCCTGAGTGAGTCAGAGCCCCTGAAGCAGCTGCTCCTTTAACCCCGTTCTGTCTGGGCAGGGAACGGACGCCCTCAGGCGACCTACATGCAGAGGCGGGTCCACATCCAAAGCTGAACCCCGGGAGCTGTACGAACAAAGAAGAGAAAGGGAAATCTCTCCCAGCAGCCTCAGAACCAGCGGATTAAAGCTCCACAAACAACCTGATGTGCCTGCATCTGTTGAATACCTGAATAGACAACGAATCACCCCAAATTCAGGAGGTGGACTTGGGAGCAGGATATATTAATTTTTCCCCTTTTCCTTTATTGTGAGTGTATATGTGTATGCTCCTGGGTGAGATTTTGTCTGTATAGCTTTGCTTTCACCATTAGTCCTAGGGTTAGGTCCATCCGTTTGTTGGTCTTGTTTTTTTTTTTTTTGACTTAAAAAATTTTTTTTCTTAATAAATGTTTTCTTAATAATTTTTTCCTTATTTTCTATTTTTGGAAATTAAAAAAAAATTTTAATAAGTTTTTTCATATTTTTTATTTTAAAAAATTAAAAAAAATTTTTCTTAATAAATTTTCTCTTAATAATTTTTTTCTTACATTTTATTATAAAAATATCAATAAATCTATGTTTAAAAATTAAAAAAAAATTTTCTTAATAAATTTATTCTTAATATTTTTTTTCTTATTTTTTATTATAATAGCTTTATTTTATTTTATTTTATCCTCTTTCTTTCTTTCTTTCTACTTTTTTTTCTCCCTTTTATTCTGAGCTGTGTGGATGAAAGGCTCTTGGTGCTCCAGCCAGGCATCAGGGCTGTGCCTCTGAGGTGGGAGAGCCAACTTCAGGACACTGGTCCACAAGAGACCTCCCAGCTCCATGTAAAACCAAACAGCGAAAATCTCTCAGAGATCTCCATCTCAACATCAAGACCCAGCTTCACTCAACGACCAGCAAGCTACAGTGCTGGACACCCTATGCCAAACAACTAGCAAGACAGGAACACAGCCCCATCCATTAGGAGAGAGGCTGCCTAAAATCATAATAAGGCCACAGACACCCCAAAACACACCACCAGACGTGGACGTGCCCACCAGAAAGACAAGATAGAACCTCATCCACCAGAACACAGGCACTAGTCCCCTACACCAGGAAGCCTACACAACCCACTGAACCAACCTTAGCCACTGGGAACAGATACCAAAAACAACGGGAACTACGAACCTGCAGCCTGTGAAAAGGAGACCCCAAACACAGTAAGATAAGCAAAATGAGACGACAGAAAAACACACAGCAGACGAAGGAGCAGGGTCAAAACACACCAGACCTAACAAATGAAGAGGAAATAGGTAGTCTACCTGAAAAAGAGTTCAGAATAATGATAGTAAGGATGATCCAAAATCTTGGAAATAGAATAGACAAAATGCAAGAAACATTTAACAAGGACGTAGAAGAACTAAAGAGGAACCAAGCAATGATGGAAAACACAATAAATGAAATTAAAAATACTCTAGATGTGATCAATAGCAGAATAACTGAGGCAGAAGAACGGATAAGTGACCTGGAAGATAAAACAGTGGAAATAACTAGTGCAGAGCAGGATAAAGAAAAAAGAATGAAAAGAACTGAGGACAGTCTCAGAGACCTCTGGGACAATGTTAAACGCAGCAACATTCGAATTATAGGGGTCCCAGAAGAAGAAGAGAAAAAGAAAGAGACTGAGAAAATATTTGAACAGATTATAGTTGACAACTTCCCTAATGTGGGAAAGGAAATAGTTAATCAAGTCCTGGAAGCACAGAGAGTCCCATACAGGATAAATCCAAGGAGAAACACGCCAAGACACATATTAATCAAACTGTCAAAAATTAAATATAAAGAAAACACATTAGGAGAGTAGGGGCAAGATGGCGGAAGAGTAAGACGCAGAGATCACCTTCCTTCCCACAGATACAGTAGAAATACATCTACACGTGGAACTGCTCCTACAGAACACCCACTGAACGCTGGCAGAAGACGTCAGACCTCCCAAACGGCAAGAAAATCCCCACGTACTTGGGTAGGGTAAAAGAAAAAAGAAATAACAGAGACAAAAGAATAGGGATGGGACCTGCGCCAGTGGGAGGGAGCCGTGAAGGAGGAAAGGTTTCCAGGCACTAGGAAGCCCCTTTGTGGGCAGAGACTGTGGGTGGCAGAGGGGGGAAGCTTCGGAGCCGCGGAGGAGAGCACAGCCACAGGGGTGCGGAGGGCAAAGCGGAGAGACTCCCGCACAGAGGCTCGGCGCCAACCAGCACTCACCAGCCCGAGAGGCTTGTCTGCTCACCCGCCGGGGTGGGCGGGGGCTGGGAGCTGAGGCTCGGGCTTTGGTGCTAGCAGGGAGGGAGTCCGGGGAAAAGTCTGCAGCTGCCGAAGAGGCAAGAGACTTTATCTTGCCTCTTTGTTTCACAGCGCGCAAGGAGAGGGGATTCAGAGCGCTGCCTAAACGAAATCCAGAGACGGGTGCGAGCCGCGGCTATCAGTGCGGATCCCACAGCAACAGGGGCGCAGAGGGAAAAATGGAGAGATTCCCGCACAGAGGCTCAGCGCTGAGCAGCGCTTACCAGCCCGAGAGGCTTGTCTGCTCACCCGCTGGGGCGGGCGGGGCTGGGAGCTGAGGCGCGGACTTCGGTCGGATCGCAGGGAGAGGACTGGGGTTGGCGGCGTGAACACAGCCTGAAGGGGTTGGCGTGCCGCGGCGAGCCGGGAGGGAGCCAGAGAGGAGGTCTGCAGCCGCCGAGGAGGCAAGAGACTTTTTCTTGCCTCTTTGTTTCGCGGCGTGCAAGGAGAGGGGATTCAGAGCGCCGCCTAGACGAACTCCAGAGGCGGGCGTGAGCCGCGGCTAACAGCATGGACCCCAGAGACGGGCACGAGCCGCGGCCATCAGCGCGGACCCCAGAGACTGGTAGGAAACGCTAAGGCTGCTGCTGCTGCCACCAAGAAGCCTGTGTGCGAGCACAGGTCACTCTCCACACTGCCCCTCCCGGGAGCCGGTGCAGCTCGCCACTGCCAGGCTCCCGTGATCCGGGGACAACTTCCCCGGGAGAACACAAGGCGCACCTCGGGCTGCTGCAACGTCACGACGCCTCTGACGCCGCAGGCTCGCCCCGCCTCCTCTGTACCGCTCCCTCCCCCGGCCTGAGTGAGTCAGAGCCCCCGAAGCAGCTGCTCCTTTAACCCCGTTCTGTCTGGGCAGGGAACAGACGCCCTCAGGCGACCTACATGCAGAGGCGGGTCCACATCCAAAGCTGAACCCCGGGAGCTGTACGAACAAAGAAGAGAAAGGGAAATCTCTCCCAGCAGCCTCAGAAGCAGCGGATTAAAGCTCCACAAACAACCTGATGTGCCTGCATCTGTTGAATACCTGAATAGACAACGAATCACCCCAAATTCAGGAGGTGGACTTGGGAGCAGGATATATTAATTTTTCCCCTTTTCCTTTATTGTGAGTGTATATGTGTATGCTCCTGGGTGAGATTTTGTCTGTATAGCTTTGCTTTCACCATTAGTCCTAGGGTTAGGTCCATCCGTTTGTTGGTCTTGTTTTTTTTTTTTTTGACTTAAAAAATTTTTTTTCTTAATAAATGTTTTCTTAATAATTTTTTCCTTATTTTCTATTTTTGGAAATTAAAAAAAAATTTTAATAAGTTTTTTCATATTTTTTATTTTAAAAAATTAAAAAAATTTTTTCTTAATAAATTTTCTCTTAATAATTTTTTTCTTACATTTTATTATAAAAATATCAATAAATCTATGTTTAAAAATTAAAAAAAAATTTTCTTAATAAATTTATTCTTAATATTTTTTTTTCTTATTTTTTATTATAATAGCTTTATTTTATTTTATTTTATCCTCTTTCTTTCTTTCTTTCTATTTTTTTTTCTCCCTTTTATTCTGAGCTGTGTGGATGAAAGGCTCTTGGTGCTCCAGCCAGGCATCAGGGCTGTGCCTCTGAGGTGGGAGAGCCAACTTCAGGACACTGGTCCACAAGAGACCTCCCAGCTCCATGTAAAACCAAACAGCGAAAATCTCTCAGAGATCTCCATCTCAACATCAAGACCCAGCTTCACTCAACGACCAGCAAGCTACAGTGCTGGACACCCTATGCCAAACAACTAGCAAGACAGGAACACAGCCCCATCCATTAGGAGAGAGGCTGCCTAAAATCATAATAAGGCCACAGACACCCCAAAACACACCACCAGACGTGGACGTGCCCACCAGAAAGACAAGATAGAACCTCATCCACCAGAACACAGGCACTAGTCCCCTACACCAGGAAGCCTACACAACCCACTGAACCAACCTTAGCCACTGGGAACAGATACCAAAAACAACGGGAACTACGAACCTGCAGCCTGTGAAAAGGAGACCCCAAACACAGTAAGATAAGCAAAATGAGACGACAGAAAAACACACAGCAGATGAAGGAGCAGGGTCAAAACACACCAGACCTAACAAATGAAGAGGAAATAGGTAGTCTACCTGAAAAAGAGTTCAGAATAATGATAGTAAGGATGATCCAAAATCTTGGAAATAGAATAGACAAAATGCAAGAAACATTTAACAAGGACGTAGAAGAACTAAAGAGGAACCAAGCAATGATGGAAAACACAATAAATGAAATTAAAAATACTCTAGATGTGATCAATAGCAGAATAACTGAGGCAGAAGAACGGATAAGTGACCTGGAAGATAAAACAGTGGAAATAACTAGTGCAGAGCAGGATAAAGAAAAAAGAATGAAAAGAACTGAGGACAGTCTCAGAGACCTCTGGGACAATGTTAAACGCAGCAACATTCGAATTATAGGGGTCCCAGAAGAAGAAGAGAAAAAGAAAGAGACTGAGAAAATATTTGAACAGATTATAGTTGACAACTTCCCTAATGTGGGAAAGGAAATAGTTAATCAAGTCCTGGAAGCACAGAGAGTCCCATACAGGATAAATCCAAGGAGAAACACGCCAAGACACATATTAATCAAACTGTCAAAAATTAAATATAAAGAAAACACATTAGGAGAGTAGGGGCAAGATGGCGGAAGAGTAAGACGCAGAGATCACCTTCCTTCCCACAGATACAGTAGAAATACATCTACACGTGGAACTGCTCCTACAGAACACCCACTGAACGCTGGCAGAAGACGTCAGACCTCCCAAACGGCAAGAAAATCCCCACGTACTTGGGTAGGGTAAAAGAAAAAAGAAATAACAGAGACAAAAGAATAGGGATGGGACCTGCGCCAGTGGGAGGGAGCCGTGAAGGAGGAAAGGTTTCCAGGCACTAGGAAGCCCCTTTGTGGGCAGAGACTGTGGGTGGCAGAGGGGGGAAGCTTCGGAGCCGCGGAGGAGAGCACAGCCACAGGGGTGCGGAGGGCAAAGCGGAGAGACTCCCGCACAGAGGCTCGGCGCCAACCAGCACTCACCAGCCCGAGAGGCTTGTCTGCTCACCCGCCGGGGTGGGCGGGGGCTGGGAGCTGAGGCTCGGGCTTTGGTGCTAGCAGGGAGGGAGTCCGGGGAAAAGTCTGCAGCTGCCGAAGAGGCAAGAGACTTTATCTTGCCTCTTTGTTTCACAGCGCGCAAGGAGAGGGGATTCAGAGCGCTGCCTAAACGAAATCCAGAGACGGGTGCGAGCCGCGGCTATCAGTGCGGATCCCACAGCAACAGGGGCGCAGAGGGAAAAATGGAGAGATTCCCGCACAGAGGCTCAGCGCTGAGCAGCGCTTACCAGCCCGAGAGGCTTGTCTGCTCACCCGCTGGGGCGGGCGGGGCTGGGAGCTGAGGCGCGGACTTCGGTCGGATCGCAGGGAGAGGACTGGGGTTGGCGGCGTGAACACAGCCTGAAGGGGTTGGCGTGCCGCGGCGAGCCGGGAGGGAGCCAGAGAGGAGGTCTGCAGCCGCCGAGGAGGCAAGAGACATTTTCTTGCCTCTTTGTTTCGCGGCGTGCAAGGAGAGGGGATTCAGAGCGCCGCCTAGACGAACTCCAGAGGCGGGCGTGAGCCGCGGCTAACAGCATGGACCCCAGAGACGGGCACGAGCCGCGGCCATCAGCGCGGACCCCAGAGACTGGTAGGAAACGCTAAGGCTGCTGCTGCTGCCACCAAGAAGCCTGTGTGCGAGCACAGGTCACTCTCCACACTGCCCCTCCCGGGAGCCGGTGCAGCTCGCCACTGCCAGGCTCCCGTGATCCGGGGACAACTTCCCCGGGAGAACACAAGGCGCACCTCGGGCTGCTGCAACGTCACGACGCCTCTGACGCCGCAGGCTCGCCCCGCCTCCTCTGTACCGCTCCCTCCCCCGGCCTGAGTGAGTCAGAGCCCCCGAAGCAGCTGCTCCTTTAACCCCGTTCTGTCTGGGCAGGGAACGGACGCCCTCAGGCGACCTACATGCAGAGGCGGGTCCACATCCAAAGCTGAACCCCGGGAGCTGTACGAACAAAGAAGAGAAAGGGAAATCTCTCCCAGCAGCCTCAGAACCAGCAGATTAAAGCTCCACAAACAACCTGATGTGCCTGCATCTGTTGAATACCTGAATAGACAACGAATCACCCCAAATTCAGGAGGTGGACTTGGGAGCAGGATATATTAATTTTTCCCCTTTTCCTTTATTGTGAGTGTATATGTGTATGCTCCTGGGTGAGATTTTGTCTGTATAGCTTTGCTTTCACCATTAGTCCTAGGGTTAGGTCCATCCGTTTGTTGGTCTTGTTTTTTTTTTTTTTGACTTAAAAAATTTTTTTTCTTAATAAATGTTTTCTTAATAATTTTTTCCTTATTTTCTATTTTTGGAAATTAAAAAAAAATTTTAATAAGTTTTTTCATATTTTTTATTTTAAAAAATTAAAAAAATTTTTTCTTAATAAATTTTCTCTTAATAATTTTTTTCTTACATTTTATTATAAAAATATCAATAAATCTATGTTTAAAAATTAAAAAAAAAATTTCTTAATAAATTTATTCTTAATATTTTTTTTTCTTATTTTTTATTATAATAGCTTTATTTTATTTTATTTTATCCTCTTTCTTTCTTTCTTTCTATTTTTTTTTCTCCCTTTTATTCTGAGCTGTGTGGATGAAAGGCTCTTGGTGCTCCAGCCAGGCATCAGGGCTGTGCCTCTGAGGTGGGAGAGCCAACTTCAGGACACTGGTCCACAAGAGACCTCCCAGCTCCATGTAAAACCAAACAGCGAAAATCTCTCAGAGATCTCCATCTCAACATCAAGACCCAGCTTCACTCAACGACCAGCAAGCTACAGTGCTGGACACCCTATGCCAAACAACTAGCAAGACAGGAACACAGCCCCATCCATTAGGAGAGAGGCTGCCTAAAATCATAATAAGGCCACAGACACCCCAAAACACACCACCAGACGTGGACGTGCCCACCAGAAAGACAAGATAGAACCTCATCCACCAGAACACAGGCACTAGTCTCCTACACCAGGAAGCCTACACAACCCACTGAACCAACCTTAGCCACTGGGAACAGATACCAAAAACAACGGGAACTACGAACCTGCAGCCTGTGAAAAGGAGACCCCAAACACAGTAAGATAAGCAAAATGAGACGACAGAAAAACACACAGCAGATGAAGGAGCAGGGTCAAAACACACCAGACCTAACAAATGAAGAGGAAATAGGTAGTCTACCTGAAAAAGAGTTCAGAATAATGATAGTAAGGATGATCCAAAATCTTGGAAATAGAATAGACAAAATGCAAGAAACATTTAACAAGGACGTAGAAGAACTAAAGAGGAACCAAGCAATGATGAAAAACACAATAAATGAAATTAAAAATACTCTAGATGTGATCAATAGCAGAATAACTGAGGCAGAAGAACGGATAAGTGACCTGGAAGATAAAACAGTGGAAATAACTAGTGCAGAGCAGGATAAAGAAAAAAGAATGAAAAGAACTGAGGACAGTCTCAGAGACCTCTGGGACAATGTTAAACGCAGCAACATTCGAATTATAGGGGTCCCAGAAGAAGAAGAGAAAAAGAAAGAGACTGAGAAAATATTTGAACAGATTATAGTTGACAACTTCCCTAATGTGGGAAAGGAAATAGTTAATCAAGTCCTGGAAGCACAGAGAGTCCCATACAGGATAAATCCAAGGAGAAACACGCCAAGACACATATTAATCAAACTGTCAAAAATTAAATATAAAGAAAACACATTAGGAGAGTAGGGGCAAGATGGCGGAAGAGTAAGACGCAGAGATCACCTTCCTTCCCACAGATACAGTAGAAATACATCTACACGTGGAACTGCTCCTACAGAACACCCACTGAACGCTGGCAGAAGACGTCAGACCTCCCAAACGGCAAGAAAATCCCCACGTACTTGGGTAGGGTAAAAGAAAAAAGAAATAACAGAGACAAAAGAATAGGGATGGGACCTGCGCCAGTGGGAGGGAGCCGTGAAGGAGGAAAGGTTTCCAGGCACTAGGAAGCCCCTTTGTGGGCAGAGACTGTGGGTGGCAGAGGGGGGAAGCTTCGGAGCCGCGGAGGAGAGCACAGCCACAGGGGTGCGGAGGGCAAAGCGGAGAGACTCCCGCACAGAGGCTCGGCGCCAACCAGCACTCACCAGCCCGAGAGGCTTGTCTGCTCACCCGCCGGGGTGGGCGGGGGCTGGGAGCTGAGGCTCGGGCTTTGGTGCTAGCAGGGAGGGAGTCCGGGGAAAAGTCTGCAGCTGCCGAAGAGGCAAGAGACTTTATCTTGCCTCTTTGTTTCACAGCGCGCAAGGAGAGGGGATTCAGAGCGCTGCCTAAACGAAATCCAGAGACGGGTGCGAGCCGCGGCTATCAGTGCGGATCCCACAGCAACAGGGGCGCAGAGGGAAAAATGGAGAGATTCCCGCACAGAGGCTCAGCGCTGAGCAGCGCTTACCAGCCCGAGAGGCTTGTCTGCTCACCCGCTGGGGCGGGCGGGGCTGGGAGCTGAGGCGCGGACTTCGGTCGGATCGCAGGGAGAGGACTGGGGTTGGCGGCGTGAACACAGCCTGAAGGGGTTGGCGTGCCGCGGCGAGCCGGGAGGGAGCCAGAGAGGAGGTCTGCAGCCGCCGAGGAGGCAAGAGACATTTTCTTGCCTCTTTGTTTCGCGGCGTGCAAGGAGAGGGGATTCAGAGCGCCGCCTAGACGAACTCCAGAGGCGGGCGTGAGCCGCGGCTAACAGCATGGACCCCAGAGACGGGCATGAGCCGCGGCCATCAGCGCGGACCCCAGAGACTGGTAGGAAACGCTAAGGCTGCTGCTGCTGCCACCAAGAAGCCTGTGTGCGAGCACAGGTCACTCTCCACACTGCCCCTCCCGGGAGCCGGTGCAGCTCGCCACTGCCAGGCTCCCGTGATCCGGGGACAACTTCCCCGGGAGAACACAAGGCGCACCTCGGGCTGCTGCAACGTCACGACGCCTCTGACGCCGCAGGCTCGCCCCGCCTCCTCTGTACCGCTCCCTCCCCCGGCCTGAGTGAGTCAGAGCCCCCGAAGCAGCTGCTCCTTTAACCCCGTTCTGTCTGGGCAGGGAACGGACGCCCTCAGGCGACCTACATGCAGAGGCGGGTCCACATCCAAAGCTGAACCCCGGGAGCTGTACGAACAAAGAAGAGAAAGGGAAATCTCTCCCAGCAGCCTCAGAACCAGCGGATTAAAGCTCCACAAACAACCTGATGTGCCTGCATCTGTTGAATACCTGAATAGACAACGAATCACCCCAAATTCAGGAGGTGGACTTGGGAGCAGGATATATTAATTTTTCCCCTTTTCCTTTATTGTGAGTGTATATGTGTATGCTCCTGGGTGAGATTTTGTCTGTATAGCTTTGCTTTCACCATTAGTCCTAGGGTTAGGTCCATCCGTTTGTTGGTCTTGTTTTTTTTTTTTTTGACTTAAAAAATTTTTTTTCTTAATAAATGTTTTCTTAATAATTTTTTCCTTATTTTCTATTTTTGGAAATTAAAAAAAAATTTTAATAAGTTTTTTCATATTTTTTATTTTAAAAAATTAAAAAAATTTTTTCTTAATAAATTTTCTCTTAATAATTTTTTTCTTACATTTTATTATAAAAATATCAATAAATCTATGTTTAAAAATTAAAAAAAAATTTTCTTAATAAATTTATTCTTAATATTTTTTTTCTTATTTTTTATTATAATAGCTTTATTTTATTTTATTTTATCCTCTTTCTTTCTTTCTTTCTACTTTTTTTTCTCCCTTTTATTCTGAGCTGTGTGGATGAAAGGCTCTTGGTGCTCCAGCCAGGCATCAGGGCTGTGCCTCTGAGGTGGGAGAGCCAACTTCAGGACACTGGTCCACAAGAGACCTCCCAGCTCCATGTAAAACCAAACAGCGAAAATCTCTCAGAGATCTCCATCTCAACATCAAGACCCAGCTTCACTCAACGACCAGCAAGCTACAGTGCTGGACACCCTATGCCAAACAACTAGCAAGACAGGAACACAGCCCCATCCATTAGGAGAGAGGCTGCCTAAAATCATAATAAGGCCACAGACACCCCAAAACACACCACCAGACGTGGACGTGCCCACCAGAAAGACAAGATAGAACCTCATCCACCAGAACACAGGCACTAGTCCCCTACACCAGGAAGCCTACACAACCCACTGAACCAACCTTAGCCACTGGGAACAGATACCAAAAACAACGGGAACTACGAACCTGCAGCCTGTGAAAAGGAGACCCCAAACACAGTAAGATAAGCAAAATGAGACGACAGAAAAACACACAGCAGATGAAGGAGCAGGGTCAAAACACACCAGACCTAACAAATGAAGAGGAAATAGGTAGTCTACCTGAAAAAGAGTTCAGAATAATGATAGTAAGGATGATCCAAAATCTTGGAAATAGAATAGACAAAATGCAAGAAACATTTAACAAGGACGTAGAAGAACTAAAGAGGAACCAAGCAATGATGAAAAACACAATAAATGAAATTAAAAATACTCTAGATGTGATCAATAGCAGAATAACTGAGGCAGAAGAACGGATAAGTGACCTGGAAGATAAAACAGTGGAAATAACTAGTGCAGAGCAGGATAAAGAAAAAAGAATGAAAAGAACTGAGGACAGTCTCAGAGACCTCTGGGACAATGTTAAACGCAGCAACATTCGAATTATAGGGGTCCCAGAAGAAGAAGAGAAAAAGAAAGAGACTGAGAAAATATTTGAACAGATTATAGTTGACAACTTCCCTAATGTGGGAAAGGAAATAGTTAATCAAGTCCTGGAAGCACAGAGAGTCCCATACAGGATAAATCCAAGGAGAAACACGCCAAGACACATATTAATCAAACTGTCAAAAATTAAATATAAAGAAAACACATTAGGAGAGTAGGGGCAAGATGGCGGAAGAGTAAGACGCAGAGATCACCTTCCTTCCCACAGATACAGTAGAAATACATCTACACGTGGAACTGCTCCTACAGAACACCCACTGAACGCTGGCAGAAGACGTCAGACCTCCCAAACGGCAAGAAAATCCCCACGTACTTGGGTAGGGTAAAAGAAAAAAGAAATAACAGAGACAAAAGAATAGGGATGGGACCTGCGCCAGTGGGAGGGAGCCGTGAAGGAGGAAAGGTTTCCAGGCACTAGGAAGCCCCTTTGTGGGCAGAGACTGTGGGTGGCAGAGGGGGGAAGCTTCGGAGCCGCGGAGGAGAGCACAGCCACAGGGGTGCGGAGGGCAAAGCGGAGAGACTCCCGCACAGAGGCTCGGCGCCAACCAGCACTCACCAGCCCGAGAGGCTTGTCTGCTCACCCGCCGGGGTGGGCGGGGGCTGGGAGCTGAGGCTCGGGCTTTGGTGCTAGCAGGGAGGGAGTCCGGGGAAAAGTCTGCAGCTGCCGAAGAGGCAAGAGACTTTATCTTGCCTCTTTGTTTCACAGCGCGCAAGGAGAGGGGATTCAGAGCGCTGCCTAAACGAAATCCAGAGATGGGTGCGAGCCGCGGCTATCAGTGCGGATCCCACAGCAACAGGGGCGCAGAGGGAAAAATGGAGAGATTCCCGCACAGAGGCTCAGCGCTGAGCAGCGCTTACCAGCCCGAGAGGCTTGTCTGCTCACCCGCTGGGGCGGGCGGGGCTGGGAGCTGAGGCGCGGACTTCGGTCGGATCGCAGGGAGAGGACTGGGGTTGGCGGCGTGAACACAGCCTGAAGGGGTTGGCGTGCCGCGGCGAGCCGGGAGGGAGCCAGAGAGGAGGTCTGCAGCCGCCGAGGAGGCAAGAGACATTTTCTTGCCTCTTTGTTTCGCGGCGTGCAAGGAGAGGGGATTCAGAGCGCCGCCTAGACGAACTCCAGAGGCGGGCGTGAGCCGCGGCTAACAGCATGGACCCCAGAGACGGGCACGAGCCGCGGCCATCAGCGCGGACCCCAGAGACTGGTAGGAAACGCTAAGGCTGCTGCTGCTGCCACCAAGAAGCCTGTGTGCGAGCACAGGTCACTCTCCACACTGCCCCTCCCGGGAGCCGGTGCAGCTCGCCACTGCCAGGCTCCCGTGATCCGGGGACAACTTCCCCGGGAGAACACAAGGCGCACCTCGGGCTGCTGCAACGTCACGACGCCTCTGACGCCGCAGGCTCGCCCCGCCTCCTCTGTACCGCTCCCTCCCCCGGCCTGAGTGAGTCAGAGCCCCCGAAGCAGCTGCTCCTTTAACCCCGTTCTGTCTGGGCAGGGAACGGACGCCCTCAGGCGACCTACATGCAGAGGCGGGTCCACATCCAAAGCTGAACCCCGGGAGCTGTACGAACAAAGAAGAGAAAGGGAAATCTCTCCCAGCAGCCTCAGAAGCAGCGGATTAAAGCTCCACAAACAACCTGATGTGCCTGCATCTGTTGAATACCTGAATAGACAACGAATCACCCCAAATTCAGGAGGTGGACTTGGGAGCAGGATATATTAATTTTTCCCCTTTTCCTTTATTGTGAGTGTATATGTGTATGCTCCTGGGTGAGATTTTGTCTGTATAGCTTTGCTTTCACCATTAGTCCTAGGGTTAGGTCCATCCGTTTGTTGTTCTTGTTTTTTTTTTTTTTTACTTAAAAAATTTTTTTTCTTAATAAATGTTTTCTTAATAATTTTTTCCTTATTTTCTATTTTTGGAAATTAAAAAAAAATTTTAATAAGTTTTTTCATATTTTTTATTTTAAAAAATTAAAAAAATTTTTTCTTAATAAATTTTCTCTTAATAATTTTTTTCTTACATTTTATTATAAAAATATCAATAAATCTATGTTTAAAAATTAAAAAAAAATTTTCTTAATAAATTTATTCTTAATATTTTTTTTTCTTATTTTTTATTATAATAGCTTTATTTTATTTTATTTTATCCTCTTTCTTTCTTTCTTTCTATTTTTTTTTCTCCCTTTTATTCTGAGCTGTGTGGATGAAAGGCTCTTGGTGCTCCAGCCAGGCATCAGGGCTGTGCCTCTGAGGTGGGAGAGCCAACTTCAGGACACTGGTCCACAAGAGACCTCCCAGCTCCATGTAAAACCAAACAGCGAAAATCTCTCAGAGATCTCCATCTCAACATCAAGACCCAGCTTCACTCAACGACCAGCAAGCTACAGTGCTGGACACCCTATGCCAAACAACTAGCAAGACAGGAACACAGCCCCATCCATTAGGAGAGAGGCTGCCTAAAATCATAATAAGGCCACAGACACCCCAAAACACACCACCAGACGTGGACGTGCCCACCAGAAAGACAAGATAGAACCTCATCCACCAGAACACAGGCACTAGTCCCCTACACCAGGAAGCCTACACAACCCACTGAACCAACCTTAGCCACTGGGAACAGATACCAAAAACAACGGGAACTACGAACCTGCAGCCTGTGAAAAGGAGACCCCAAACACAGTAAGATAAGCAAAATGAGACGACAGAAAAACACACAGCAGATGAAGGAGCAGGGTCAAAACACACCAGACCTAACAAATGAAGAGGAAATAGGTAGTCTACCTGAAAAAGAGTTCAGAATAATGATAGTAAGGATGATCCAAAATCTTGGAAATAGAATAGACAAAATGCAAGAAACATTTAACAAGGACGTAGAAGAACTAAAGAGGAACCAAGCAATGATGAAAAACACAATAAATGAAATTAAAAATACTCTAGATGTGATCAATAGCAGAATAACTGAGGCAGAAGAACGGATAAGTGACCTGGAAGATAAAACAGTGGAAATAACTAGTGCAGAGCAGGATAAAGAAAAAAGAATGAAAAGAACTGAGGACAGTCTCAGAGACCTCTGGGACAATGTTAAACGCAGCAACATTCGAATTATAGGGGTCCCAGAAGAAGAAGAGAAAAAGAAAGAGACTGAGAAAATATTTGAACAGATTATAGTTGACAACTTCCCTAATGTGGGAAAGGAAATAGTTAATCAAGTCCTGGAAGCACAGAGAGTCCCATACAGGATAAATCCAAGGAGAAACACGCCAAGACACATATTAATCAAACTGTCAAAAATTAAATATAAAGAAAACACATTAGGAGAGTAGGGGCAAGATGGCGGAAGAGTAAGACGCAGAGATCACCTTCCTTCCCACAGATACAGTAGAAATACATCTACACGTGGAACTGCTCCTACAGAACACCCACTGAACGCTGGCAGAAGACGTCAGACCTCCCAAACGGCAAGAAAATCCCCACGTACTTGGGTAGGGTAAAAGAAAAAAGAAATAACAGAGACAAAAGAATAGGGATGGGACCTGCGCCAGTGGGAGGGAGCCGTGAAGGAGGAAAGGTTTCCAGGCACTAGGAAGCCCCTTTGTGGGCAGAGACTGTGGGTGGCAGAGGGGGGAAGCTTCGGAGCCGCGGAGGAGAGCACAGCCACAGGGGTGCGGAGGGCAAAGCGGAGAGACTCCCGCACAGAGGCTCGGCGCCAACCAGCACTCACCAGCCCGAGAGGCTTGTCTGCTCACCCGCCGGGGTGGGCGGGGGCTGGGAGCTGAGGCTCGGGCTTTGGTGCTAGCAGGGAGGGAGTCCGGGGAAAAGTCTGCAGCTGCCGAAGAGGCAAGAGACTTTATCTTGCCTCTTTGTTTCACAGCGCGCAAGGAGAGGGGATTCAGAGCGCTGCCTAAACGAAATCCAGAGATGGGTGCGAGCCGCGGCTATCAGTGCGGATCCCACAGCAACAGGGGCGCAGAGGGAAAAATGGAGAGATTCCCGCACAGAGGCTCAGCGCTGAGCAGCGCTTACCAGCCCGAGAGGCTTGTCTGCTCACCCGCTGGGGCGGGCGGGGCTGGGAGCTGAGGCGCGGACTTCGGTCGGATCGCAGGGAGAGGACTGGGGTTGGCGGCGTGAACACAGCCTGAAGGGGTTGGCGTGCCGCGGCGAGCCGGGAGGGAGCCAGAGAGGAGGTCTGCAGCCGCCGAGGAGGCAAGAGACATTTTCTTGCCTCTTTGTTTCGCGGCGTGCAAGGAGAGGGGATTCAGAGCGCCGCCTAGACGAACTCCAGAGGCGGGCGTGAGCCGCGGCTAACAGCATGGACCCCAGAGACGGGCACGAGCCGCGGCCATCAGCGCGGACCCCAGAGACTGGTAGGAAACGCTAAGGCTGCTGCTGCTGCCACCAAGAAGCCTGTGTGCGAGCACAGGTCACTCTCCACACTGCCCCTCCCGGGAGCCGGTGCAGCTCGCCACTGCCAGGCTCCCGTGATCCGGGGACAACTTCCCCGGGAGAACACAAGGCGCACCTCGGGCTGCTGCAACGTCACGACGCCTCTGACGCCGCAGGCTCGCCCCGCCTCCTCTGTACCGCTCCCTCCCCCGGCCTGAGTGAGTCAGAGCCCCCGAAGCAGCTGCTCCTTTAACCCCGTTCTGTCTGGGCAGGGAACGGACGCCCTCAGGCGACCTACATGCAGAGGCGGGTCCACATCCAAAGCTGAACCCCGGGAGCTGTACGAACAAAGAAGAGAAAGGGAAATCTCTCCCAGCAGCCTCAGAAGCAGCGGATTAAAGCTCCACAAACAACCTGATGTGCCTGCATCTGTTGAATACCTGAATAGACAACGAATCACCCCAAATTCAGGAGGTGGACTTGGGAGCAGGATATATTAATTTTTCCCCTTTTCCTTTATTGTGAGTGTATATGTGTATGCTCCTGGGTGAGATTTTGTCTGTATAGCTTTGCTTTCACCATTAGTCCTAGGGTTAGGTCCATCCGTTTGTTGTTCTTGTTTTTTTTTTTTTTTACTTAAAAAATTTTTTTTCTTAATAAATGTTTTCTTAATAATTTTTTCCTTATTTTCTATTTTTGGAAATTAAAAAAAAATTTTAATAAGTTTTTTCATATTTTTTATTTTAAAAAATTAAAAAAATTTTTTCTTAATAAATTTTCTCTTAATAATTTTTTTCTTACATTTTATTATAAAAATATCAATAAATCTATGTTTAAAAATTAAAAAAAAATTTTCTTAATAAATTTATTCTTAATATTTTTTTTTCTTATTTTTTATTATAATAGCTTTATTTTATTTTATTTTATCCTCTTTCTTTCTTTCTTTCTATTTTTTTTTCTCCCTTTTATTCTGAGCTGTGTGGATGAAAGGCTCTTGGTGCTCCAGCCAGGCATCAGGGCTGTGCCTCTGAGGTGGGAGAGCCAACTTCAGGACACTGGTCCACAAGAGACCTCCCAGCTCCATGTAAAACCAAACAGCGAAAATCTCTCAGAGATCTCCATCTCAACATCAAGACCCAGCTTCACTCAACGACCAGCAAGCTACAGTGCTGGACACCCTATGCCAAACAACTAGCAAGACAGGAACACAGCCCCATCCATTAGGAGAGAGGCTGCCTAAAATCATAATAAGGCCACAGACACCCCAAAACACACCACCAGACGTGGACGTGCCCACCAGAAAGACAAGATAGAACCTCATCCACCAGAACACAGGCACTAGTCCCCTACACCAGGAAGCCTACACAACCCACTGAACCAACCTTAGCCACTGGGAACAGATACCAAAAACAACGGGAACTACGAACCTGCAGCCTGTGAAAAGGAGACCCCAAACACAGTAAGATAAGCAAAATGAGACGACAGAAAAACACACAGCAGATGAAGGAGCAGGGTCAAAACACACCAGACCTAACAAATGAAGAGGAAATAGGTAGTCTACCTGAAAAAGAGTTCAGAATAATGATAGTAAGGATGATCCAAAATCTTGGAAATAGAATAGACAAAATGCAAGAAACATTTAACAAGGACGTAGAAGAACTAAAGAGGAACCAAGCAATGATGAAAAACACAATAAATGAAATTAAAAATACTCTAGATGTGATCAATAGCAGAATAACTGAGGCAGAAGAACGGATAAGTGACCTGGAAGATAAAACAGTGGAAATAACTAGTGCAGAGCAGGATAAAGAAAAAAGAATGAAAAGAACTGAGGACAGTCTCAGAGACCTCTGGGACAATGTTAAACGCAGCAACATTCGAATTATAGGGGTCCCAGAAGAAGAAGAGAAAAAGAAAGAGACTGAGAAAATATTTGAACAGATTATAGTTGACAACTTCCCTAATGTGGGAAAGGAAATAGTTAATCAAGTCCTGGAAGCACAGAGAGTCCCATACAGGATAAATCCAAGGAGAAACACGCCAAGACACATATTAATCAAACTGTCAAAAATTAAATATAAAGAAAACACATTAGGAGAGTAGGGGCAAGATGGCGGAAGAGTAAGACGCAGAGATCACCTTCCTTCCCACAGATACAGTAGAAATACATCTACACGTGGAACTGCTCCTACAGAACACCCACTGAACGCTGGCAGAAGACGTCAGACCTCCCAAACGGCAAGAAAATCCCCACGTACTTGGGTAGGGTAAAAGAAAAAAGAAATAACAGAGACAAAAGAATAGGGATGGGACCTGCGCCAGTGGGAGGGAGCCGTGAAGGAGGAAAGGTTTCCAGGCACTAGGAAGCCCCTTTGTGGGCAGAGACTGTGGGTGGCAGAGGGGGGAAGCTTCGGAGCCGCGGAGGAGAGCACAGCCACAGGGGTGCGGAGGGCAAAGCGGAGAGACTCCCGCACAGAGGCTCGGCGCCAACCAGCACTCACCAGCCCGAGAGGCTTGTCTGCTCACCCGCCGGGGTGGGCGGGGGCTGGGAGCTGAGGCTCGGGCTTTGGTGCTAGCAGGGAGGGAGTCCGGGGAAAAGTCTGCAGCTGCCGAAGAGGCAAGAGACTTTATCTTGCCTCTTTGTTTCACAGCGCGCAAGGAGAGGGGATTCAGAGCGCTGCCTAAACGAAATCCAGAGATGGGTGCGAGCCGCGGCTATCAGTGCGGATCCCACAGCAACAGGGGCGCAGAGGGAAAAATGGAGAGATTCCCGCACAGAGGCTCAGCGCTGAGCAGCGCTTACCAGCCCGAGAGGCTTGTCTGCTCACCCGCTGGGGCGGGCGGGGCTGGGAGCTGAGGCGCGGACTTCGGTCGGATCGCAGGGAGAGGACTGGGGTTGGCGGCGTGAACACAGCCTGAAGGGGTTGGCGTGCCGCGGCGAGCCGGGAGGGAGCCAGAGAGGAGGTCTGCAGCCGCCGAGGAGGCAAGAGACATTTTCTTGCCTCTTTGTTTCGCGGCGTGCAAGGAGAGGGGATTCAGAGCGCCGCCTAGACGAACTCCAGAGGCGGGCGTGAGCCGCGGCTAACAGCATGGACCCCAGAGACGGGCACGAGCCGCGGCCATCAGCGCGGACCCCAGAGACTGGTAGGAAACGCTAAGGCTGCTGCTGCTGCCACCAAGAAGCCTGTGTGCGAGCACAGGTCACTCTCCACACTGCCCCTCCCGGGAGCCGGTGCAGCTCGCCACTGCCAGGCTCCCGTGATCCGGGGACAACTTCCCCGGGAGAACACAAGGCGCACCTCGGGCTGCTGCAACGTCACGACGCCTCTGACGCCGCAGGCTCGCCCCGCCTCCTCTGTACCGCTCCCTCCCCCGGCCTGAGTGAGTCAGAGCCCCCGAAGCAGCTGCTCCTTTAACCCCGTTCTGTCTGGGCAGGGAACGGACGCCCTCAGGCGACCTACATGCAGAGGCGGGTCCACATCCAAAGCTGAACCCCGGGAGCTGTACGAACAAAGAAGAGAAAGGGAAATCTCTCCCAGCAGCCTCAGAAGCAGCGGATTAAAGCTCCACAAACAACCTGATGTGCCTGCATCTGTTGAATACCTGAATAGACAACGAATCACCCCAAATTCAGGAGGTGGACTTGGGAGCAGGATATATTAATTTTTCCCCTTTTCCTTTATTGTGAGTGTATATGTGTATGCTCCTGGGTGAGATTTTGTCTGTATAGCTTTGCTTTCACCATTAGTCCTAGGGTTAGGTCCATCCGTTTGTTGGTCTTGTTTTTTTTTTTTTTGACTTAAAAAATTTTTTTTCTTAATAAATGTTTTCTTAATAATTTTTTCCTTATTTTCTATTTTTGGAAATTAAAAAAAAAATTTAATAAGTTTTTTCATATTTTTTATTTTAAAAAATTAAAAAAATTTTTTCTTAATAAATTTTCTCTTAATAATTTTTTTCTTACATTTTATTATAAAAATATCAATAAATCTATGTTTAAAAATTAAAAAAAAATTTTCTTAATAAATTTATTCTTAATATTTTTTTTTCTTATTTTTTATTATAATAGCTTTATTTTATTTTATTTTATCCTCTTTCTTTCTTTCTTTCTATTTTTTTTTCTCCCTTTTATTCTGAGCTGTGTGGATGAAAGGCTCTTGGTGCTCCAGCCAGGCATCAGGGCTGTGCCTCTGAGGTGGGAGAGCCAACTTCAGGACACTGGTCCACAAGAGACCTCCCAGCTCCATGTAAAACCAAACAGCGAAAATCTCTCAGAGATCTCCATCTCAACATCAAGACCCAGCTTCACTCAACGACCAGCAAGCTACAGTGCTGGACACCCTATGCCAAACAACTAGCAAGACAGGAACACAGCCCCATCCATTAGGAGAGAGGCTGCCTAAAATCATAATAAGGCCACAGACACCCCAAAACACACCACCAGACGTGGACGTGCCCACCAGAAAGACAAGATAGAACCTCATCCACCAGAACACAGGCACTAGTCCCCTACACCAGGAAGCCTACACAACCCACTGAACCAACCTTAGCCACTGGGAACAGATACCAAAAACAACGGGAACTACGAACCTGCAGCCTGTGAAAAGGAGACCCCAAACACAGTAAGATAAGCAAAATGAGACGACAGAAAAACACACAGCAGATGAAGGAGCAGGGTCAAAACACACCAGACCTAACAAATGAAGAGGAAATAGGTAGTCTACCTGAAAAAGAGTTCAGAATAATGATAGTAAGGATGATCCAAAATCTTGGAAATAGAATAGACAAAATGCAAGAAACATTTAACAAGGACGTAGAAGAACTAAAGAGGAACCAAGCAATGATGGAAAACACAATAAATGAAATTAAAAATACTCTAGATGTGATCAATAGCAGAATAACTGAGGCAGAAGAACGGATAAGTGACCTGGAAGATAAAACAGTGGAAATAACTAGTGCAGAGCAGGATAAAGAAAAAAGAATGAAAAGAACTGAGGACAGTCTCAGAGACCTCTGGGACAATGTTAAACGCAGCAACATTCGAATTATAGGGGTCCCAGAAGAAGAAGAGAAAAAGAAAGAGACTGAGAAAATATTTGAACAGATTATAGTTGACAACTTCCCTAATGTGGGAAAGGAAATAGTTAATCAAGTCCTGGAAGCACAGAGAGTCCCATACAGGATAAATCCAAGGAGAAACACGCCAAGACACATATTAATCAAACTGTCAAAAATTAAATATAAAGAAAACACATTAGGAGAGTAGGGGCAAGATGGCGGAAGAGTAAGACGCAGAGATCACCTTCCTTCCCACAGATACAGTAGAAATACATCTACACGTGGAACTGCTCCTACAGAACACCCACTGAACGCTGGCAGAAGACGTCAGACCTCCCAAACGGCAAGAAAATCCCCACGTACTTGGGTAGGGTAAAAGAAAAAAGAAATAACAGAGACAAAAGAATAGGGATGGGACCTGCGCCAGTGGGAGGGAGCCGTGAAGGAGGAAAGGTTTCCAGGCACTAGGAAGCCCCTTTGTGGGCAGAGACTGTGGGTGGCAGAGGGGGGAAGCTTCGGAGCCGCGGAGGAGAGCACAGCCACAGGGGTGCGGAGGGCAAAGCGGAGAGACTCCCGCACAGAGGCTCGGCGCCAACCAGCACTCACCAGCCCGAGAGGCTTGTCTGCTCACCCGCCGGGGTGGGCGGGGGCTGGGAGCTGAGGCTCGGGCTTTGGTGCTAGCAGGGAGGGAGTCCGGGGAAAAGTCTGCAGCTGCCGAAGAGGCAAGAGACTTTATCTTGCCTCTTTGTTTCACAGCGCGCAAGGAGAGGGGATTCAGAGCGCTGCCTAAACGAAATCCAGAGACGGGTGCGAGCCGCGGCTATCAGTGCGGATCCCACAGCAACAGGGGCGCAGAGGGAAAAATGGAGAGATTCCCGCACAGAGGCTCAGCGCTGAGCAGCGCTTACCAGCCCGAGAGGCTTGTCTGCTCACCCGCTGGGGCGGGCGGGGCTGGGAGCTGAGGCGCGGACTTCGGTCGGATCGCAGGGAGAGGACTGGGGTTGGCGGCGTGAACACAGCCTGAAGGGGTTGGCGTGCCGCGGCGAGCCGGGAGGGAGCCAGAGAGGAGGTCTGCAGCCGCCGAGGAGGCAAGAGACATTTTCTTGCCTCTTTGTTTCGCGGCGTGCAAGGAGAGGGGATTCAGAGCGCCGCCTAGACGAACTCCAGAGGCGGGCGTGAGCCGCGGCTAACAGCATGGACCCCAGAGACGGGCACGAGCCGCGGCCATCAGCGCGGACCCCAGAGACTGGTAGGAAACGCTAAGGCTGCTGCTGCTGCCACCAAGAAGCCTGTGTGCGAGCACAGGTCACTCTCCACACTGCCCCTCCCGGGAGCCGGTGCAGCTCGCCACTGCCAGGCTCCCGTGATCCGGGGACAACTTCCCCGGGAGAACACAAGGCGCACCTCGGGCTGCTGCAACGTCACGACGCCTCTGACGCCGCAGGCTCGCCCCGCCTCCTCTGTACCGCTCCCTCCCCCGGCCTGAGTGAGTCAGAGCCCCCGAAGCAGCTGCTCCTTTAACCCCGTTCTGTCTGGGCAGGGAACGGACGCCCTCAGGCGACCTACATGCAGAGGCGGGTCCACATCCAAAGCTGAACCCCGGGAGCTGTACGAACAAAGAAGAGAAAGGGAAATCTCTCCCAGCAGCCTCAGAACCAGCAGATTAAAGCTCCACAAACAACCTGATGTGCCTGCATCTGTTGAATACCTGAATAGACAACGAATCACCCCAAATTCAGGAGGTGGACTTGGGAGCAGGATATATTAATTTTTCCCCTTTTCCTTTATTGTGAGTGTATATGTGTATGCTCCTGGGTGAGATTTTGTCTGTATAGCTTTGCTTTCACCATTAGTCCTAGGGTTAGGTCCATCCGTTTGTTGGTCTTGTTTTTTTTTTTTTTGACTTAAAAAATTTTTTTTCTTAATAAATGTTTTCTTAATAATTTTTTCCTTATTTTCTATTTTTGGAAATTAAAAAAAAATTTTAATAAGTTTTTTCATATTTTTTATTTTAAAAAATTAAAAAAATTTTTTCTTAATAAATTTTCTCTTAATAATTTTTTTCTTACATTTTATTATAAAAATATCAATAAATCTATGTTTAAAAATTAAAAAAAAAATTTCTTAATAAATTTATTCTTAATATTTTTTTTTCTTATTTTTTATTATAATAGCTTTATTTTATTTTATTTTATCCTCTTTCTTTCTTTCTTTCTATTTTTTTTTCTCCCTTTTATTCTGAGCTGTGTGGATGAAAGGCTCTTGGTGCTCCAGCCAGGCATCAGGGCTGTGCCTCTGAGGTGGGAGAGCCAACTTCAGGACACTGGTCCACAAGAGACCTCCCAGCTCCATGTAAAACCAAACAGCGAAAATCTCTCAGAGATCTCCATCTCAACATCAAGACCCAGCTTCACTCAACGACCAGCAAGCTACAGTGCTGGACACCCTATGCCAAACAACTAGCAAGACAGGAACACAGCCCCATCCATTAGGAGAGAGGCTGCCTAAAATCATAATAAGGCCACAGACACCCCAAAACACACCACCAGACGTGGACGTGCCCACCAGAAAGACAAGATAGAACCTCATCCACCAGAACACAGGCACTAGTCTCCTACACCAGGAAGCCTACACAACCCACTGAACCAACCTTAGCCACTGGGAACAGATACCAAAAACAACGGGAACTACGAACCTGCAGCCTGTGAAAAGGAGACCCCAAACACAGTAAGATAAGCAAAATGAGACGACAGAAAAACACACAGCAGATGAAGGAGCAGGGTCAAAACACACCAGACCTAACAAATGAAGAGGAAATAGGTAGTCTACCTGAAAAAGAGTTCAGAATAATGATAGTAAGGATGATCCAAAATCTTGGAAATAGAATAGACAAAATGCAAGAAACATTTAACAAGGACGTAGAAGAACTAAAGAGGAACCAAGCAATGATGAAAAACACAATAAATGAAATTAAAAATACTCTAGATGTGATCAATAGCAGAATAACTGAGGCAGAAGAACGGATAAGTGACCTGGAAGATAAAACAGTGGAAATAACTAGTGCAGAGCAGGATAAAGAAAAAAGAATGAAAAGAACTGAGGACAGTCTCAGAGACCTCTGGGACAATGTTAAACGCAGCAACATTCGAATTATAGGGGTCCCAGAAGAAGAAGAGAAAAAGAAAGAGACTGAGAAAATATTTGAACAGATTATAGTTGACAACTTCCCTAATGTGGGAAAGGAAATAGTTAATCAAGTCCTGGAAGCACAGAGAGTCCCATACAGGATAAATCCAAGGAGAAACACGCCAAGACACATATTAATCAAACTGTCAAAAATTAAATATAAAGAAAACACATTAGGAGAGTAGGGGCAAGATGGCGGAAGAGTAAGACGCAGAGATCACCTTCCTTCCCACAGATACAGTAGAAATACATCTACACGTGGAACTGCTCCTACAGAACACCCACTGAACGCTGGCAGAAGACGTCAGACCTCCCAAACGGCAAGAAAATCCCCACGTACTTGGGTAGGGTAAAAGAAAAAAGAAATAACAGAGACAAAAGAATAGGGATGGGACCTGCGCCAGTGGGAGGGAGCCGTGAAGGAGGAAAGGTTTCCAGGCACTAGGAAGCCCCTTTGTGGGCAGAGACTGTGGGTGGCAGAGGGGGGAAGCTTCGGAGCCGCGGAGGAGAGCACAGCCACAGGGGTGCGGAGGGCAAAGCGGAGAGACTCCCGCACAGAGGCTCGGCGCCAACCAGCACTCACCAGCCCGAGAGGCTTGTCTGCTCACCCGCCGGGGTGGGCGGGGGCTGGGAGCTGAGGCTCGGGCTTTGGTGCTAGCAGGGAGGGAGTCCGGGGAAAAGTCTGCAGCTGCCGAAGAGGCAAGAGACTTTATCTTGCCTCTTTGTTTCACAGCGCGCAAGGAGAGGGGATTCAGAGCGCTGCCTAAACGAAATCCAGAGACGGGTGCGAGCCGCGGCTATCAGTGCGGATCCCACAGCAACAGGGGCGCAGAGGGAAAAATGGAGAGATTCCCGCACAGAGGCTCAGCGCTGAGCAGCGCTTACCAGCCCGAGAGGCTTGTCTGCTCACCCGCTGGGGCGGGCGGGGCTGGGAGCTGAGGCGCGGACTTCGGTCGGATCGCAGGGAGAGGACTGGGGTTGGCGGCGTGAACACAGCCTGAAGGGGTTGGCGTGCCGCGGCGAGCCGGGAGGGAGCCAGAGAGGAGGTCTGCAGCCGCCGAGGAGGCAAGAGACATTTTCTTGCCTCTTTGTTTCGCGGCGTGCAAGGAGAGGGGATTCAGAGCGCCGCCTAGACGAACTCCAGAGGCGGGCGTGAGCCGCGGCTAACAGCATGGACCCCAGAGACGGGCATGAGCCGCGGCCATCAGCGCGGACCCCAGAGACTGGTAGGAAACGCTAAGGCTGCTGCTGCTGCCACCAAGAAGCCTGTGTGCGAGCACAGGTCACTCTCCACACTGCCCCTCCCGGGAGCCGGTGCAGCTCGCCACTGCCAGGCTCCCGTGATCCGGGGACAACTTCCCCGGGAGAACACAAGGCGCACCTCGGGCTGCTGCAACGTCACGACGCCTCTGACGCCGCAGGCTCGCCCCGCCTCCTCTGTACCGCTCCCTCCCCCGGCCTGAGTGAGTCAGAGCCCCCGAAGCAGCTGCTCCTTTAACCCCGTTCTGTCTGGGCAGGGAACGGACGCCCTCAGGCGACCTACATGCAGAGGCGGGTCCACATCCAAAGCTGAACCCCGGGAGCTGTACGAACAAAGAAGAGAAAGGGAAATCTCTCCCAGCAGCCTCAGAACCAGCGGATTAAAGCTCCACAAACAACCTGATGTGCCTGCATCTGTTGAATACCTGAATAGACAACGAATCACCCCAAATTCAGGAGGTGGACTTGGGAGCAGGATATATTAATTTTTCCCCTTTTCCTTTATTGTGAGTGTATATGTGTATGCTCCTGGGTGAGATTTTGTCTGTATAGCTTTGCTTTCACCATTAGTCCTAGGGTTAGGTCCATCCGTTTGTTGGTCTTGTTTTTTTTTTTTTTGACTTAAAAAATTTTTTTTCTTAATAAATGTTTTCTTAATAATTTTTTCCTTATTTTCTATTTTTGGAAATTAAAAAAAAATTTTAATAAGTTTTTTCATATTTTTTATTTTAAAAAATTAAAAAAATTTTTTCTTAATAAATTTTCTCTTAATAATTTTTTTCTTACATTTTATTATAAAAATATCAATAAATCTATGTTTAAAAATTAAAAAAAAATTTTCTTAATAAATTTATTCTTAATATTTTTTTTCTTATTTTTTATTATAATAGCTTTATTTTATTTTATTTTATCCTCTTTCTTTCTTTCTTTCTACTTTTTTTTCTCCCTTTTATTCTGAGCTGTGTGGATGAAAGGCTCTTGGTGCTCCAGCCAGGCATCAGGGCTGTGCCTCTGAGGTGGGAGAGCCAACTTCAGGACACTGGTCCACAAGAGACCTCCCAGCTCCATGTAAAACCAAACAGCGAAAATCTCTCAGAGATCTCCATCTCAACATCAAGACCCAGCTTCACTCAACGACCAGCAAGCTACAGTGCTGGACACCCTATGCCAAACAACTAGCAAGACAGGAACACAGCCCCATCCATTAGGAGAGAGGCTGCCTAAAATCATAATAAGGCCACAGACACCCCAAAACACACCACCAGACGTGGACGTGCCCACCAGAAAGACAAGATAGAACCTCATCCACCAGAACACAGGCACTAGTCCCCTACACCAGGAAGCCTACACAACCCACTGAACCAACCTTAGCCACTGGGAACAGATACCAAAAACAACGGGAACTACGAACCTGCAGCCTGTGAAAAGGAGACCCCAAACACAGTAAGATAAGCAAAATGAGACGACAGAAAAACACACAGCAGATGAAGGAGCAGGGTCAAAACACACCAGACCTAACAAATGAAGAGGAAATAGGTAGTCTACCTGAAAAAGAGTTCAGAATAATGATAGTAAGGATGATCCAAAATCTTGGAAATAGAATAGACAAAATGCAAGAAACATTTAACAAGGACGTAGAAGAACTAAAGAGGAACCAAGCAATGATGAAAAACACAATAAATGAAATTAAAAATACTCTAGATGTGATCAATAGCAGAATAACTGAGGCAGAAGAACGGATAAGTGACCTGGAAGATAAAACAGTGGAAATAACTAGTGCAGAGCAGGATAAAGAAAAAAGAATGAAAAGAACTGAGGACAGTCTCAGAGACCTCTGGGACAATGTTAAACGCAGCAACATTCGAATTATAGGGGTCCCAGAAGAAGAAGAGAAAAAGAAAGAGACTGAGAAAATATTTGAACAGATTATAGTTGACAACTTCCCTAATGTGGGAAAGGAAATAGTTAATCAAGTCCTGGAAGCACAGAGAGTCCCATACAGGATAAATCCAAGGAGAAACACGCCAAGACACATATTAATCAAACTGTCAAAAATTAAATATAAAGAAAACACATTAGGAGAGTAGGGGCAAGATGGCGGAAGAGTAAGACGCAGAGATCACCTTCCTTCCCACAGATACAGTAGAAATACATCTACACGTGGAACTGCTCCTACAGAACACCCACTGAACGCTGGCAGAAGACGTCAGACCTCCCAAACGGCAAGAAAATCCCCACGTACTTGGGTAGGGTAAAAGAAAAAAGAAATAACAGAGACAAAAGAATAGGGATGGGACCTGCGCCAGTGGGAGGGAGCCGTGAAGGAGGAAAGGTTTCCAGGCACTAGGAAGCCCCTTTGTGGGCAGAGACTGTGGGTGGCAGAGGGGGGAAGCTTCGGAGCCGCGGAGGAGAGCACAGCCACAGGGGTGCGGAGGGCAAAGCGGAGAGACTCCCGCACAGAGGCTCGGCGCCAACCAGCACTCACCAGCCCGAGAGGCTTGTCTGCTCACCCGCCGGGGTGGGCGGGGGCTGGGAGCTGAGGCTCGGGCTTTGGTGCTAGCAGGGAGGGAGTCCGGGGAAAAGTCTGCAGCTGCCGAAGAGGCAAGAGACTTTATCTTGCCTCTTTGTTTCACAGCGCGCAAGGAGAGGGGATTCAGAGCGCTGCCTAAACGAAATCCAGAGACGGGTGCGAGCCGCGGCTATCAGTGCGGATCCCACAGCAACAGGGGCGCAGAGGGAAAAATGGAGAGATTCCCGCACAGAGGCTCAGCGCTGAGCAGCGCTTACCAGCCCGAGAGGCTTGTCTGCTCACCCGCTGGGGCGGGCGGGGCTGGGAGCTGAGGCGCGGACTTCGGTCGGATCGCAGGGAGAGGACTGGGGTTGGCGGCGTGAACACAGCCTGAAGGGGTTGGCGTGCCGCGGCGAGCCGGGAGGGAGCCAGAGAGGAGGTCTGCAGCCGCCGAGGAGGCAAGAGACATTTTCTTGCCTCTTTGTTTCGCGGCGTGCAAGGAGAGGGGATTCAGAGCGCCGCCTAGACGAACTCCAGAGGCGGGCGTGAGCCGCGGCTAACAGCATGGACCCCAGAGACGGGCACGAGCCGCGGCCATCAGCGCGGACCCCAGAGACTGGTAGGAAACGCTAAGGCTGCTGCTGCTGCCACCAAGAAGCCTGTGTGCGAGCACAGGTCACTCTCCACACTGCCCCTCCCGGGAGCCGGTGCAGCTCGCCACTGCCAGGCTCCCGTGATCCGGGGACAACTTCCCCGGGAGAACACAAGGCGCACCTCGGGCTGCTGCAACGTCACGACGCCTCTGACGCCGCAGGCTCGCCCCGCCTCCTCTGTACCGCTCCCTCCCCCGGCCTGAGTGAGTCAGAGCCCCCGAAGCAGCTGCTCCTTTAACCCCGTTCTGTCTGGGCAGGGAACGGACGCCCTCAGGCGACCTACATGCAGAGGCGGGTCCACATCCAAAGCTGAACCCCGGGAGCTGTACGAACAAAGAAGAGAAAGGGAAATCTCTCCCAGCAGCCTCAGAACCAGCGGATTAAAGCTCCACAAACAACCTGATGTGCCTGCATCTGTTGAATACCTGAATAGACAACGAATCACCCCAAATTCAGGAGGTGGACTTGGGAGCAGGATATATTAATTTTTCCCCTTTTCCTTTATTGTGAGTGTATATGTGTATGCTCCTGGGTGAGATTTTGTCTGTATAGCTTTGCTTTCACCATTAGTCCTAGGGTTAGGTCCATCCGTTTGTTGGTCTTGTTTTTTTTTTTTTTGACTTAAAAAATTTTTTTTCTTAATAAATGTTTTCTTAATAATTTTTTCCTTATTTTCTATTTTTGGAAATTAAAAAAAAATTTTAATAAGTTTTTTCATATTTTTTATTTTAAAAAATTAAAAAAATTTTTTCTTAATAAATTTTCTCTTAATAATTTTTTTCTTACATTTTATTATAAAAATATCAATAAATCTATGTTTAAAAATTAAAAAAAAATTTTCTTAATAAATTTATTCTTAATATTTTTTTTCTTATTTTTTATTATAATAGCTTTATTTTATTTTATTTTATCCTCTTTCTTTCTTTCTTTCTACTTTTTTTTCTCCCTTTTATTCTGAGCTGTGTGGATGAAAGGCTCTTGGTGCTCCAGCCAGGCATCAGGGCTGTGCCTCTGAGGTGGGAGAGCCAACTTCAGGACACTGGTCCACAAGAGACCTCCCAGCTCCATGTAAAACCAAACAGCGAAAATCTCTCAGAGATCTCCATCTCAACATCAAGACCCAGCTTCACTCAACGACCAGCAAGCTACAGTGCTGGACACCCTATGCCAAACAACTAGCAAGACAGGAACACAGCCCCATCCATTAGGAGAGAGGCTGCCTAAAATCATAATAAGGCCACAGACACCCCAAAACACACCACCAGACGTGGACGTGCCCACCAGAAAGACAAGATAGAACCTCATCCACCAGAACACAGGCACTAGTCCCCTACACCAGGAAGCCTACACAACCCACTGAACCAACCTTAGCCACTGGGAACAGATACCAAAAACAACGGGAACTACGAACCTGCAGCCTGTGAAAAGGAGACCCCAAACACAGTAAGATAAGCAAAATGAGACGACAGAAAAACACACAGCAGATGAAGGAGCAGGGTCAAAACACACCAGACCTAACAAATGAAGAGGAAATAGGTAGTCTACCTGAAAAAGAGTTCAGAATAATGATAGCAAGGATGATCCAAAATCTTGGAAATAGAATAGACAAAATGCAAGAAACATTTAACAAGGACGTAGAAGAACTAAAGAGGAACCAAGCAATGATGAAAAACACAATAAATGAAATTAAAAATACTCTAGATGTGATCAATAGCAGAATAACTGAGGCAGAAGAACGGATAAGTGACCTGGAAGATAAAACAGTGGAAATAACTAGTGCAGAGCAGGATAAAGAAAAAAGAATGAAAAGAACTGAGGACAGTCTCAGAGACCTCTGGGACAATGTTAAACGCAGCAACATTCGAATTATAGGGGTCCCAGAAGAAGAAGAGAAAAAGAAAGAGACTGAGAAAATATTTGAACAGATTATAGTTGAAAACTTCCCTAATGTGGGAAAGGAAATAGTTAATCAAGTCCTGGAAGCACAGAGAGTCCCATACAGGATAAATCCAAGGAGAAACACGCCAAGACACATATTAATCAAACTGTCAAAAATTAAATATAAAGAAAACACATTAGGAGAGTAGGGGCAAGATGGCGGAAGAGTAAGACGCAGAGATCACCTTCCTTCCCACAGATACAGTAGAAATACATCTACACGTGGAACTGCTCCTACAGAACACCCACTGAACGCTGGCAGAAGACGTCAGACCTCCCAAACGGCAAGAAAATCCCCACGTACTTGGGTAGGGTAAAAGAAAAAAGAAATAACAGAGACAAAAGAATAGGGATGGGACCTGCGCCAGTGGGAGGGAGCCGTGAAGGAGGAAAGGTTTCCAGGCACTAGGAAGCCCCTTTGTGGGCAGAGACTGTGGGTGGCAGAGGGGGGAAGCTTCGGAGCCGCGGAGGAGAGCACAGCCACAGGGGTGCGGAGGGCAAAGCGGAGAGACTCCCGCACAGAGGCTCGGCGCCAACCAGCACTCACCAGCCCGAGAGGCTTGTCTGCTCACCCGCCGGGGTGGGCGGGGGCTGGGAGCTGAGGCTCGGGCTTTGGTGCTAGCAGGGAGGGAGTCCGGGGAAAAGTCTGCAGCTGCCGAAGAGGCAAGAGACTTTATCTTGCCTCTTTGTTTCACAGCGCGCAAGGAGAGGGGATTCAGAGCGCTGCCTAAACGAAATCCAGAGACGGGTGCGAGCCGCGGCTATCAGTGCGGATCCCACAGCAACAGGGGCGCAGAGGGAAAAATGGAGAGATTCCCGCACAGAGGCTCAGCGCTGAGCAGCGCTTACCAGCCCGAGAGGCTTGTCTGCTCACCCGCTGGGGCGGGCGGGGCTGGGAGCTGAGGCGCGGACTTCGGTCGGATCGCAGGGAGAGGACTGGGGTTGGCGGCGTGAACACAGCCTGAAGGGGTTGGCGTGCTGCGGCGAGCCGGGAGGGAGCCAGAGAGGAGGTCTGCAGCCGCCGAGGAGGCAAGAGACATTTTCTTGCCTCTTTGTTTCGCGGCGTGCAAGGAGAGGGGATTCAGAGCGCCGCCTAGACGAACTCCAGAGGCGGGCGTGAGCCGCGGCTAACAGCATGGACCCCAGAGACGGGCACGAGCCGCGGCCATCAGCGCGGACCCCAGAGACTGGTAGGAAACGCTAAGGCTGCTGCTGCTGCCACCAAGAAGCCTGTGTGCGAGCACAGGTCACTCTCCACACTGCCCCTCCCGGGAGCCGGTGCAGCTCGCCACTGCCAGGCTCCCGTGATCCGGGGACAACTTCCCCGGGAGAACACAAGGCGCACCTCGGGCTGCTGCAACGTCACGACGCCTCTGACGCCGCAGGCTCGCCCCGCCTCCTCTGTACCACTCCCTCCCCCGGCCTGAGTGAGTCAGAGCCCCCGAAGCAGCTGCTCCTTTAACCCCGTTCTGTCTGGGCAGGGAACGGACGCCCTCAGGCGACCTACATGCAGAGGCGGGTCCACATCCAAAGCTGAACCCCGGGAGCTGTACGAACAAAGAAGAGAAAGGGAAATCTCTCCCAGCAGCCTCAGAAGCAGCGGATTAAAGCTCCACAAACAACCTGATGTGCCTGCATCTGTTGAATACCTGAATAGACAACGAATCACCCCAAATTCAGGAGGTGGACTTGGGAGCAGGATATATTAATTTTTCCCCTTTTCCTTTATTGTGAGTGTATATGTGTATGCTCCTGGGTGAGATTTTGTCTGTATAGCTTTGCTTTCACCATTAGTCCTAGGGTTAGGTCCATCCGTTTGTTGTTCTTGTTTTTTTTTTTTTTTTACTTAAAAAATTTTTTTTCTTAATAAATGTTTTCTTAATAATTTTTTCCTTATTTTCTATTTTTGGAAATTAAAAAAAAATTTTAATAAGTTTTTTCATATTTTTTATTTTAAAAAATTAAAAAAATTTTTTCTTAATAAATTTTCTCTTAATAATTTTTTTCTTACATTTTATTATAAAAATATCAATAAATCTATGTTTAAAAATTAAAAAAAAATTTTCTTAATAAATTTATTCTTAATATTTTTTTTTCTTATTTTTTATTATAATAGCTTTATTTTATTTTATCCTCTTTCTTTCTTTCTTTCTATTTTTTTTTCTCCCTTTTATTCTGAGCTGTGTGGATGAAAGGCTCTTGGTGCTCCAGCCAGGCATCAGGGCTGTGCCTCTGAGGTGGGAGAGCCAACTTCAGGACACTGGTCCACAAGAGACCTCCCAGCTCCATGTAAAACCAAACAGCGAAAATCTCTCAGAGATCTCCATCTCAACATCAAGACCCAGCTTCACTCAACGACCAGCAAGCTACAGTGCTGGACACCCTATGCCAAACAACTAGCAAGACAGGAACACAGCCCCATCCATTAGGAGAGAGGCTGCCTAAAATCATAATAAGGCCACAGACACCCCAAAACACACCACCAGACGTGGACGTGCCCACCAGAAAGACAAGATAGAACCTCATCCACCAGAACACAGGCACTAGTCCCCTACACCAGGAAGCCTACACAACCCACTGAACCAACCTTAGCCACTGGGAACAGATACCAAAAACAACGGGAACTACGAACCTGCAGCCTGTGAAAAGGAGACCCCAAACACAGTAAGATAAGCAAAATGAGACGACAGAAAAACACACAGCAGACGAAGGAGCAGGGTCAAAACACACCAGACCTAACAAATGAAGAGGAAATAGGTAGTCTACCTGAAAAAGAGTTCAGAATAATGATAGTAAGGATGATCCAAAATCTTGGAAATAGAATAGACAAAATGCAAGAAACATTTAACAAGGACGTAGAAGAACTAAAGAGGAACCAAGCAATGATGAAAAACACAATAAATGAAATTAAAAATACTCTAGATGTGATCAATAGCAGAATAACTGAGGCAGAAGAACGGATAAGTGACCTGGAAGATAAAACAGTGGAAATAACTAGTGCAGAGCAGGATAAAGAAAAAAGAATGAAAAGAACTGAGGACAGTCTCAGAGACCTCTGGGACAATGTTAAACGCAGCAACATTCGAATTATAGGGGTCCCAGAAGAAGAAGAGAAAAAGAAAGAGACTGAGAAAATATTTGAACAGATTATAGTTGACAACTTCCCTAATGTGGGAAAGGAAATAGTTAATCAAGTCCTGGAAGCACAGAGAGTCCCATACAGGATAAATCCAAGGAGAAACACGCCAAGACACATATTAATCAAACTGTCAAAAATTAAATATAAAGAAAACACATTAGGAGAGTAGGGGCAAGATGGCGGAAGAGTAAGACGCAGAGATCACCTTCCTTCCCACAGATACAGTAGAAATACATCTACACGTGGAACTGCTCCTACAGAACACCCACTGAACGCTGGCAGAAGACGTCAGACCTCCCAAACGGCAAGAAAATCCCCACGTACTTGGGTAGGGTAAAAGAAAAAAGAAATAACAGAGACAAAAGAATAGGGATGGGACCTGCGCCAGTGGGAGGGAGCCGTGAAGGAGGAAAGGTTTCCAGGCACTAGGAAGCCCCTTTGTGGGCAGAGACTGTGGGTGGCAGAGGGGGGAAGCTTCGGAGCCGCGGAGGAGAGCACAGCCACAGGGGTGCGGAGGGCAAAGCGGAGAGACTCCCGCACAGAGGCTCGGCGCCAACCAGCACTCACCAGCCCGAGAGGCTTGTCTGCTCACCCGCCGGGGTGGGCGGGGGCTGGGAGCTGAGGCTCGGGCTTTGGTGCTAGCAGGGAGGGAGTCCGGGGAAAAGTCTGCAGCTGCCGAAGAGGCAAGAGACTTTATCTTGCCTCTTTGTTTCACAGCGCGCAAGGAGAGGGGATTCAGAGCGCTGCCTAAACGAAATCCAGAGACGGGTGCGAGCCGCGGCTATCAGTGCGGATCCCACAGCAACAGGGGCGCAGAGGGAAAAATGGAGAGATTCCCGCACAGAGGCTCAGCGCTGAGCAGCGCTTACCAGCCCGAGAGGCTTGTCTGCTCACCCGCTGGGGCGGGCGGGGCTGGGAGCTGAGGCGCGGACTTCGGTCGGATCGCAGGGAGAGGACTGGGGTTGGCGGCGTGAACACAGCCTGAAGGGGTTGGCGTGCCGCGGCGAGCCGGGAGGGAGCCAGAGAGGAGGTCTGCAGCCGCCGAGGAGGCAAGAGACATTTTCTTGCCTCTTTGTTTCGCGGCGTGCAAGGAGAGGGGATTCAGAGCGCCGCCTAGACGAACTCCAGAGGCGGGCGTGAGCCGCGGCTAACAGCATGGACCCCAGAGACGGGCACGAGCCGCGGCCATCAGCGCGGACCCCAGAGACTGGTAGGAAACGCTAAGGCTGCTGCTGCTGCCACCAAGAAGCCTGTGTGCGAGCACAGGTCACTCTCCACACTGCCCCTCCCGGGAGCCGGTGCAGCTCGCCACTGCCAGGCTCCCGTGATCCGGGGACAACTTCCCCGGGAGAACACAAGGCGCACCTCGGGCTGCTGCAACGTCACGACGCCTCTGACGCCGCAGGCTCGCCCCGCCTCCTCTGTACCGCTCCCTCCCCCGGCCTGAGTGAGTCAGAGCCCCCGAAGCAGCTGCTCCTTTAACCCCGTTCTGTCTGGGCAGGGAACGGACGCCCTCAGGCGACCTACATGCAGAGGCGGGTCCACATCCAAAGCTGAACCCCGGGAGCTGTACGAACAAAGAAGAGAAAGGGAAATCTCTCCCAGCAGCCTCAGAAGCAGCGGATTAAAGCTCCACAAACAACCTGATGTGCCTGCATCTGTTGAATACCTGAATAGACAACGAATCACCCCAAATTCAGGAGGTGGACTTGGGAGCAGGATATATTAATTTTTCCCCTTTTCCTTTATTGTGAGTGTATATGTGTATGCTCCTGGGTGAGATTTTGTCTGTATAGCTTTGCTTTCACCATTAGTCCTAGGGTTAGGTCCATCCGTTTGTTGTTCTTGTTTTTTTTTTTTTTTTACTTAAAAAATTTTTTTTCTTAATAAATGTTTTCTTAATAATTTTTTCCTTATTTTCTATTTTTGGAAATTAAAAAAAATTTTAATAAGTTTTTTCATATTTTTTATTTTAAAAAATTAAAAAAATTTTTTCTTAATAAATTTTCTCTTAATAATTTTTTTCTTACATTTTATTATAAAAATATCAATAAATCTATGTTTAAAAATTAAAAAAAAATTTTCTTAATAAATTTATTCTTAATATTTTTTTTTCTTATTTTTTATTATAATAGCTTTATTTTATTTTATCCTCTTTCTTTCTTTCTTTCTATTTTTTTTTCTCCCTTTTATTCTGAGCTGTGTGGATGAAAGGCTCTTGGTGCTCCAGCCAGGCATCAGGGCTGTGCCTCTGAGGTGGGAGAGCCAACTTCAGGACACTGGTCCACAAGAGACCTCCCAGCTCCATGTAAAACCAAACAGCGAAAATCTCTCAGAGATCTCCATCTCAACATCAAGACCCAGCTTCACTCAACGACCAGCAAGCTACAGTGCTGGACACCCTATGCCAAACAACTAGCAAGACAGGAACACAGCCCCATCCATTAGGAGAGAGGCTGCCTAAAATCATAATAAGGCCACAGACACCCCAAAACACACCACCAGACGTGGACGTGCCCACCAGAAAGACAAGATAGAACCTCATCCACCAGAACACAGGCACTAGTCCCCTACACCAGGAAGCCTACACAACCCACTGAACCAACCTTAGCCACTGGGAACAGATACCAAAAACAACGGGAACTACGAACCTGCAGCCTGTGAAAAGGAGACCCCAAACACAGTAAGATAAGCAAAATGAGACGACAGAAAAACACACAGCAGATGAAGGAGCAGGGTCAAAACACACCAGACCTAACAAATGAAGAGGAAATAGGTAGTCTACCTGAAAAAGAGTTCAGAATAATGATAGTAAGGATGATCCAAAATCTTGGAAATAGAATAGACAAAATGCAAGAAACATTTAACAAGGACGTAGAAGAACTAAAGAGGAACCAAGCAATGATGGAAAACACAATAAATGAAATTAAAAATACTCTAGATGTGATCAATAGCAGAATAACTGAGGCAGAAGAACGGATAAGTGACCTGGAAGATAAAACAGTGGAAATAACTAGTGCAGAGCAGGATAAAGAAAAAAGAATGAAAAGAACTGAGGACAGTCTCAGAGACCTCTGGGACAATGTTAAACGCAGCAACATTCGAATTATAGGGGTCCCAGAAGAAGAAGAGAAAAAGAAAGAGACTGAGAAAATATTTGAACAGATTATAGTTGACAACTTCCCTAATGTGGGAAAGGAAATAGTTAATCAAGTCCTGGAAGCACAGAGAGTCCCATACAGGATAAATCCAAGGAGAAACACGCCAAGACACATATTAATCAAACTGTCAAAAATTAAATATAAAGAAAACACATTAGGAGAGTAGGGGCAAGATGGCGGAAGAGTAAGACGCAGAGATCACCTTCCTTCCCACAGATACAGTAGAAATACATCTACACGTGGAACTGCTCCTACAGAACACCCACTGAACGCTGGCAGAAGACGTCAGACCTCCCAAACGGCAAGAAAATCCCCACGTACTTGGGTAGGGTAAAAGAAAAAAGAAATAACAGAGACAAAAGAATAGGGATGGGACCTGCGCCAGTGGGAGGGAGCCGTGAAGGAGGAAAGGTTTCCAGGCACTAGGAAGCCCCTTTGTGGGCAGAGACTGTGGGTGGCAGAGGGGGGAAGCTTCGGAGCCGCGGAGGAGAGCACAGCCACAGGGGTGCGGAGGGCAAAGCGGAGAGACTCCCGCACAGAGGCTCGGCGCCAACCAGCACTCACCAGCCCGAGAGGCTTGTCTGCTCACCCGCCGGGGTGGGCAGGGGCTGGGAGCTGAGGCTCGGGCTTTGGTGCTAGCAGGGAGGGAGTCCGGGGAAAAGTCTGCAGCTGCCGAAGAGGCAAGAGACTTTATCTTGCCTCTTTGTTTCACAGCGCGCAAGGAGAGGGGATTCAGAGCGCTGCCTAAACGAAATCCAGAGACGGGTGCGAGCCGCGGCTATCAGTGCGGATCCCACAGCAACAGGGGCGCAGAGGGAAAAATGGAGAGATTCCCGCACAGAGGCTCAGCGCTGAGCAGCGCTTACCAGCCCGAGAGGCTTGTCTGCTCACCCGCTGGGGCGGGCGGGGCTGGGAGCTGAGGCGCGGACTTCGGTCGGATCGCAGGGAGAGGACTGGGGTTGGCGGCGTGAACACAGCCTGAAGGGGTTGGCGTGCCGCGGCGAGCCGGGAGGGAGCCAGAGAGGAGGTCTGCAGCCGCCGAGGAGGCAAGAGACATTTTCTTGCCTCTTTGTTTCGCGGCGTGCAAGGAGAGGGGATTCAGAGCGCCGCCTAGACGAACTCCAGAGGCGGGCGTGAGCCGCGGCTAACAGCATGGACCCCAGAGACGGGCACGAGCCGCGGCCATCAGCGCGGACCCCAGAGACTGGTAGGAAACGCTAAGGCTGCTGCTGCTGCCACCAAGAAGCCTGTGTGCGAGCACAGGTCACTCTCCACACTGCCCCTCCCGGGAGCCGGTGCAGCTCGCCACTGCCAGGCTCCCGTGATCCGGGGACAACTTCCCCGGGAGAACACAAGGCGCACCTCGGGCTGCTGCAACGTCACGACGCCTCTGACGCCGCAGGCTCGCCCCGCCTCCTCTGTACCGCTCCCTCCCCCGGCCTGAGTGAGTCAGAGCCCCCGAAGCAGCTGCTCCTTTAACCCCGTTCTGTCTGGGCAGGGAACGGACGCCCTCAGGCGACCTACATGCAGAGGCGGGTCCACATCCAAAGCTGAACCCCGGGAGCTGTACGAACAAAGAAGAGAAAGGGAAATCTCTCCCAGCAGCCTCAGAAGCAGCGGATTAAAGCTCCACAAACAACCTGATGTGCCTGCATCTGTTGAATACCTGAATAGACAACGAATCACCCCAAATTCAGGAGGTGGACTTGGGAGCAGGATATATTAATTTTTCCCCTTTTCCTTTATTGTGAGTGTATATGTGTATGCTCCTGGGTGAGATTTTGTCTGTATAGCTTTGCTTTCACCATTAGTCCTAGGGTTAGGTCCATCCGTTTGTTGTTCTTGTTTTTTTTTTTTTTTTACTTAAAAATTTTTTTTTCTTAATAAATGTTTTCTTAATAATTTTTTCCTTATTTTCTATTTTTGGAAATTAAAAAAAATTTTAATAAGTTTTTTCATATTTTTTATTTTAAAAAATTAAAAAAATTTTTTCTTAATAAATTTTCTCTTAATAATTTTTTTCTTACATTTTATTATAAAAATATCAATAAATCTATGTTTAAAAATTAAAAAAAAATTTTCTTAATAAATTTATTCTTAATATTTTTTTTTCTTATTTTTTATTATAATAGCTTTATTTTATTTTATCCTCTTTCTTTCTTTCTTTCTATTTTTTTTTCTCCCTTTTATTCTGAGCTGTGTGGATGAAAGGCTCTTGGTGCTCCAGCCAGGCATCAGGGCTGTGCCTCTGAGGTGGGAGAGCCAACTTCAGGACACTGGTCCACAAGAGACCTCCCAGCTCCATGTAAAACCAAACAGCGAAAATCTCTCAGAGATCTCCATCTCAACATCAAGACCCAGCTTCACTCAACGACCAGCAAGCTACAGTGCTGGACACCCTATGCCAAACAACTAGCAAGACAGGAACACAGCCCCATCCATTAGGAGAGAGGCTGCCTAAAATCATAATAAGGCCACAGACACCCCAAAACACACCACCAGACGTGGACGTGCCCACCAGAAAGACAAGATAGAACCTCATCCACCAGAACACAGGCACTAGTCCCCTACACCAGGAAGCCTACACAACCCACTGAACCAACCTTAGCCACTGGGAACAGATACCAAAAACAACGGGAACTACGAACCTGCAGCCTGTGAAAAGGAGACCCCAAACACAGTAAGATAAGCAAAATGAGACGACAGAAAAACACACAGCAGATGAAGGAGCAGGGTCAAAACACACCAGACCTAACAAATGAAGAGGAAATAGGTAGTCTACCTGAAAAAGAGTTCAGAATAATGATAGTAAGGATGATCCAAAATCTTGGAAATAGAATAGACAAAATGCAAGAAACATTTAACAAGGACGTAGAAGAACTAAAGAGGAACCAAGCAATGATGAAAAACACAATAAATGAAATTAAAAATACTCTAGATGTGATCAATAGCAGAATAACTGAGGCAGAAGAACGGATAAGTGACCTGGAAGATAAAACAGTGGAAATAACTAGTGCAGAGCAGGATAAAGAAAAAAGAATGAAAAGAACTGAGGACAGTCTCAGAGACCTCTGGGACAATGTTAAACGCAGCAACATTCGAATTATAGGGGTCCCAGAAGAAGAAGAGAAAAAGAAAGAGACTGAGAAAATATTTGAACAGATTATAGTTGAAAACTTCCCTAATGTGGGAAAGGAAATAGTTAATCAAGTCCTGGAAGCACAGAGAGTCCCATACAGGATAAATCCAAGGAGAAACACGCCAAGACACATATTAATCAAACTGTCAAAAATTAAATATAAAGAAAACACATTAGGAGAGTAGGGGCAAGATGGCGGAAGAGTAAGACGCAGAGATCACCTTCCTTCCCACAGATACAGTAGAAATACATCTACACGTGGAACTGCTCCTACAGAACACCCACTGAACGCTGGCAGAAGACGTCAGACCTCCCAAACGGCAAGAAAATCCCCACGTACTTGGGTAGGGTAAAAGAAAAAAGAAATAACAGAGACAAAAGAATAGGGATGGGACCTGCGCCAGTGGGAGGGAGCCGTGAAGGAGGAAAGGTTTCCAGGCACTAGGAAGCCCCTTTGTGGGCAGAGACTGTGGGTGGCAGAGGGGGGAAGCTTCGGAGCCGCGGAGGAGAGCACAGCCACAGGGGTGCGGAGGGCAAAGCGGAGAGACTCCCGCACAGAGGCTCGGCGCCAACCAGCACTCACCAGCCCGAGAGGCTTGTCTGCTCACCCGCCGGGGTGGGCGGGGGCTGGGAGCTGAGGCTCGGGCTTTGGTGCTAGCAGGGAGGGAGTCCGGGGAAAAGTCTGCAGCTGCCGAAGAGGCAAGAGACTTTATCTTGCCTCTTTGTTTCACAGCGCGCAAGGAGAGGGGATTCAGAGCGCTGCCTAAACGAAATCCAGAGACGGGTGCGAGCCGCGGCTATCAGTGCGGATCCCACAGCAACAGGGGCGCAGAGGGAAAAATGGAGAGATTCCCGCACAGAGGCTCAGCGCTGAGCAGCGCTTACCAGCCCGAGAGGCTTGTCTGCTCACCCGCTGGGGCGGGCGGGGCTGGGAGCTGAGGCGCGGACTTCGGTCGGATCGCAGGGAGAGGACTGGGGTTGGCGGCGTGAACACAGCCTGAAGGGGTTGGCGTGCCGCGGCGAGCCGGGAGGGAGCCAGAGAGGAGGTCTGCAGCCGCCGAGGAGGCAAGAGACATTTTCTTGCCTCTTTGTTTCGCGGCGTGCAAGGAGAGGGGATTCAGAGCGCCGCCTAGACGAACTCCAGAGGCGGGCGTGAGCCGCGGCTAACAGCATGGACCCCAGAGACGGGCACGAGCCGCGGCCATCAGCGCGGACCCCAGAGACTGGTAGGAAACGCTAAGGCTGCTGCTGCTGCCACCAAGAAGCCTGTGTGCGAGCACAGGTCACTCTCCACACTGCCCCTCCCGGGAGCCGGTGCAGCTCGCCACTGCCAGGCTCCCGTGATCCGGGGACAACTTCCCCGGGAGAACACAAGGCGCACCTCGGGCTGCTGCAACGTCACGACGCCTCTGACGCCGCAGGCTCGCCCCGCCTCCTCTGTACCGCTCCCTCCCCCGGCCTGAGTGAGTCAGAGCCCCCGAAGCAGCTGCTCCTTTAACCCCGTTCTGTCTGGGCAGGGAACGGACGCCCTCAGGCGACCTACATGCAGAGGCGGGTCCACATCCAAAGCTGAACCCCGGGAGCTGTACGAACAAAGAAGAGAAAGGGAAATCTCTCCCAGCAGCCTCAGAAGCAGCGGATTAAAGCTCCACAAACAACCTGATGTGCCTGCATCTGTTGAATACCTGAATAGACAACGAATCACCCCAAATTCAGGAGGTGGACTTGGGAGCAGGATATATTAATTTTTCCCCTTTTCCTTTATTGTGAGTGTATATGTGTATGCTCCTGGGTGAGATTTTGTCTGTATAGCTTTGCTTTCACCATTAGTCCTAGGGTTAGGTCCATCCGTTTGTTGGTCTTGTTTTTTTTTTTTTTGACTTAAAAAATTTTTTTTCTTAATAAATGTTTTCTTAATAATTTTTTCCTTATTTTCTATTTTTGGAAATTAAAAAAAAATTTTAATAAGTTTTTTCATATTTTTTATTTTAAAAAATTAAAAAAATTTTTTCTTAATAAATTTTCTCTTAATAATTTTTTTCTTACATTTTATTATAAAAATATCAATAAATCTATGTTTAAAAATTAAAAAAAAATTTTCTTAATAAATTTATTCTTAATATTTTTTTTCTTATTTTTTATTATAATAGCTTTATTTTATTTTATTTTATCCTCTTTCTTTCTTTCTTTCTACTTTTTTTTCTCCCTTTTATTCTGAGCTGTGTGGATGAAAGGCTCTTGGTGCTCCAGCCAGGCATCAGGGCTGTGCCTCTGAGGTGGGAGAGCCAACTTCAGGACACTGGTCCACAAGAGACCTCCCAGCTCCATGTAAAACCAAACAGCGAAAATCTCTCAGAGATCTCCATCTCAACATCAAGACCCAGCTTCACTCAACGACCAGCAAGCTACAGTGCTGGACACCCTATGCCAAACAACTAGCAAGACAGGAACACAGCCCCATCCATTAGGAGAGAGGCTGCCTAAAATCATAATAAGGCCACAGACACCCCAAAACACACCACCAGACGTGGACGTGCCCACCAGAAAGACAAGATAGAACCTCATCCACCAGAACACAGGCACTAGTCCCCTACACCAGGAAGCCTACACAACCCACTGAACCAACCTTAGCCACTGGGAACAGATACCAAAAACAACGGGAACTACGAACCTGCAGCCTGTGAAAAGGAGACCCCAAACACAGTAAGATAAGCAAAATGAGACGACAGAAAAACACACAGCAGACGAAGGAGCAGGGTCAAAACACACCAGACCTAACAAATGAAGAGGAAATAGGTAGTCTACCTGAAAAAGAGTTCAGAATAATGATAGTAAGGATGATCCAAAATCTTGGAAATAGAATAGACAAAATGCAAGAAACATTTAACAAGGACGTAGAAGAACTAAAGAGGAACCAAGCAATGATGGAAAACACAATAAATGAAATTAAAAATACTCTAGATGTGATCAATAGCAGAATAACTGAGGCAGAAGAACGGATAAGTGACCTGGAAGATAAAACAGTGGAAATAACTAGTGCAGAGCAGGATAAAGAAAAAAGAATGAAAAGAACTGAGGACAGTCTCAGAGACCTCTGGGACAATGTTAAACGCAGCAACATTCGAATTATAGGGGTCCCAGAAGAAGAAGAGAAAAAGAAAGAGACTGAGAAAATATTTGAACAGATTATAGTTGAAAACTTCCCTAATGTGGGAAAGGAAATAGTTAATCAAGTCCTGGAAGCACAGAGAGTCCCATACAGGATAAATCCAAGGAGAAACACGCCAAGACACATATTAATCAAACTGTCAAAAATTAAATATAAAGAAAACACATTAGGAGAGTAGGGGCAAGATGGCGGAAGAGTAAGACGCAGAGATCACCTTCCTTCCCACAGATACAGTAGAAATACATCTACACGTGGAACTGCTCCTACAGAACACCCACTGAACGCTGGCAGAAGACGTCAGACCTCCCAAACGGCAAGAAAATCCCCACGTACTTGGGTAGGGTAAAAGAAAAAAGAAATAACAGAGACAAAAGAATAGGGATGGGACCTGCGCCAGTGGGAGGGAGCCGTGAAGGAGGAAAGGTTTCCAGGCACTAGGAAGCCCCTTTGTGGGCAGAGACTGTGGGTGGCAGAGGGGGGAAGCTTCGGAGCCGCGGAGGAGAGCACAGCCACAGGGGTGCGGAGGGCAAAGCGGAGAGACTCCCGCACAGAGGCTCGGCGCCAACCAGCACTCACCAGCCCGAGAGGCTTGTCTGCTCACCCGCCGGGGTGGGCGGGGGCTGGGAGCTGAGGCTCGGGCTTTGGTGCTAGCAGGGAGGGAGTCCGGGGAAAAGTCTGCAGCTGCCGAAGAGGCAAGAGACTTTATCTTGCCTCTTTGTTTCACAGCGCGCAAGGAGAGGGGATTCAGAGCGCTGCCTAAACGAAATCCAGAGACGGGTGCGAGCCGCGGCTATCAGTGCGGATCCCACAGCAACAGGGGCGCAGAGGGAAAAATGGAGAGATTCCCGCACAGAGGCTCAGCGCTGAGCAGCGCTTACCAGCCCGAGAGGCTTGTCTGCTCACCCGCTGGGGCGGGCGGGGCTGGGAGCTGAGGCGCGGACTTCGGTCGGATCGCAGGGAGAGGACTGGGGTTGGCGGCGTGAACACAGCCTGAAGGGGTTGGCGTGCCGCGGCGAGCCGGGAGGGAGCCAGAGAGGAGGTCTGCAGCCGCCGAGGAGGCAAGAGACATTTTCTTGCCTCTTTGTTTCGCGGCGTGCAAGGAGAGGGGATTCAGAGCGCCGCCTAGACGAACTCCAGAGGCGGGCGTGAGCCGCGGCTAACAGCATGGACCCCAGAGACGGGCACGAGCCGCGGCCATCAGCGCGGACCCCAGAGACTGGTAGGAAACGCTAAGGCTGCTGCTGCTGCCACCAAGAAGCCTGTGTGCGAGCACAGGTCACTCTCCACACTGCCCCTCCCGGGAGCCGGTGCAGCTCGCCACTGCCAGGCTCCCGTGATCCGGGGACAACTTCCCCGGGAGAACACAAGGCGCACCTCGGGCTGCTGCAACGTCACGACGCCTCTGACGCCGCAGGCTCGCCCCGCCTCCTCTGTACCGCTCCCTCCCCCGGCCTGAGTGAGTCAGAGCCCCCGAAGCAGCTGCTCCTTTAACCCCGTTCTGTCTGGGCAGGGAACGGACGCCCTCAGGCGACCTACATGCAGAGGCGGGTCCACATCCAAAGCTGAACCCCGGGAGCTGTACGAACAAAGAAGAGAAAGGGAAATCTCTCCCAGCAGCCTCAGAAGCAGCGGATTAAAGCTCCACAAACAACCTGATGTGCCTGCATCTGTTGAATACCTGAATAGACAACGAATCACCCCAAATTCAGGAGGTGGACTTGGGAGCAGGATATATTAATTTTTCCCCTTTTCCTTTATTGTGAGTGTATATGTGTATGCTCCTGGGTGAGATTTTGTCTGTATAGCTTTGCTTTCACCATTAGTCCTAGGGTTAGGTCCATCCGTTTGTTGTTCTTGTTTTTTTTTTTTTTTGACTTAAAAAATTTTTTTTCTTAATAAATGTTTTCTTAATAATTTTTTCCTTATTTTCTATTTTTGGAAATTAAAAAAAAATTTTAATAAGTTTTTTCATATTTTTTATTTTAAAAAATTAAAAAAATTTTTTCTTAATAAATTTTCTCTTAATAATTTTTTTCTTACATTTTATTATAAAAATATCAATAAATCTATGTTTAAAAATTAAAAAAAAATTTTCTTAATAAATTTATTCTTAATATTTTTTTTCTTATTTTTTATTATAATAGCTTTATTTTATTTTATTTTATCCTCTTTCTTTCTTTCTTTCTACTTTTTTTTCTCCCTTTTATTCTGAGCTGTGTGGATGAAAGGCTCTTGGTGCTCCAGCCAGGCATCAGGGCTGTGCCTCTGAGGTGGGAGAGCCAACTTCAGGACACTGGTCCACAAGAGACCTCCCAGCTCCATGTAAAACCAAACAGCGAAAATCTCTCAGAGATCTCCATCTCAACATCAAGACCCAGCTTCACTCAACGACCAGCAAGCTACAGTGCTGGACACCCTATGCCAAACAACTAGCAAGACAGGAACACAGCCCCATCCATTAGGAGAGAGGCTGCCTAAAATCATAATAAGGCCACAGACACCCCAAAACACACCACCAGACGTGGACGTGCCCACCAGAAAGACAAGATAGAACCTCATCCACCAGAACACAGGCACTAGTCCCCTACACCAGGAAGCCTACACAACCCACTGAACCAACCTTAGCCACTGGGAACAGATACCAAAAACAACGGGAACTACGAACCTGCAGCCTGTGAAAAGGAGACCCCAAACACAGTAAGATAAGCAAAATGAGACGACAGAAAAACACACAGCAGATGAAGGAGCAGGGTCAAAACACACCAGACCTAACAAATGAAGAGGAAATAGGTAGTCTACCTGAAAAAGAGTTCAGAATAATGATAGTAAGGATGATCCAAAATCTTGGAAATAGAATAGACAAAATGCAAGAAACATTTAACAAGGACGTAGAAGAACTAAAGAGGAACCAAGCAATGATGAAAAACACAATAAATGAAATTAAAAATACTCTAGATGTGATCAATAGCAGAATAACTGAGGCAGAAGAACGGATAAGTGACCTGGAAGATAAAACAGTGGAAATAACTAGTGCAGAGCAGGATAAAGAAAAAAGAATGAAAAGAACTGAGGACAGTCTCAGAGACCTCTGGGACAATGTTAAACGCAGCAACATTCGAATTATAGGGGTCCCAGAAGAAGAAGAGAAAAAGAAAGAGACTGAGAAAATATTTGAACAGATTATAGTTGACAACTTCCCTAATGTGGGAAAGGAAATAGTTAATCAAGTCCTGGAAGCACAGAGAGTCCCATACAGGATAAATCCAAGGAGAAACACGCCAAGACACATATTAATCAAACTGTCAAAAATTAAATATAAAGAAAACACATTAGGAGAGTAGGGGCAAGATGGCGGAAGAGTAAGACGCAGAGATCACCTTCCTTCCCACAGATACAGTAGAAATACATCTACACGTGGAACTGCTCCTACAGAACACCCACTGAACGCTGGCAGAAGACGTCAGACCTCCCAAACGGCAAGAAAATCCCCACGTACTTGGGTAGGGTAAAAGAAAAAAGAAATAACAGAGACAAAAGAATAGGGATGGGACCTGCGCCAGTGGGAGGGAGCCGTGAAGGAGGAAAGGTTTCCAGGCACTAGGAAGCCCCTTTGTGGGCAGAGACTGTGGGTGGCAGAGGGGGGAAGCTTCGGAGCCGCGGAGGAGAGCACAGCCACAGGGGTGCGGAGGGCAAAGCGGAGAGACTCCCGCACAGAGGCTCGGCGCCAACCAGCACTCACCAGCCCGAGAGGCTTGTCTGCTCACCCGCCGGGGTGGGCGGGGGCTGGGAGCTGAGGCTCGGGCTTTGGTGCTAGCAGGGAGGGAGTCCGGGGAAAAGTCTGCAGCTGCCGAAGAGGCAAGAGACTTTATCTTGCCTCTTTGTTTCACAGCGCGCAAGGAGAGGGGATTCAGAGCGCTGCCTAAACGAAATCCAGAGACGGGTGCGAGCCGCGGCTATCAGTGCGGATCCCACAGCAACAGGGGCGCAGAGGGAAAAATGGAGAGATTCCCGCACAGAGGCTCAGCGCTGAGCAGCGCTTACCAGCCCGAGAGGCTTGTCTGCTCACCCGCTGGGGCGGGCGGGGCTGGGAGCTGAGGCGCGGACTTCGGTCGGATCGCAGGGAGAGGACTGGGGTTGGCGGCGTGAACACAGCCTGAAGGGGTTGGCGTGCCGCGGCGAGCCGGGAGGGAGCCAGAGAGGAGGTCTGCAGCCGCCGAGGAGGCAAGAGACATTTTCTTGCCTCTTTGTTTCGCGGCGTGCAAGGAGAGGGGATTCAGAGCGCCGCCTAGACGAACTCCAGAGGCGGGCGTGAGCCGCGGCTAACAGCATGGACCCCAGAGACGGGCACGAGCCGCGGCCATCAGCGCGGACCCCAGAGACTGGTAGGAAACGCTAAGGCTGCTGCTGCTGCCACCAAGAAGCCTGTGTGCGAGCACAGGTCACTCTCCACACTGCCCCTCCCGGGAGCCGGTGCAGCTCGCCACTGCCAGGCTCCCGTGATCCGGGGACAACTTCCCCGGGAGAACACAAGGCGCACCTCGGGCTGCTGCAACGTCACGACGCCTCTGACGCCGCAGGCTCGCCCCGCCTCCTCTGTACCGCTCCCTCCCCCGGCCTGAGTGAGTCAGAGCCCCCGAAGCAGCTGCTCCTTTAACCCCGTTCTGTCTGGGCAGGGAACGGACGCCCTCAGGCGACCTACATGCAGAGGCGGGTCCACATCCAAAGCTGAACCCCGGGAGCTGTACGAACAAAGAAGAGAAAGGGAAATCTCTCCCAGCAGCCTCAGAAGCAGCGGATTAAAGCTCCACAAACAACCTGATGTGCCTGCATCTGTTGAATACCTGAATAGACAACGAATCACCCCAAATTCAGGAGGTGGACTTGGGAGCAGGATATATTAATTTTTCCCCTTTTCCTTTATTGTGAGTGTATATGTGTATGCTCCTGGGTGAGATTTTGTCTGTATAGCTTTGCTTTCACCATTAGTCCTAGGGTTAGGTCCATCCGTTTGTTGTTCTTGTTTTTTTTTTTTTTTGACTTAAAAAATTTTTTTTCTTAATAAATGTTTTCTTAATAATTTTTTCCTTATTTTCTATTTTTGGAAATTAAAAAAAAATTTTAATAAGTTTTTTCATATTTTTTATTTTAAAAAATTAAAAAAATTTTTTCTTAATAAATTTTCTCTTAATAATTTTTTTCTTACATTTTATTATAAAAATATCAATAAATCTATGTTTAAAAATTAAAAAAAAATTTTCTTAATAAATTTATTCTTAATATTTTTTTTTCTTATTTTTTATTATAATAGCTTTATTTTATTTTATCCTCTTTCTTTCTTTCTTTCTATTTTTTTTTCTCCCTTTTATTCTGAGCTGTGTGGATGAAAGGCTCTTGGTGCTCCAGCCAGGCATCAGGGCTGTGCCTCTGAGGTGGGAGAGCCAACTTCAGGACACTGGTCCACAAGAGACCTCCCAGCTCCATGTAAAACCAAACAGCGAAAATCTCTCAGAGATCTCCATCTCAACATCAAGACCCAGCTTCACTCAACGACCAGCAAGCTACAGTGCTGGACACCCTATGCCAAACAACTAGCAAGACAGGAACACAGCCCCATCCATTAGGAGAGAGGCTGCCTAAAATCATAATAAGGCCACAGACACCCCAAAACACACCACCAGACGTGGACGTGCCCACCAGAAAGACAAGATAGAACCTCATCCACCAGAACACAGGCACTAGTCCCCTACACCAGGAAGCCTACACAACCCACTGAACCAACCTTAGCCACTGGGAACAGATACCAAAAACAACGGGAACTACGAACCTGCAGCCTGTGAAAAGGAGACCCCAAACACAGTAAGATAAGCAAAATGAGACGACAGAAAAACACACAGCAGATGAAGGAGCAGGGTCAAAACACACCAGACCTAACAAATGAAGAGGAAATAGGTAGTCTACCTGAAAAAGAGTTCAGAATAATGATAGTAAGGATGATCCAAAATCTTGGAAATAGAATAGACAAAATGCAAGAAACATTTAACAAGGACGTAGAAGAACTAAAGAGGAACCAAGCAATGATGAAAAACACAATAAATGAAATTAAAAATACTCTAGATGTGATCAATAGCAGAATAACTGAGGCAGAAGAACGGATAAGTGACCTGGAAGATAAAACAGTGGAAATAACTAGTGCAGAGCAGGATAAAGAAAAAAGAATGAAAAGAACTGAGGACAGTCTCAGAGACCTCTGGGACAATGTTAAACGCAGCAACATTCGAATTATAGGGGTCCCAGAAGAAGAAGAGAAAAAGAAAGAGACTGAGAAAATATTTGAACAGATTATAGTTGACAACTTCCCTAATGTGGGAAAGGAAATAGTTAATCAAGTCCTGGAAGCACAGAGAGTCCCATACAGGATAAATCCAAGGAGAAACACGCCAAGACACATATTAATCAAACTGTCAAAAATTAAATATAAAGAAAACACATTAGGAGAGTAGGGGCAAGATGGCGGAAGAGTAAGACGCAGAGATCACCTTCCTTCCCACAGATACAGTAGAAATGCATCTACACGTGGAACTGCTCCTACAGAACACCCACTGAACGCTGGCAGAAGACGTCAGACCTCCCAAACGGCAAGAAAATCCCCACGTACTTGGGTAGGGTAAAAGAAAAAAGAAATAACAGAGACAAAAGAATAGGGATGGGACCTGCGCCAGTGGGAGGGAGCCGTGAAGGAGGAAAGGTTTCCAGGCACTAGGAAGCCCCTTTGTGGGCAGAGACTGTGGGTGGCAGAGGGGGGAAGCTTCGGAGCCGCGGAGGAGAGCACAGCCACAGGGGTGCGGAGGGCAAAGCGGAGAGACTCCCGCACAGAGGCTCGGCGCCAACCAGCACTCACCAGCCCGAGAGGCTTGTCTGCTCACCCGCCGGGGTGGGCGGGGGCTGGGAGCTGAGGCTCGGGCTTTGGTGCTAGCAGGGAGGGAGTCCGGGGAAAAGTCTGCAGCTGCCGAAGAGGCAAGAGACTTTATCTTGCCTCTTTGTTTCACAGCGCGCAAGGAGAGGGGATTCAGAGCGCTGCCTAAACGAAATCCAGAGACGGGTGCGAGCCGCGGCTATCAGTGCGGATCCCACAGCAACAGGGGCGCAGAGGGAAAAATGGAGAGATTCCCGCACAGAGGCTCAGCGCTGAGCAGCGCTTACCAGCCCGAGAGGCTTGTCTGCTCACCCGCTGGGGCGGGCGGGGCTGGGAGCTGAGGCGCGGACTTCGGTCGGATCGCAGGGAGAGGACTGGGGTTGGCGGCGTGAACACAGCCTGAAGGGGTTGGCGTGCCGCGGCGAGCCGGGAGGGAGCCAGAGAGGAGGTCTGCAGCCGCCGAGGAGGCAAGAGACATTTTCTTGCCTCTTTGTTTCGCGGCGTGCAAGGAGAGGGGATTCAGAGCGCCGCCTAGACGAACTCCAGAGGCGGGCGTGAGCCGCGGCTAACAGCATGGACCCCAGAGACGGGCACGAGCCGCGGCCATCAGCGCGGACCCCAGAGACTGGTAGGAAACGCTAAGGCTGCTGCTGCTGCCACCAAGAAGCCTGTGTGCGAGCACAGGTCACTCTCCACACTGCCCCTCCCGGGAGCCGGTGCAGCTCGCCACTGCCAGGCTCCCGTGATCCGGGGACAACTTCCCCGGGAGAACACAAGGCGCACCTCGGGCTGCTGCAACGTCACGACGCCTCTGACGCCGCAGGCTCGCCCCGCCTCCTCTGTACCGCTCCCTCCCCCGGCCTGAGTGAGTCAGAGCCCCCGAAGCAGCTGCTCCTTTAACCCCGTTCTGTCTGGGCAGGGAACGGACGCCCTCAGGCGACCTACATGCAGAGGCGGGTCCACATCCAAAGCTGAACCCCGGGAGCTGTACGAACAAAGAAGAGAAAGGGAAATCTCTCCCAGCAGCCTCAGAAGCAGCGGATTAAAGCTCCACAAACAACCTGATGTGCCTGCATCTGTTGAATACCTGAATAGACAACGAATCACCCCAAATTCAGGAGGTGGACTTGGGAGCAGGATATATTAATTTTTCCCCTTTTCCTTTATTGTGAGTGTATATGTGTATGCTCCTGGGTGAGATTTTGTCTGTATAGCTTTGCTTTCACCATTAGTCCTAGGGTTAGGTCCATCCGTTTGTTGTTCTTGTTTTTTTTTTTTTTTTACTTAAAAAATTTTTTTTCTTAATAAATGTTTTCTTAATAATTTTTTCCTTATTTTCTATTTTTGGAAATTAAAAAAAAATTTTAATAAGTTTTTTCATATTTTTTATTTTAAAAAATTAAAAAAATTTTTTCTTAATAAATTTTCTCTTAATAATTTTTTTCTTACATTTTATTATAAAAATATCAATAAATCTATGTTTAAAAATTAAAAAAAAATTTTCTTAATAAATTTATTCTTAATATTTTTTTTTCTTATTTTTTATTATAATAGCTTTATTTTATTTTATCCTCTTTCTTTCTTTCTTTCTATTTTTTTTTCTCCCTTTTATTCTGAGCTGTGTGGATGAAAGGCTCTTGGTGCTCCAGCCAGGCATCAGGGCTGTGCCTCTGAGGTGGGAGAGCCAACTTCAGGACACTGGTCCACAAGAGACCTCCCAGCTCCATGTAAAACCAAACAGCGAAAATCTCTCAGAGATCTCCATCTCAACATCAAGACCCAGCTTCACTCAACGACCAGCAAGCTACAGTGCTGGACACCCTATGCCAAACAACTAGCAAGACAGGAACACAGCCCCATCCATTAGGAGAGAGGCTGCCTAAAATCATAATAAGGCCACAGACACCCCAAAACACACCACCAGACGTGGACGTGCCCACCAGAAAGACAAGATAGAACCTCATCCACCAGAACACAGGCACTAGTCCCCTACACCAGGAAGCCTACACAACCCACTGAACCAACCTTAGCCACTGGGAACAGATACCAAAAACAACGGGAACTACGAACCTGCAGCCTGTGAAAAGGAGACCCCAAACACAGTAAGATAAGCAAAATGAGACGACAGAAAAACACACAGCAGATGAAGGAGCAGGGTCAAAACACACCAGACCTAACAAATGAAGAGGAAATAGGTAGTCTACCTGAAAAAGAGTTCAGAATAATGATAGTAAGGATGATCCAAAATCTTGGAAATAGAATAGACAAAATGCAAGAAACATTTAACAAGGACGTAGAAGAACTAAAGAGGAACCAAGCAATGATGAAAAACACAATAAATGAAATTAAAAATACTCTAGATGTGATCAATAGCAGAATAACTGAGGCAGAAGAACGGATAAGTGACCTGGAAGATAAAACAGTGGAAATAACTAGTGCAGAGCAGGATAAAGAAAAAAGAATGAAAAGAACTGAGGACAGTCTCAGAGACCTCTGGGACAATGTTAAACGCAGCAACATTCGAATTATAGGGGTCCCAGAAGAAGAAGAGAAAAAGAAAGAGACTGAGAAAATATTTGAACAGATTATAGTTGAAAACTTCCCTAATGTGGGAAAGGAAATAGTTAATCAAGTCCTGGAAGCACAGAGAGTCCCATACAGGATAAATCCAAGGAGAAACACGCCAAGACACATATTAATCAAACTGTCAAAAATTAAATATAAAGAAAACACATTAGGAGAGTAGGGGCAAGATGGCGGAAGAGTAAGACGCAGAGATCACCTTCCTTCCCACAGATACAGTAGAAATGCATCTACACGTGGAACTGCTCCTACAGAACACCCACTGAACGCTGGCAGAAGACGTCAGACCTCCCAAACGGCAAGAAAATCCCCACGTACTTGGGTAGGGTAAAAGAAAAAAGAAATAACAGAGACAAAAGAATAGGGATGGGACCTGCGCCAGTGGGAGGGAGCCGTGAAGGAGGAAAGGTTTCCAGGCACTAGGAAGCCCCTTTGTGGGCAGAGACTGTGGGTGGCAGAGGGGGGAAGCTTCGGAGCCGCGGAGGAGAGCACAGCCACAGGGGTGCGGAGGGCAAAGCGGAGAGACTCCCGCACAGAGGCTCGGCGCCAACCAGCACTCACCAGCCCGAGAGGCTTGTCTGCTCACCCGCCGGGGTGGGCGGGGGCTGGGAGCTGAGGCTCGGGCTTTGGTGCTAGCAGGGAGGGAGTCCGGGGAAAAGTCTGCAGCTGCCGAAGAGGCAAGAGACTTTATCTTGCCTCTTTGTTTCACAGCGCGCAAGGAGAGGGGATTCAGAGCGCTGCCTAAACGAAATCCAGAGACGGGTGCGAGCCGCGGCTATCAGTGCGGATCCCACAGCAACAGGGGCGCAGAGGGAAAAATGGAGAGATTCCCGCACAGAGGCTCAGCGCTGAGCAGCGCTTACCAGCCCGAGAGGCTTGTCTGCTCACCCGCTGGGGCGGGCGGGGCTGGGAGCTGAGGCGCGGACTTCGGTCGGATCGCAGGGAGAGGACTGGGGTTGGCGGCGTGAACACAGCCTGAAGGGGTTGGCGTGCCGCGGCGAGCCGGGAGGGAGCCAGAGAGGAGGTCTGCAGCCGCCGAGGAGGCAAGAGACATTTTCTTGCCTCTTTGTTTCGCGGCGTGCAAGGAGAGGGGATTCAGAGCGCCGCCTAGACGAACTCCAGAGGCGGGCGTGAGCCGCGGCTAACAGCATGGACCCCAGAGACGGGCACGAGCCGCGGCCATCAGCGCGGACCCCAGAGACTGGTAGGAAACGCTAAGGCTGCTGCTGCTGCCACCAAGAAGCCTGTGTGCGAGCACAGGTCACTCTCCACACTGCCCCTCCCGGGAGCCGGTGCAGCTCGCCACTGCCAGGCTCCCGTGATCCGGGGACAACTTCCCCGGGAGAACACAAGGCGCACCTCGGGCTGCTGCAACGTCACGACGCCTCTGACGCCGCAGGCTCGCCCCGCCTCCTCTGTACCGCTCCCTCCCCCGGCCTGAGTGAGTCAGAGCCCCCGAAGCAGCTGCTCCTTTAACCCCGTTCTGTCTGGGCAGGGAACGGACGCCCTCAGGCGACCTACATGCAGAGGCGGGTCCACATCCAAAGCTGAACCCCGGGAGCTGTACGAACAAAGAAGAGAAAGGGAAATCTCTCCCAGCAGCCTCAGAAGCAGCGGATTAAAGCTCCACAAACAACCTGATGTGCCTGCATCTGTTGAATACCTGAATAGACAACGAATCACCCCAAATTCAGGAGGTGGACTTGGGAGCAGGATATATTAATTTTTCCCCTTTTCCTTTATTGTGAGTGTATATGTGTATGCTCCTGGGTGAGATTTTGTCTGTATAGCTTTGCTTTCACCATTAGTCCTAGGGTTAGGTCCATCCGTTTGTTGTTCTTGTTTTTTTTTTTTTTTTACTTAAAAAATTTTTTTTCTTAATAAATGTTTTCTTAATAATTTTTTCCTTATTTTCTATTTTTGGAAATTAAAAAAAAATTTTAATAAGTTTTTTCATATTTTTTATTTTAAAAAATTAAAAAAATTTTTTCTTAATAAATTTTCTCTTAATAATTTTTTTCTTACATTTTATTATAAAAATATCAATAAATCTATGTTTAAAAATTAAAAAAAAATTTTCTTAATAAATTTATTCTTAATATTTTTTTTTCTTATTTTTTATTATAATAGCTTTATTTTATTTTATTTTATCCTCTTTCTTTCTTTCTTTCTATTTTTTTTTCTCCCTTTTATTCTGAGCTGTGTGGATGAAAGGCTCTTGGTGCTCCAGCCAGGCATCAGGGCTGTGCCTCTGAGGTGGGAGAGCCAACTTCAGGACACTGGTCCACAAGAGACCTCCCAGCTCCATGTAAAACCAAACAGCGAAAATCTCTCAGAGATCTCCATCTCAACATCAAGACCCAGCTTCACTCAACGACCAGCAAGCTACAGTGCTGGACACCCTATGCCAAACAACTAGCAAGACAGGAACACAGCCCCATCCATTAGGAGAGAGGCTGCCTAAAATCATAATAAGGCCACAGACACCCCAAAACACACCACCAGACGTGGACGTGCCCACCAGAAAGACAAGATAGAACCTCATCCACCAGAACACAGGCACTAGTCCCCTACACCAGGAAGCCTACACAACCCACTGAACCAACCTTAGCCACTGGGAACAGATACCAAAAACAACGGGAACTACGAACCTGCAGCCTGTGAAAAGGAGACCCCAAACACAGTAAGATAAGCAAAATGAGACGACAGAAAAACACACAGCAGATGAAGGAGCAGGGTCAAAACACACCAGACCTAACAAATGAAGAGGAAATAGGTAGTCTACCTGAAAAAGAGTTCAGAATAATGATAGTAAGGATGATCCAAAATCTTGGAAATAGAATAGACAAAATGCAAGAAACATTTAACAAGGACGTAGAAGAACTAAAGAGGAACCAAGCAATGATGAAAAACACAATAAATGAAATTAAAAATACTCTAGATGTGATCAATAGCAGAATAACTGAGGCAGAAGAACGGATAAGTGACCTGGAAGATAAAACAGTGGAAATAACTAGTGCAGAGCAGGATAAAGAAAAAAGAATGAAAAGAACTGAGGACAGTCTCAGAGACCTCTGGGACAATGTTAAACGCAGCAACATTCGAATTATAGGGGTCCCAGAAGAAGAAGAGAAAAAGAAAGAGACTGAGAAAATATTTGAACAGATTATAGTTGACAACTTCCCTAATGTGGGAAAGGAAATAGTTAATCAAGTCCTGGAAGCACAGAGAGTCCCATACAGGATAAATCCAAGGAGAAACACGCCAAGACACATATTAATCAAACTGTCAAAAATTAAATATAAAGAAAACACATTAGGAGAGTAGGGGCAAGATGGCGGAAGAGTAAGACGCAGAGATCACCTTCCTTCCCACAGATACAGTAGAAATGCATCTACACGTGGAACTGCTCCTACAGAACACCCACTGAACGCTGGCAGAAGACGTCAGACCTCCCAAACGGCAAGAAAATCCCCACGTACTTGGGTAGGGTAAAAGAAAAAAGAAATAACAGAGACAAAAGAATAGGGATGGGACCTGCGCCAGTGGGAGGGAGCCGTGAAGGAGGAAAGGTTTCCAGGCACTAGGAAGCCCCTTTGTGGGCAGAGACTGTGGGTGGCAGAGGGGGGAAGCTTCGGAGCCGCGGAGGAGAGCACAGCCACAGGGGTGCGGAGGGCAAAGCGGAGAGACTCCCGCACAGAGGCTCGGCGCCAACCAGCACTCACCAGCCCGAGAGGCTTGTCTGCTCACCCGCCGGGGTGGGCGGGGGCTGGGAGCTGAGGCTCGGGCTTTGGTGCTAGCAGGGAGGGAGTCCGGGGAAAAGTCTGCAGCTGCCGAAGAGGCAAGAGACTTTATCTTGCCTCTTTGTTTCACAGCGCGCAAGGAGAGGGGATTCAGAGCGCTGCCTAAACGAAATCCAGAGACGGGTGCGAGCCGCGGCTATCAGTGCGGATCCCACAGCAACAGGGGCGCAGAGGGAAAAATGGAGAGATTCCCGCACAGAGGCTCAGCGCTGAGCAGCGCTTACCAGCCCGAGAGGCTTGTCTGCTCACCCGCTGGGGCGGGCGGGGCTGGGAGCTGAGGCGCGGACTTCGGTCGGATCGCAGGGAGAGGACTGGGGTTGGCGGCGTGAACACAGCCTGAAGGGGTTGGCGTGCCGCGGCGAGCCGGGAGGGAGCCAGAGAGGAGGTCTGCAGCCGCCGAGGAGGCAAGAGACATTTTCTTGCCTCTTTGTTTCGCGGCGTGCAAGGAGAGGGGATTCAGAGCGCCGCCTAGACGAACTCCAGAGGCGGGCGTGAGCCGCGGCTAACAGCATGGACCCCAGAGACGGGCACGAGCCGCGGCCATCAGCGCGGACCCCAGAGACTGGTAGGAAACGCTAAGGCTGCTGCTGCTGCCACCAAGAAGCCTGTGTGCGAGCACAGGTCACTCTCCACACTGCCCCTCCCGGGAGCCGGTGCAGCTCGCCACTGCCAGGCTCCCGTGATCCGGGGACAACTTCCCCGGGAGAACACAAGGCGCACCTCGGGCTGCTGCAACGTCACGACGCCTCTGACGCCGCAGGCTCGCCCCGCCTCCTCTGTACCGCTCCCTCCCCCGGCCTGAGTGAGTCAGAGCCCCCGAAGCAGCTGCTCCTTTAACCCCGTTCTGTCTGGGCAGGGAACGGACGCCCTCAGGCGACCTACATGCAGAGGCGGGTCCACATCCAAAGCTGAACCCCGGGAGCTGTACGAACAAAGAAGAGAAAGGGAAATCTCTCCCAGCAGCCTCAGAAGCAGCGGATTAAAGCTCCACAAACAACCTGATGTGCCTGCATCTGTTGAATACCTGAATAGACAACGAATCACCCCAAATTCAGGAGGTGGACTTGGGAGCAGGATATATTAATTTTTCCCCTTTTCCTTTATTGTGAGTGTATATGTGTATGCTCCTGGGTGAGATTTTGTCTGTATAGCTTTGCTTTCACCATTAGTCCTAGGGTTAGGTCCATCCGTTTGTTGTTCTTGTTTTTTTTTTTTTTTTACTTAAAAAATTTTTTTTCTTAATAAATGTTTTCTTAATAATTTTTTCCTTATTTTCTATTTTTGGAAATTAAAAAAAAATTTTAATAAGTTTTTTCATATTTTTTATTTTAAAAAATTAAAAAAATTTTTTCTTAATAAATTTTCTCTTAATAATTTTTTTCTTACATTTTATTATAAAAATATCAATAAATCTATGTTTAAAAATTAAAAAAAAATTTTCTTAATAAATTTATTCTTAATATTTTTTTTTCTTATTTTTTATTATAATAGCTTTATTTTATTTTATCCTCTTTCTTTCTTTCTTTCTATTTTTTTTTCTCCCTTTTATTCTGAGCTGTGTGGATGAAAGGCTCTTGGTGCTCCAGCCAGGCATCAGGGCTGTGCCTCTGAGGTGGGAGAGCCAACTTCAGGACACTGGTCCACAAGAGACCTCCCAGCTCCATGTAAAACCAAACAGCGAAAATCTCTCAGAGATCTCCATCTCAACATCAAGACCCAGCTTCACTCAACGACCAGCAAGCTACAGTGCTGGACACCCTATGCCAAACAACTAGCAAGACAGGAACACAGCCCCATCCATTAGGAGAGAGGCTGCCTAAAATCATAATAAGGCCACAGACACCCCAAAACACACCACCAGACGTGGACGTGCCCACCAGAAAGACAAGATAGAACCTCATCCACCAGAACACAGGCACTAGTCCCCTACACCAGGAAGCCTACACAACCCACTGAACCAACCTTAGCCACTGGGAACAGATACCAAAAACAACGGGAACTACGAACCTGCAGCCTGTGAAAAGGAGACCCCAAACACAGTAAGATAAGCAAAATGAGACGACAGAAAAACACACAGCAGATGAAGGAGCAGGGTCAAAACACACCAGACCTAACAAATGAAGAGGAAATAGGTAGTCTACCTGAAAAAGAGTTCAGAATAATGATAGTAAGGATGATCCAAAATCTTGGAAATAGAATAGACAAAATGCAAGAAACATTTAACAAGGACGTAGAAGAACTAAAGAGGAACCAAGCAATGATGAAAAACACAATAAATGAAATTAAAAATACTCTAGATGTGATCAATAGCAGAATAACTGAGGCAGAAGAACGGATAAGTGACCTGGAAGATAAAACAGTGGAAATAACTAGTGCAGAGCAGGATAAAGAAAAAAGAATGAAAAGAACTGAGGACAGTCTCAGAGACCTCTGGGACAATGTTAAACGCAGCAACATTCGAATTATAGGGGTCCCAGAAGAAGAAGAGAAAAAGAAAGAGACTGAGAAAATATTTGAACAGATTATAGTTGACAACTTCCCTAATGTGGGAAAGGAAATAGTTAATCAAGTCCTGGAAGCACAGAGAGTCCCATACAGGATAAATCCAAGGAGAAACACGCCAAGACACATATTAATCAAACTGTCAAAAATTAAATATAAAGAAAACACATTAGGAGAGTAGGGGCAAGATGGCGGAAGAGTAAGACGCAGAGATCACCTTCCTTCCCACAGATACAGTAGAAATGCATCTACACGTGGAACTGCTCCTACAGAACACCCACTGAACGCTGGCAGAAGACGTCAGACCTCCCAAACGGCAAGAAAATCCCCACGTACTTGGGTAGGGTAAAAGAAAAAAGAAATAACAGAGACAAAAGAATAGGGATGGGACCTGCGCCAGTGGGAGGGAGCCGTGAAGGAGGAAAGGTTTCCAGGCACTAGGAAGCCCCTTTGTGGGCAGAGACTGTGGGTGGCAGAGGGGGGAAGCTTCGGAGCCGTGGAGGAGAGCACAGCCACAGGGGTGCGGAGGGCAAAGCGGAGAGACTCCCGCACAGAGGCTCGGCGCCAACCAGCACTCACCAGCCCGAGAGGCTTGTCTGCTCACCCGCCGGGGTGGGCGGGGGCTGGGAGCTGAGGCTCGGGCTTTGGTGCTAGCAGGGAGGGAGTCCGGGGAAAAGTCTGCAGCTGCCGAAGAGGCAAGAGACTTTATCTTGCCTCTTTGTTTCACAGCGCGCAAGGAGAGGGGATTCAGAGCGCTGCCTAAACGAAATCCAGAGACGGGTGCGAGCCGCGGCTATCAGTGCGGATCCCACAGCAACAGGGGCGCAGAGGGAAAAATGGAGAGATTCCCGCACAGAGGCTCAGCGCTGAGCAGCGCTTACCAGCCCGAGAGGCTTGTCTGCTCACCCGCTGGGGCGGGCGGGGCTGGGAGCTGAGGCGCGGACTTCGGTCGGATCGCAGGGAGAGGACTGGGGTTGGCGGCGTGAACACAGCCTGAAGGGGTTGGCGTGCCGCGGCGAGCCGGGAGGGAGCCAGAGAGGAGGTCTGCAGCCGCCGAGGAGGCAAGAGACATTTTCTTGCCTCTTTGTTTCGCGGCGTGCAAGGAGAGGGGATTCAGAGCGCCGCCTAGACGAACTCCAGAGGCGGGCGTGAGCCGCGGCTAACAGCATGGACCCCAGAGACGGGCACGAGCCGCGGCCATCAGCGCGGACCCCAGAGACTGGTAGGAAACGCTAAGGCTGCTGCTGCTGCCACCAAGAAGCCTGTGTGCGAGCACAGGTCACTCTCCACACTGCCCCTCCCGGGAGCCGGTGCAGCTCGCCACTGCCAGGCTCCCGTGATCCGGGGACAACTTCCCCGGGAGAACACAAGGCGCACCTCGGGCTGCTGCAACGTCACGACGCCTCTGACGCCGCAGGCTCGCCCCGCCTCCTCTGTACCGCTCCCTCCCCCGGCCTGAGTGAGTCAGAGCCCCCGAAGCAGCTGCTCCTTTAACCCCGTTCTGTCTGGGCAGGGAACGGACGCCCTCAGGCGACCTACATGCAGAGGCGGGTCCACATCCAAAGCTGAACCCCGGGAGCTGTACGAACAAAGAAGAGAAAGGGAAATCTCTCCCAGCAGCCTCAGAAGCAGCGGATTAAAGCTCCACAAACAACCTGATGTGCCTGCATCTGTTGAATACCTGAATAGACAACGAATCACCCCAAATTCAGGAGGTGGACTTGGGAGCAGGATATATTAATTTTTCCCCTTTTCCTTTATTGTGAGTGTATATGTGTATGCTCCTGGGTGAGATTTTGTCTGTATAGCTTTGCTTTCACCATTAGTCCTAGGGTTAGGTCCATCCGTTTGTTGTTCTTGTTTTTTTTTTTTTTTTACTTAAAAAATTTTTTTTCTTAATAAATGTTTTCTTAATAATTTTTTCCTTATTTTCTATTTTTGGAAATTAAAAAAAAATTTTAATAAGTTTTTTCATATTTTTTATTTTAAAAAATTAAAAAAATTTTTTCTTAATAAATTTTCTCTTAATAATTTTTTTCTTACATTTTATTATAAAAATATCAATAAATCTATGTTTAAAAATTAAAAAAAAATTTTCTTAATAAATTTATTCTTAATATTTTTTTTTCTTATTTTTTATTATAATAGCTTTATTTTATTTTATCCTCTTTCTTTCTTTCTTTCTATTTTTTTTTCTCCCTTTTATTCTGAGCTGTGTGGATGAAAGGCTCTTGGTGCTCCAGCCAGGCATCAGGGCTGTGCCTCTGAGGTGGGAGAGCCAACTTCAGGACACTGGTCCACAAGAGACCTCCCAGCTCCATGTAAAACCAAACAGCGAAAATCTCTCAGAGATCTCCATCTCAACATCAAGACCCAGCTTCACTCAACGACCAGCAAGCTACAGTGCTGGACACCCTATGCCAAACAACTAGCAAGACAGGAACACAGCCCCATCCATTAGGAGAGAGGCTGCCTAAAATCATAATAAGGCCACAGACACCCCAAAACACACCACCAGACGTGGACGTGCCCACCAGAAAGACAAGATAGAACCTCATCCACCAGAACACAGGCACTAGTCCCCTACACCAGGAAGCCTACACAACCCACTGAACCAACCTTAGCCACTGGGAACAGATACCAAAAACAACGGGAACTACGAACCTGCAGCCTGTGAAAAGGAGACCCCAAACACAGTAAGATAAGCAAAATGAGACGACAGAAAAACACACAGCAGATGAAGGAGCAGGGTCAAAACACACCAGACCTAACAAATGAAGAGGAAATAGGTAGTCTACCTGAAAAAGAGTTCAGAATAATGATAGTAAGGATGATCCAAAATCTTGGAAATAGAATAGACAAAATGCAAGAAACATTTAACAAGGACGTAGAAGAACTAAAGAGGAACCAAGCAATGATGAAAAACACAATAAATGAAATTAAAAATACTCTAGATGTGATCAATAGCAGAATAACTGAGGCAGAAGAACGGATAAGTGACCTGGAAGATAAAACAGTGGAAATAACTAGTGCAGAGCAGGATAAAGAAAAAAGAATGAAAAGAACTGAGGACAGTCTCAGAGACCTCTGGGACAATGTTAAACGCAGCAACATTCGAATTATAGGGGTCCCAGAAGAAGAAGAGAAAAAGAAAGAGACTGAGAAAATATTTGAACAGATTATAGTTGAAAACTTCCCTAATGTGGGAAAGGAAATAGTTAATCAAGTCCTGGAAGCACAGAGAGTCCCATACAGGATAAATCCAAGGAGAAACACGCCAAGACACATATTAATCAAACTGTCAAAAATTAAATATAAAGAAAACACATTAGGAGAGTAGGGGCAAGATGGCGGAAGAGTAAGACGCAGAGATCACCTTCCTTCCCACAGATACAGTAGAAATGCATCTACACGTGGAACTGCTCCTACAGAACACCCACTGAACGCTGGCAGAAGACGTCAGACCTCCCAAACGGCAAGAAAATCCCCACGTACTTGGGTAGGGTAAAAGAAAAAAGAAATAACAGAGACAAAAGAATAGGGATGGGACCTGCGCCAGTGGGAGGGAGCCGTGAAGGAGGAAAGGTTTCCAGGCACTAGGAAGCCCCTTTGTGGGCAGAGACTGTGGGTGGCAGAGGGGGGAAGCTTCGGAGCCGCGGAGGAGAGCACAGCCACAGGGGTGCGGAGGGCAAAGCGGAGAGACTCCCGCACAGAGGCTCGGCGCCAACCAGCACTCACCAGCCCGAGAGGCTTGTCTGCTCACCCGCCGGGGTGGGCGGGGGCTGGGAGCTGAGGCTCGGGCTTTGGTGCTAGCAGGGAGGGAGTCCGGGGAAAAGTCTGCAGCTGCCGAAGAGGCAAGAGACTTTATCTTGCCTCTTTGTTTCACAGCGCGCAAGGAGAGGGGATTCAGAGCGCTGCCTAAACGAAATCCAGAGACGGGTGCGAGCCGCGGCTATCAGTGCGGATCCCACAGCAACAGGGGCGCAGAGGGAAAAATGGAGAGATTCCCGCACAGAGGCTCAGCGCTGAGCAGCGCTTACCAGCCCGAGAGGCTTGTCTGCTCACCCGCTGGGGCGGGCGGGGCTGGGAGCTGAGGCGCGGACTTCGGTCGGATCGCAGGGAGAGGACTGGGGTTGGCGGCGTGAACACAGCCTGAAGGGGTTGGCGTGCCGCGGCGAGCCGGGAGGGAGCCAGAGAGGAGGTCTGCAGCCGCCGAGGAGGCAAGAGACATTTTCTTGCCTCTTTGTTTCGCGGCGTGCAAGGAGAGGGGATTCAGAGCGCCGCCTAGACGAACTCCAGAGGCGGGCGTGAGCCGCGGCTAACAGCATGGACCCCAGAGACGGGCACGAGCCGCGGCCATCAGCGCGGACCCCAGAGACTGGTAGGAAACGCTAAGGCTGCTGCTGCTGCCACCAAGAAGCCTGTGTGCGAGCACAGGTCACTCTCCACACTGCCCCTCCCGGGAGCCGGTGCAGCTCGCCACTGCCAGGCTCCCGTGATCCGGGGACAACTTCCCCGGGAGAACACAAGGCGCACCTCGGGCTGCTGCAACGTCACGACGCCTCTGACGCCGCAGGCTCGCCCCGCCTCCTCTGTACCGCTCCCTCCCCCGGCCTGAGTGAGTCAGAGCCCCCGAAGCAGCTGCTCCTTTAACCCCGTTCTGTCTGGGCAGGGAACGGACGCCCTCAGGCGACCTACATGCAGAGGCGGGTCCACATCCAAAGCTGAACCCCGGGAGCTGTACGAACAAAGAAGAGAAAGGGAAATCTCTCCCAGCAGCCTCAGAAGCAGCGGATTAAAGCTCCACAAACAACCTGATGTGCCTGCATCTGTTGAATACCTGAATAGACAACGAATCACCCCAAATTCAGGAGGTGGACTTGGGAGCAGGATATATTAATTTTTCCCCTTTTCCTTTATTGTGAGTGTATATGTGTATGCTCCTGGGTGAGATTTTGTCTGTATAGCTTTGCTTTCACCATTAGTCCTAGGGTTAGGTCCATCCGTTTGTTGTTCTTGTTTTTTTTTTTTTTTTACTTAAAAAATTTTTTTTCTTAATAAATGTTTTCTTAATAATTTTTTCCTTATTTTCTATTTTTGGAAATTAAAAAAAAATTTTAATAAGTTTTTTCATATTTTTTATTTTAAAAAATTAAAAAAATTTTTTCTTAATAAATTTTCTCTTAATAATTTTTTTCTTACATTTTATTATAAAAATATCAATAAATCTATGTTTAAAAATTAAAAAAAAATTTTCTTAATAAATTTATTCTTAATATTTTTTTTTCTTATTTTTTATTATAATAGCTTTATTTTATTTTATTTTATCCTCTTTCTTTCTTTCTTTCTATTTTTTTTTCTCCCTTTTATTCTGAGCTGTGTGGATGAAAGGCTCTTGGTGCTCCAGCCAGGCATCAGGGCTGTGCCTCTGAGGTGGGAGAGCCAACTTCAGGACACTGGTCCACAAGAGACCTCCCAGCTCCATGTAAAACCAAACAGCGAAAATCTCTCAGAGATCTCCATCTCAACATCAAGACCCAGCTTCACTCAACGACCAGCAAGCTACAGTGCTGGACACCCTATGCCAAACAACTAGCAAGACAGGAACACAGCCCCATCCATTAGGAGAGAGGCTGCCTAAAATCATAATAAGGCCACAGACACCCCAAAACACACCACCAGACGTGGACGTGCCCACCAGAAAGACAAGATAGAACCTCATCCACCAGAACACAGGCACTAGTCCCCTACACCAGGAAGCCTACACAACCCACTGAACCAACCTTAGCCACTGGGAACAGATACCAAAAACAACGGGAACTACGAACCTGCAGCCTGTGAAAAGGAGACCCCAAACACAGTAAGATAAGCAAAATGAGACGACAGAAAAACACACAGCAGATGAAGGAGCAGGGTCAAAACACACCAGACCTAACAAATGAAGAGGAAATAGGTAGTCTACCTGAAAAAGAGTTCAGAATAATGATAGTAAGGATGATCCAAAATCTTGGAAATAGAATAGACAAAATGCAAGAAACATTTAACAAGGACGTAGAAGAACTAAAGAGGAACCAAGCAATGATGAAAAACACAATAAATGAAATTAAAAATACTCTAGATGTGATCAATAGCAGAATAACTGAGGCAGAAGAACGGATAAGTGACCTGGAAGATAAAACAGTGGAAATAACTAGTGCAGAGCAGGATAAAGAAAAAAGAATGAAAAGAACTGAGGACAGTCTCAGAGACCTCTGGGACAATGTTAAACGCAGCAACATTCGAATTATAGGGGTCCCAGAAGAAGAAGAGAAAAAGAAAGAGACTGAGAAAATATTTGAACAGATTATAGTTGACAACTTCCCTAATGTGGGAAAGGAAATAGTTAATCAAGTCCTGGAAGCACAGAGAGTCCCATACAGGATAAATCCAAGGAGAAACACGCCAAGACACATATTAATCAAACTGTCAAAAATTAAATATAAAGAAAACACATTAGGAGAGTAGGGGCAAGATGGCGGAAGAGTAAGACGCAGAGATCACCTTCCTTCCCACAGATACAGTAGAAATGCATCTACACGTGGAACTGCTCCTACAGAACACCCACTGAACGCTGGCAGAAGACGTCAGACCTCCCAAACGGCAAGAAAATCCCCACGTACTTGGGTAGGGTAAAAGAAAAAAGAAATAACAGAGACAAAAGAATAGGGATGGGACCTGCGCCAGTGGGAGGGAGCCGTGAAGGAGGAAAGGTTTCCAGGCACTAGGAAGCCCCTTTGTGGGCAGAGACTGTGGGTGGCAGAGGGGGGAAGCTTCGGAGCCGCGGAGGAGAGCACAGCCACAGGGGTGCGGAGGGCAAAGCGGAGAGACTCCCGCACAGAGGCTCGGCGCCAACCAGCACTCACCAGCCCGAGAGGCTTGTCTGCTCACCCGCCGGGGTGGGCGGGGGCTGGGAGCTGAGGCTCGGGCTTTGGTGCTAGCAGGGAGGGAGTCCGGGGAAAAGTCTGCAGCTGCCGAAGAGGCAAGAGACTTTATCTTGCCTCTTTGTTTCACAGCGCGCAAGGAGAGGGGATTCAGAGCGCTGCCTAAACGAAATCCAGAGACGGGTGCGAGCCGCGGCTATCAGTGCGGATCCCACAGCAACAGGGGCGCAGAGGGAAAAATGGAGAGATTCCCGCACAGAGGCTCAGCGCTGAGCAGCGCTTACCAGCCCGAGAGGCTTGTCTGCTCACCCGCTGGGGCGGGCGGGGCTGGGAGCTGAGGCGCGGACTTCGGTCGGATCGCAGGGAGAGGACTGGGGTTGGCGGCGTGAACACAGCCTGAAGGGGTTGGCGTGCCGCGGCGAGCCGGGAGGGAGCCAGAGAGGAGGTCTGCAGCCGCCGAGGAGGCAAGAGACATTTTCTTGCCTCTTTGTTTCGCGGCGTGCAAGGAGAGGGGATTCAGAGCGCCGCCTAGACGAACTCCAGAGGCGGGCGTGAGCCGCGGCTAACAGCATGGACCCCAGAGACGGGCACGAGCCGCGGCCATCAGCGCGGACCCCAGAGACTGGTAGGAAACGCTAAGGCTGCTGCTGCTGCCACCAAGAAGCCTGTGTGCGAGCACAGGTCACTCTCCACACTGCCCCTCCCGGGAGCCGGTGCAGCTCGCCACTGCCAGGCTCCCGTGATCCGGGGACAACTTCCCCGGGAGAACACAAGGCGCACCTCGGGCTGCTGCAACGTCACGACGCCTCTGACGCCGCAGGCTCGCCCCGCCTCCTCTGTACCGCTCCCTCCCCCGGCCTGAGTGAGTCAGAGCCCCCGAAGCAGCTGCTCCTTTAACCCCGTTCTGTCTGGGCAGGGAACGGACGCCCTCAGGCGACCTACATGCAGAGGCGGGTCCACATCCAAAGCTGAACCCCGGGAGCTGTACGAACAAAGAAGAGAAAGGGAAATCTCTCCCAGCAGCCTCAGAAGCAGCGGATTAAAGCTCCACAAACAACCTGATGTGCCTGCATCTGTTGAATACCTGAATAGACAACGAATCACCCCAAATTCAGGAGGTGGACTTGGGAGCAGGATATATTAATTTTTCCCCTTTTCCTTTATTGTGAGTGTATATGTGTATGCTCCTGGGTGAGATTTTGTCTGTATAGCTTTGCTTTCACCATTAGTCCTAGGGTTAGGTCCATCCGTTTGTTGTTCTTGTTTTTTTTTTTTTTTTACTTAAAAAATTTTTTTTCTTAATAAATGTTTTCTTAATAATTTTTTCCTTATTTTCTATTTTTGGAAATTAAAAAAAAATTTTAATAAGTTTTTTCATATTTTTTATTTTAAAAAATTAAAAAAATTTTTTCTTAATAAATTTTCTCTTAATAATTTTTTTCTTACATTTTATTATAAAAATATCAATAAATCTATGTTTAAAAATTAAAAAAAAATTTTCTTAATAAATTTATTCTTAATATTTTTTTTTCTTATTTTTTATTATAATAGCTTTATTTTATTTTATCCTCTTTCTTTCTTTCTTTCTATTTTTTTTTCTCCCTTTTATTCTGAGCTGTGTGGATGAAAGGCTCTTGGTGCTCCAGCCAGGCATCAGGGCTGTGCCTCTGAGGTGGGAGAGCCAACTTCAGGACACTGGTCCACAAGAGACCTCCCAGCTCCATGTAAAACCAAACAGCGAAAATCTCTCAGAGATCTCCATCTCAACATCAAGACCCAGCTTCACTCAACGACCAGCAAGCTACAGTGCTGGACACCCTATGCCAAACAACTAGCAAGACAGGAACACAGCCCCATCCATTAGGAGAGAGGCTGCCTAAAATCATAATAAGGCCACAGACACCCCAAAACACACCACCAGACGTGGACGTGCCCACCAGAAAGACAAGATAGAACCTCATCCACCAGAACACAGGCACTAGTCCCCTACACCAGGAAGCCTACACAACCCACTGAACCAACCTTAGCCACTGGGAACAGATACCAAAAACAACGGGAACTACGAACCTGCAGCCTGTGAAAAGGAGACCCCAAACACAGTAAGATAAGCAAAATGAGACGACAGAAAAACACACAGCAGATGAAGGAGCAGGGTCAAAACACACCAGACCTAACAAATGAAGAGGAAATAGGTAGTCTACCTGAAAAAGAGTTCAGAATAATGATAGTAAGGATGATCCAAAATCTTGGAAATAGAATAGACAAAATGCAAGAAACATTTAACAAGGACGTAGAAGAACTAAAGAGGAACCAAGCAATGATGAAAAACACAATAAATGAAATTAAAAATACTCTAGATGTGATCAATAGCAGAATAACTGAGGCAGAAGAACGGATAAGTGACCTGGAAGATAAAACAGTGGAAATAACTAGTGCAGAGCAGGATAAAGAAAAAAGAATGAAAAGAACTGAGGACAGTCTCAGAGACCTCTGGGACAATGTTAAACGCAGCAACATTCGAATTATAGGGGTCCCAGAAGAAGAAGAGAAAAAGAAAGAGACTGAGAAAATATTTGAACAGATTATAGTTGACAACTTCCCTAATGTGGGAAAGGAAATAGTTAATCAAGTCCTGGAAGCACAGAGAGTCCCATACAGGATAAATCCAAGGAGAAACACGCCAAGACACATATTAATCAAACTGTCAAAAATTAAATATAAAGAAAACACATTAGGAGAGTAGGGGCAAGATGGCGGAAGAGTAAGACGCAGAGATCACCTTCCTTCCCACAGATACAGTAGAAATACATCTACACGTGGAACTGCTCCTACAGAACACCCACTGAACGCTGGCAGAAGACGTCAGACCTCCCAAACGGCAAGAAAATCCCCACGTACTTGGGTAGGGTAAAAGAAAAAAGAAATAACAGAGACAAAAGAATAGGGATGGGACCTGCGCCAGTGGGAGGGAGCCGTGAAGGAGGAAAGGTTTCCAGGCACTAGGAAGCCCCTTTGTGGGCAGAGACTGTGGGTGGCAGAGGGGGGAAGCTTCGGAGCCGCGGAGGAGAGCACAGCCACAGGGGTGCGGAGGGCAAAGCGGAGAGACTCCCGCACAGAGGCTCGGCGCCAACCAGCACTCACCAGCCCGAGAGGCTTGTCTGCTCACCCGCCGGGGTGGGCGGGGGCTGGGAGCTGAGGCTCGGGCTTTGGTGCTAGCAGGGAGGGAGTCCGGGGAAAAGTCTGCAGCTGCCGAAGAGGCAAGAGACTTTATCTTGCCTCTTTGTTTCACAGCGCGCAAGGAGAGGGGATTCAGAGCGCTGCCTAAACGAAATCCAGAGACGGGTGCGAGCCGCGGCTATCAGTGCGGATCCCACAGCAACAGGGGCGCAGAGGGAAAAATGGAGAGATTCCCGCACAGAGGCTCAGCGCTGAGCAGCGCTTACCAGCCCGAGAGGCTTGTCTGCTCACCCGCTGGGGCGGGCGGGGCTGGGAGCTGAGGCGCGGACTTCGGTCGGATCGCAGGGAGAGGACTGGGGTTGGCGGCGTGAACACAGCCTGAAGGGGTTGGCGTGCCGCGGCGAGCCGGGAGGGAGCCAGAGAGGAGGTCTGCAGCCGCCGAGGAGGCAAGAGACATTTTCTTGCCTCTTTGTTTCGCGGCGTGCAAGGAGAGGGGATTCAGAGCGCCGCCTAGACGAACTCCAGAGGCGGGCGTGAGCCGCGGCTAACAGCATGGACCCCAGAGACGGGCACGAGCCGCGGCCATCAGCGCGGACCCCAGAGACTGGTAGGAAACGCTAAGGCTGCTGCTGCTGCCACCAAGAAGCCTGTGTGCGAGCACAGGTCACTCTCCACACTGCCCCTCCCGGGAGCCGGTGCAGCTCGCCACTGCCAGGCTCCCGTGATCCGGGGACAACTTCCCCGGGAGAACACAAGGCGCACCTCGGGCTGCTGCAACGTCACGACGCCTCTGACGCCGCAGGCTCGCCCCGCCTCCTCTGTACCGCTCCCTCCCCCGGCCTGAGTGAGTCAGAGCCCCCGAAGCAGCTGCTCCTTTAACCCCGTTCTGTCTGGGCAGGGAACGGACGCCCTCAGGCGACCTACATGCAGAGGCGGGTCCACATCCAAAGCTGAACCCCGGGAGCTGTACGAACAAAGAAGAGAAAGGGAAATCTCTCCCAGCAGCCTCAGAAGCAGCGGATTAAAGCTCCACAAACAACCTGATGTGCCTGCATCTGTTGAATACCTGAATAGACAACGAATCACCCCAAATTCAGGAGGTGGACTTGGGAGCAGGATATATTAATTTTTCCCCTTTTCCTTTATTGTGAGTGTATATGTGTATGCTCCTGGGTGAGATTTTGTCTGTATAGCTTTGCTTTCACCATTAGTCCTAGGGTTAGGTCCATCCGTTTGTTGTTCTTGTTTTTTTTTTTTTTTTACTTAAAAAATTTTTTTTCTTAATAAATGTTTTCTTAATAATTTTTTCCTTATTTTCTATTTTTGGAAATTAAAAAAAAATTTTAATAAGTTTTTTCATATTTTTTATTTTAAAAAATTAAAAAAATTTTTTCTTAATAAATTTTCTCTTAATAATTTTTTTCTTACATTTTATTATAAAAATATCAATAAATCTATGTTTAAAAATTAAAAAAAAATTTTCTTAATAAATTTATTCTTAATATTTTTTTTTCTTATTTTTTATTATAATAGCTTTATTTTATTTTATCCTCTTTCTTTCTTTCTTTCTATTTTTTTTTCTCCCTTTTATTCTGAGCTGTGTGGATGAAAGGCTCTTGGTGCTCCAGCCAGGCATCAGGGCTGTGCCTCTGAGGTGGGAGAGCCAACTTCAGGACACTGGTCCACAAGAGACCTCCCAGCTCCATGTAAAACCAAACAGCGAAAATCTCTCAGAGATCTCCATCTCAACATCAAGACCCAGCTTCACTCAACGACCAGCAAGCTACAGTGCTGGACACCCTATGCCAAACAACTAGCAAGACAGGAACACAGCCCCATCCATTAGGAGAGAGGCTGCCTAAAATCATAATAAGGCCACAGACACCCCAAAACACACCACCAGACGTGGACGTGCCCACCAGAAAGACAAGATAGAACCTCATCCACCAGAACACAGGCACTAGTCCCCTACACCAGGAAGCCTACACAACCCACTGAACCAACCTTAGCCACTGGGAACAGATACCAAAAACAACGGGAACTACGAACCTGCAGCCTGTGAAAAGGAGACCCCAAACACAGTAAGATAAGCAAAATGAGACGACAGAAAAACACACAGCAGATGAAGGAGCAGGGTCAAAACACACCAGACCTAACAAATGAAGAGGAAATAGGTAGTCTACCTGAAAAAGAGTTCAGAATAATGATAGTAAGGATGATCCAAAATCTTGGAAATAGAATAGACAAAATGCAAGAAACATTTAACAAGGACGTAGAAGAACTAAAGAGGAACCAAGCAATGATGAAAAACACAATAAATGAAATTAAAAATACTCTAGATGTGATCAATAGCAGAATAACTGAGGCAGAAGAACGGATAAGTGACCTGGAAGATAAAACAGTGGAAATAACTAGTGCAGAGCAGGATAAAGAAAAAAGAATGAAAAGAACTGAGGACAGTCTCAGAGACCTCTGGGACAATGTTAAACGCAGCAACATTCGAATTATAGGGGTCCCAGAAGAAGAAGAGAAAAAGAAAGAGACTGAGAAAATATTTGAACAGATTATAGTTGAAAACTTCCCTAATGTGGGAAAGGAAATAGTTAATCAAGTCCTGGAAGCACAGAGAGTCCCATACAGGATAAATCCAAGGAGAAACACGCCAAGACACATATTAATCAAACTGTCAAAAATTAAATATAAAGAAAACACATTAGGAGAGTAGGGGCAAGATGGCGGAAGAGTAAGACGCAGAGATCACCTTCCTTCCCACAGATACAGTAGAAATGCATCTACACGTGGAACTGCTCCTACAGAACACCCACTGAACGCTGGCAGAAGACGTCAGACCTCCCAAACGGCAAGAAAATCCCCACGTACTTGGGTAGGGTAAAAGAAAAAAGAAATAACAGAGACAAAAGAATAGGGATGGGACCTGCGCCAGTGGGAGGGAGCCGTGAAGGAGGAAAGGTTTCCAGGCACTAGGAAGCCCCTTTGTGGGCAGAGACTGTGGGTGGCAGAGGGGGGAAGCTTCGGAGCCGCGGAGGAGAGCACAGCCACAGGGGTGCGGAGGGCAAAGCGGAGAGACTCCCGCACAGAGGCTCGGCGCCAACCAGCACTCACCAGCCCGAGAGGCTTGTCTGCTCACCCGCCGGGGTGGGCGGGGGCTGGGAGCTGAGGCTCGGGCTTTGGTGCTAGCAGGGAGGGAGTCCGGGGAAAAGTCTGCAGCTGCCGAAGAGGCAAGAGACTTTATCTTGCCTCTTTGTTTCACAGCGCGCAAGGAGAGGGGATTCAGAGCGCTGCCTAAACGAAATCCAGAGACGGGTGCGAGCCGCGGCTATCAGTGCGGATCCCACAGCAACAGGGGCGCAGAGGGAAAAATGGAGAGATTCCCGCACAGAGGCTCAGCGCTGAGCAGCGCTTACCAGCCCGAGAGGCTTGTCTGCTCACCCGCTGGGGCGGGCGGGGCTGGGAGCTGAGGCGCGGACTTCGGTCGGATCGCAGGGAGAGGACTGGGGTTGGCGGCGTGAACACAGCCTGAAGGGGTTGGCGTGCCGCGGCGAGCCGGGAGGGAGCCAGAGAGGAGGTCTGCAGCCGCCGAGGAGGCAAGAGACATTTTCTTGCCTCTTTGTTTCGCGGCGTGCAAGGAGAGGGGATTCAGAGCGCCGCCTAGACGAACTCCAGAGGCGGGCGTGAGCCGCGGCTAACAGCATGGACCCCAGAGACGGGCACGAGCCGCGGCCATCAGCGCGGACCCCAGAGACTGGTAGGAAACGCTAAGGCTGCTGCTGCTGCCACCAAGAAGCCTGTGTGCGAGCACAGGTCACTCTCCACACTGCCCCTCCCGGGAGCCGGTGCAGCTCGCCACTGCCAGGCTCCCGTGATCCGGGGACAACTTCCCCGGGAGAACACAAGGCGCACCTCGGGCTGCTGCAACGTCACGACGCCTCTGACGCCGCAGGCTCGCCCCGCCTCCTCTGTACCGCTCCCTCCCCCGGCCTGAGTGAGTCAGAGCCCCCGAAGCAGCTGCTCCTTTAACCCCGTTCTGTCTGGGCAGGGAACGGACGCCCTCAGGCGACCTACATGCAGAGGCGGGTCCACATCCAAAGCTGAACCCCGGGAGCTGTACGAACAAAGAAGAGAAAGGGAAATCTCTCCCAGCAGCCTCAGAAGCAGCGGATTAAAGCTCCACAAACAACCTGATGTGCCTGCATCTGTTGAATACCTGAATAGACAACGAATCACCCCAAATTCAGGAGGTGGACTTGGGAGCAGGATATATTAATTTTTCCCCTTTTCCTTTATTGTGAGTGTATATGTGTATGCTCCTGGGTGAGATTTTGTCTGTATAGCTTTGCTTTCACCATTAGTCCTAGGGTTAGGTCCATCCGTTTGTTGTTCTTGTTTTTTTTTTTTTTTTACTTAAAAAATTTTTTTTCTTAATAAATGTTTTCTTAATAATTTTTTCCTTATTTTCTATTTTTGGAAATTAAAAAAAAATTTTAATAAGTTTTTTCATATTTTTTATTTTAAAAAATTAAAAAAATTTTTTCTTAATAAATTTTCTCTTAATAATTTTTTTCTTACATTTTATTATAAAAATATCAATAAATCTATGTTTAAAAATTAAAAAAAAATTTTCTTAATAAATTTATTCTTAATATTTTTTTTTCTTATTTTTTATTATAATAGCTTTATTTTATTTTATCCTCTTTCTTTCTTTCTTTCTATTTTTTTTTCTCCCTTTTATTCTGAGCTGTGTGGATGAAAGGCTCTTGGTGCTCCAGCCAGGCATCAGGGCTGTGCCTCTGAGGTGGGAGAGCCAACTTCAGGACACTGGTCCACAAGAGACCTCCCAGCTCCATGTAAAACCAAACAGCGAAAATCTCTCAGAGATCTCCATCTCAACATCAAGACCCAGCTTCACTCAACGACCAGCAAGCTACAGTGCTGGACACCCTATGCCAAACAACTAGCAAGACAGGAACACAGCCCCATCCATTAGGAGAGAGGCTGCCTAAAATCATAATAAGGCCACAGACACCCCAAAACACACCACCAGACGTGGACGTGCCCACCAGAAAGACAAGATAGAACCTCATCCACCAGAACACAGGCACTAGTCCCCTACACCAGGAAGCCTACACAACCCACTGAACCAACCTTAGCCACTGGGAACAGATACCAAAAACAACGGGAACTACGAACCTGCAGCCTGTGAAAAGGAGACCCCAAACACAGTAAGATAAGCAAAATGAGACGACAGAAAAACACACAGCAGATGAAGGAGCAGGGTCAAAACACACCAGACCTAACAAATGAAGAGGAAATAGGTAGTCTACCTGAAAAAGAGTTCAGAATAATGATAGTAAGGATGATCCAAAATCTTGGAAATAGAATAGACAAAATGCAAGAAACATTTAACAAGGACGTAGAAGAACTAAAGAGGAACCAAGCAATGATGAAAAACACAATAAATGAAATTAAAAATACTCTAGATGTGATCAATAGCAGAATAACTGAGGCAGAAGAACGGATAAGTGACCTGGAAGATAAAACAGTGGAAATAACTAGTGCAGAGCAGGATAAAGAAAAAAGAATGAAAAGAACTGAGGACAGTCTCAGAGACCTCTGGGACAATGTTAAACGCAGCAACATTCGAATTATAGGGGTCCCAGAAGAAGAAGAGAAAAAGAAAGAGACTGAGAAAATATTTGAACAGATTATAGTTGACAACTTCCCTAATGTGGGAAAGGAAATAGTTAATCAAGTCCTGGAAGCACAGAGAGTCCCATACAGGATAAATCCAAGGAGAAACACGCCAAGACACATATTAATCAAACTGTCAAAAATTAAATATAAAGAAAACACATTAGGAGAGTAGGGGCAAGATGGCGGAAGAGTAAGACGCAGAGATCACCTTCCTTCCCACAGATACAGTAGAAATACATCTACACGTGGAACTGCTCCTACAGAACACCCACTGAACGCTGGCAGAAGACGTCAGACCTCCCAAACGGCAAGAAAATCCCCACGTACTTGGGTAGGGTAAAAGAAAAAAGAAATAACAGAGACAAAAGAATAGGGATGGGACCTGCGCCAGTGGGAGGGAGCCGTGAAGGAGGAAAGGTTTCCAGGCACTAGGAAGCCCCTTTGTGGGCAGAGACTGTGGGTGGCAGAGGGGGGAAGCTTCGGAGCCGCGGAGGAGAGCACAGCCACAGGGGTGCGGAGGGCAAAGCGGAGAGACTCCCGCACAGAGGCTCGGCGCCAACCAGCACTCACCAGCCCGAGAGGCTTGTCTGCTCACCCGCCGGGGTGGGCGGGGGCTGGGAGCTGAGGCTCGGGCTTTGGTGCTAGCAGGGAGGGAGTCCGGGGAAAAGTCTGCAGCTGCCGAAGAGGCAAGAGACTTTATCTTGCCTCTTTGTTTCACAGCGCGCAAGGAGAGGGGATTCAGAGCGCTGCCTAAACGAAATCCAGAGACGGGTGCGAGCCGCAGCTATCAGTGCGGATCCCACAGCAACAGGGGCGCAGAGGGAAAAATGGAGAGATTCCCGCACAGAGGCTCAGCGCTGAGCAGCGCTTACCAGCCCGAGAGGCTTGTCTGCTCACCCGCTGGGGCGGGCGGGGCTGGGAGCTGAGGCGCGGACTTCGGTCGGATCGCAGGGAGAGGACTGGGGTTGGCGGCGTGAACACAGCCTGAAGGGGTTGGCGTGCCGCGGCGAGCCGGGAGGGAGCCAGAGAGGAGGTCTGCAGCCGCCGAGGAGGCAAGAGACATTTTCTTGCCTCTTTGTTTCGCGGCGTGCAAGGAGAGGGGATTCAGAGCGCCGCCTAGACGAACTCCAGAGGCGGGCGTGAGCCGCGGCTAACAGCATGGACCCCAGAGACGGGCACGAGCCGCGGCCATCAGCGCGGACCCCAGAGACTGGTAGGAAACGCTAAGGCTGCTGCTGCTGCCACCAAGAAGCCTGTGTGCGAGCACAGGTCACTCTCCACACTGCCCCTCCCGGGAGCCGGTGCAGCTCGCCACTGCCAGGCTCCCGTGATCCGGGGACAACTTCCCCGGGAGAACACAAGGCGCACCTCGGGCTGCTGCAACGTCACGACGCCTCTGACGCCGCAGGCTCGCCCCGCCTCCTCTGTACCGCTCCCTCCCCCGGCCTGAGTGAGTCAGAGCCCCCGAAGCAGCTGCTCCTTTAACCCCGTTCTGTCTGGGCAGGGAACGGACGCCCTCAGGCGACCTACATGCAGAGGCGGGTCCACATCCAAAGCTGAACCCCGGGAGCTGTACGAACAAAGAAGAGAAAGGGAAATCTCTCCCAGCAGCCTCAGAAGCAGCGGATTAAAGCTCCACAAACAACCTGATGTGCCTGCATCTGTTGAATACCTGAATAGACAACGAATCACCCCAAATTCAGGAGGTGGACTTGGGAGCAGGATATATTAATTTTTCCCCTTTTCCTTTATTGTGAGTGTATATGTGTATGCTCCTGGGTGAGATTTTGTCTGTATAGCTTTGCTTTCACCATTAGTCCTAGGGTTAGGTCCATCCGTTTGTTGTTCTTGTTTTTTTTTTTTTTTTACTTAAAAAATTTTTTTTCTTAATAAATGTTTTCTTAATAATTTTTTCCTTATTTTCTATTTTTGGAAATTAAAAAAAAATTTTAATAAGTTTTTTCATATTTTTTATTTTAAAAAATTAAAAAAATTTTTTCTTAATAAATTTTCTCTTAATAATTTTTTTCTTACATTTTATTATAAAAATATCAATAAATCTATGTTTAAAAATTAAAAAAAAATTTTCTTAATAAATTTATTCTTAATATTTTTTTTTCTTATTTTTTATTATAATAGCTTTATTTTATTTTATCCTCTTTCTTTCTTTCTTTCTATTTTTTTTTCTCCCTTTTATTCTGAGCTGTGTGGATGAAAGGCTCTTGGTGCTCCAGCCAGGCATCAGGGCTGTGCCTCTGAGGTGGGAGAGCCAACTTCAGGACACTGGTCCACAAGAGACCTCCCAGCTCCATGTAAAACCAAACAGCGAAAATCTCTCAGAGATCTCCATCTCAACATCAAGACCCAGCTTCACTCAACGACCAGCAAGCTACAGTGCTGGACACCCTATGCCAAACAACTAGCAAGACAGGAACACAGCCCCATCCATTAGGAGAGAGGCTGCCTAAAATCATAATAAGGCCACAGACACCCCAAAACACACCACCAGACGTGGACGTGCCCACCAGAAAGACAAGATAGAACCTCATCCACCAGAACACAGGCACTAGTCCCCTACACCAGGAAGCCTACACAACCCACTGAACCAACCTTAGCCACTGGGAACAGATACCAAAAACAACGGGAACTACGAACCTGCAGCCTGTGAAAAGGAGACCCCAAACACAGTAAGATAAGCAAAATGAGACGACAGAAAAACACACAGCAGATGAAGGAGCAGGGTCAAAACACACCAGACCTAACAAATGAAGAGGAAATAGGTAGTCTACCTGAAAAAGAGTTCAGAATAATGATAGTAAGGATGATCCAAAATCTTGGAAATAGAATAGACAAAATGCAAGAAACATTTAACAAGGACGTAGAAGAACTAAAGAGGAACCAAGCAATGATGAAAAACACAATAAATGAAATTAAAAATACTCTAGATGTGATCAATAGCAGAATAACTGAGGCAGAAGAACGGATAAGTGACCTGGAAGATAAAACAGTGGAAATAACTAGTGCAGAGCAGGATAAAGAAAAAAGAATGAAAAGAACTGAGGACAGTCTCAGAGACCTCTGGGACAATGTTAAACGCAGCAACATTCGAATTATAGGGGTCCCAGAAGAAGAAGAGAAAAAGAAAGAGACTGAGAAAATATTTGAACAGATTATAGTTGACAACTTCCCTAATGTGGGAAAGGAAATAGTTAATCAAGTCCTGGAAGCACAGAGAGTCCCATACAGGATAAATCCAAGGAGAAACACGCCAAGACACATATTAATCAAACTGTCAAAAATTAAATATAAAGAAAACACATTAGGAGAGTAGGGGCAAGATGGCGGAAGAGTAAGACGCAGAGATCACCTTCCTTCCCACAGATACAGTAGAAATACATCTACACGTGGAACTGCTCCTACAGAACACCCACTGAACGCTGGCAGAAGACGTCAGACCTCCCAAACGGCAAGAAAATCCCCACGTACTTGGGTAGGGTAAAAGAAAAAAGAAATAACAGAGACAAAAGAATAGGGATGGGACCTGCGCCAGTGGGAGGGAGCCGTGAAGGAGGAAAGGTTTCCAGGCACTAGGAAGCCCCTTTGTGGGCAGAGACTGTGGGTGGCAGAGGGGGGAAGCTTCGGAGCCGCGGAGGAGAGCACAGCCACAGGGGTGCGGAGGGCAAAGCGGAGAGACTCCCGCACAGAGGCTCGGCGCCAACCAGCACTCACCAGCCCGAGAGGCTTGTCTGCTCACCCGCCGGGGTGGGCGGGGGCTGGGAGCTGAGGCTCGGGCTTTGGTGCTAGCAGGGAGGGAGTCCGGGGAAAAGTCTGCAGCTGCCGAAGAGGCAAGAGACTTTATCTTGCCTCTTTGTTTCACAGCGCGCAAGGAGAGGGGATTCAGAGCGCTGCCTAAACGAAATCCAGAGACGGGTGCGAGCCGCGGCTATCAGTGCGGATCCCACAGCAACAGGGGCGCAGAGGGAAAAATGGAGAGATTCCCGCACAGAGGCTCAGCGCTGAGCAGCGCTTACCAGCCCGAGAGGCTTGTCTGCTCACCCGCTGGGGCGGGCGGGGCTGGGAGCTGAGGCGCGGACTTCGGTCGGATCGCAGGGAGAGGACTGGGGTTGGCGGCGTGAACACAGCCTGAAGGGGTTGGCGTGCCGCGGCGAGCCGGGAGGGAGCCAGAGAGGAGGTCTGCAGCCGCCGAGGAGGCAAGAGACATTTTCTTGCCTCTTTGTTTCGCGGCGTGCAAGGAGAGGGGATTCAGAGCGCCGCCTAGACGAACTCCAGAGGCGGGCGTGAGCCGCGGCTAACAGCATGGACCCCAGAGACGGGCACGAGCCGCGGCCATCAGCGCGGACCCCAGAGACTGGTAGGAAACGCTAAGGCTGCTGCTGCTGCCACCAAGAAGCCTGTGTGCGAGCACAGGTCACTCTCCACACTGCCCCTCCCGGGAGCCGGTGCAGCTCGCCACTGCCAGGCTCCCGTGATCCGGGGACAACTTCCCCGGGAGAACACAAGGCGCACCTCGGGCTGCTGCAACGTCACGACGCCTCTGACGCCGCAGGCTCGCCCCGCCTCCTCTGTACCGCTCCCTCCCCCGGCCTGAGTGAGTCAGAGCCCCCGAAGCAGCTGCTCCTTTAACCCCGTTCTGTCTGGGCAGGGAACGGATGCCCTCAGGCGACCTACATGCAGAGGCGGGTCCACATCCAAAGCTGAACCCCGGGAGCTGTACGAACAAAGAAGAGAAAGGGAAATCTCTCCCAGCAGCCTCAGAAGCAGCGGATTAAAGCTCCACAAACAACCTGATGTGCCTGCATCTGTTGAATACCTGAATAGACAACGAATCACCCCAAATTCAGGAGGTGGACTTGGGAGCAGGATATATTAATTTTTCCCCTTTTCCTTTATTGTGAGTGTATATGTGTATGCTCCTGGGTGAGATTTTGTCTGTATAGCTTTGCTTTCACCATTAGTCCTAGGGTTAGGTCCATCCGTTTGTTGTTCTTGTTTTTTTTTTTTTTTTACTTAAAAAATTTTTTTTCTTAATAAATGTTTTCTTAATAATTTTTTCCTTATTTTCTATTTTTGGAAATTAAAAAAAAATTTTAATAAGTTTTTTCATATTTTTTATTTTAAAAAATTAAAAAAATTTTTTCTTAATAAATTTTCTCTTAATAATTTTTTTCTTACATTTTATTATAAAAATATCAATAAATCTATGTTTAAAAATTAAAAAAAAATTTTCTTAATAAATTTATTCTTAATATTTTTTTTTCTTATTTTTTATTATAATAGCTTTATTTTATTTTATCCTCTTTCTTTCTTTCTTTCTATTTTTTTTTCTCCCTTTTATTCTGAGCTGTGTGGATGAAAGGCTCTTGGTGCTCCAGCCAGGCATCAGGGCTGTGCCTCTGAGGTGGGAGAGCCAACTTCAGGACACTGGTCCACGAGAGACCTCCCAGCTCCATGTAAAACCAAACAGCGAAAATCTCTCAGAGATCTCCATCTCAACATCAAGACCCAGCTTCACTCAACGACCAGCAAGCTACAGTGCTGGACACCCTATGCCAAACAACTAGCAAGACAGGAACACAGCCCCATCCATTAGGAGAGAGGCTGCCTAAAATCATAATAAGGCCACAGACACCCCAAAACACACCACCAGACGTGGACGTGCCCACCAGAAAGACAAGATAGAACCTCATCCACCAGAACACAGGCACTAGTCCCCTACACCAGGAAGCCTACACAACCCACTGAACCAACCTTAGCCACTGGGAACAGATACCAAAAACAACGGGAACTACGAACCTGCAGCCTGTGAAAAGGAGACCCCAAACACAGTAAGATAAGCAAAATGAGACGACAGAAAAACACACAGCAGATGAAGGAGCAGGGTCAAAACACACCAGACCTAACAAATGAAGAGGAAATAGGTAGTCTACCTGAAAAAGAGTTCAGAATAATGATAGTAAGGATGATCCAAAATCTTGGAAATAGAATAGACAAAATGCAAGAAACATTTAACAAGGACGTAGAAGAACTAAAGAGGAACCAAGCAATGATGAAAAACACAATAAATGAAATTAAAAATACTCTAGATGTGATCAATAGCAGAATAACTGAGGCAGAAGAACGGATAAGTGACCTGGAAGATAAAACAGTGGAAATAACTAGTGCAGAGCAGGATAAAGAAAAAAGAATGAAAAGAACTGAGGACAGTCTCAGAGACCTCTGGGACAATGTTAAACGCAGCAACATTCGAATTATAGGGGTCCCAGAAGAAGAAGAGAAAAAGAAAGAGACTGAGAAAATATTTGAACAGATTATAGTTGACAACTTCCCTAATGTGGGAAAGGAAATAGTTAATCAAGTCCTGGAAGCACAGAGAGTCCCATACAGGATAAATCCAAGGAGAAACACGCCAAGACACATATTAATCAAACTGTCAAAAATTAAATATAAAGAAAACACATTAGGAGAGTAGGGGCAAGATGGCGGAAGAGTAAGACGCAGAGATCACCTTCCTTCCCACAGATACAGTAGAAATACATCTACACGTGGAACTGCTCCTACAGAACACCCACTGAACGCTGGCAGAAGACGTCAGACCTCCCAAACGGCAAGAAAATCCCCACGTACTTGGGTAGGGTAAAAGAAAAAAGAAATAACAGAGACAAAAGAATAGGGATGGGACCTGCGCCAGTGGGAGGGAGCCGTGAAGGAGGAAAGGTTTCCAGGCACTAGGAAGCCCCTTTGTGGGCAGAGACTGTGGGTGGCAGAGGGGGGAAGCTTCGGAGCCGCGGAGGAGAGCACAGCCACAGGGGTGCGGAGGGCAAAGCGGAGAGACTCCCGCACAGAGGCTCGGCGCCAACCAGCACTCACCAGCCCGAGAGGCTTGTCTGCTCACCCGCCGGGGTGGGCGGGGGCTGGGAGCTGAGGCTCGGGCTTTGGTGCTAGCAGGGAGGGAGTCCGGGGAAAAGTCTGCAGCTGCCGAAGAGGCAAGAGACTTTATCTTGCCTCTTTGTTTCACAGCGCGCAAGGAGAGGGGATTCAGAGCGCTGCCTAAACGAAATCCAGAGACGGGTGCGAGCCGCGGCTATCAGTGCGGATCCCACAGCAACAGGGGCGCAGAGGGAAAAATGGAGAGATTCCCGCACAGAGGCTCAGCGCTGAGCAGCGCTTACCAGCCCGAGAGGCTTGTCTGCTCACCCGCTGGGGCGGGCGGGGCTGGGAGCTGAGGCGCGGACTTCGGTCGGATCGCAGGGAGAGGACTGGGGTTGGCGGCGTGAACACAGCCTGAAGGGGTTGGCGTGCCGCGGCGAGCCGGGAGGGAGCCAGAGAGGAGGTCTGCAGCCGCCGAGGAGGCAAGAGACATTTTCTTGCCTCTTTGTTTCGCGGCGTGCAAGGAGAGGGGATTCAGAGCGCCGCCTAGACGAACTCCAGAGGCGGGCGTGAGCCGCGGCTAACAGCATGGACCCCAGAGACGGGCACGAGCCGCGGCCATCAGCGCGGACCCCAGAGACTGGTAGGAAACGCTAAGGCTGCTGCTGCTGCCACCAAGAAGCCTGTGTGCGAGCACAGGTCACTCTCCACACTGCCCCTCCCGGGAGCCGGTGCAGCTCGCCACTGCCAGGCTCCCGTGATCCGGGGACAACTTCCCCGGGAGAACACAAGGCGCACCTCGGGCTGCTGCAACGTCACGACGCCTCTGACGCCGCAGGCTCGCCCCGCCTCCTCTGTACCGCTCCCTCCCCCGGCCTGAGTGAGTCAGAGCCCCCGAAGCAGCTGCTCCTTTAACCCCGTTCTGTCTGGGCAGGGAACGGACGCCCTCAGGCGACCTACATGCAGAGGCGGGTCCACATCCAAAGCTGAACCCCGGGAGCTGTACGAACAAAGAAGAGAAAGGGAAATCTCTCCCAGCAGCCTCAGAAGCAGCGGATTAAAGCTCCACAAACAACCTGATGTGCCTGCATCTGTTGAATACCTGAATAGACAACGAATCACCCCAAATTCAGGAGGTGGACTTGGGAGCAGGATATATTAATTTTTCCCCTTTTCCTTTATTGTGAGTGTATATGTGTATGCTCCTGGGTGAGATTTTGTCTGTATAGCTTTGCTTTCACCATTAGTCCTAGGGTTAGGTCCATCCGTTTGTTGTTCTTGTTTTTTTTTTTTTTTTACTTAAAAAATTTTTTTTCTTAATAAATGTTTTCTTAATAATTTTTTCCTTATTTTCTATTTTTGGAAATTAAAAAAAAATTTTAATAAGTTTTTTCATATTTTTTATTTTAAAAAATTAAAAAAATTTTTTCTTAATAAATTTTCTCTTAATAATTTTTTTCTTACATTTTATTATAAAAATATCAATAAATCTATGTTTAAAAATTAAAAAAAAATTTTCTTAATAAATTTATTCTTAATATTTTTTTTTCTTATTTTTTATTATAATAGCTTTATTTTATTTTATCCTCTTTCTTTCTTTCTTTCTATTTTTTTTTCTCCCTTTTATTCTGAGCTGTGTGGATGAAAGGCTCTTGGTGCTCCAGCCAGGCATCAGGGCTGTGCCTCTGAGGTGGGAGAGCCAACTTCAGGACACTGGTCCACAAGAGACCTCCCAGCTCCATGTAAAACCAAACAGCGAAAATCTCTCAGAGATCTCCATCTCAACATCAAGACCCAGCTTCACTCAACGACCAGCAAGCTACAGTGCTGGACACCCTATGCCAAACAACTAGCAAGACAGGAACACAGCCCCATCCATTAGGAGAGAGGCTGCCTAAAATCATAATAAGGCCACAGACACCCCAAAACACACCACCAGACGTGGACGTGCCCACCAGAAAGACAAGATAGAACCTCATCCACCAGAACACAGGCACTAGTCCCCTACACCAGGAAGCCTACACAACCCACTGAACCAACCTTAGCCACTGGGAACAGATACCAAAAACAACGGGAACTACGAACCTGCAGCCTGTGAAAAGGAGACCCCAAACACAGTAAGATAAGCAAAATGAGACGACAGAAAAACACACAGCAGATGAAGGAGCAGGGTCAAAACACACCAGACCTAACAAATGAAGAGGAAATAGGTAGTCTACCTGAAAAAGAGTTCAGAATAATGATAGTAAGGATGATCCAAAATCTTGGAAATAGAATAGACAAAATGCAAGAAACATTTAACAAGGACGTAGAAGAACTAAAGAGGAACCAAGCAATGATGAAAAACACAATAAATGAAATTAAAAATACTCTAGATGTGATCAATAGCAGAATAACTGAGGCAGAAGAACGGATAAGTGACCTGGAAGATAAAACAGTGGAAATAACTAGTGCAGAGCAGGATAAAGAAAAAAGAATGAAAAGAACTGAGGACAGTCTCAGAGACCTCTGGGACAATGTTAAACGCAGCAACATTCGAATTATAGGGGTCCCAGAAGAAGAAGAGAAAAAGAAAGAGACTGAGAAAATATTTGAACAGATTATAGTTGACAACTTCCCTAATGTGGGAAAGGAAATAGTTAATCAAGTCCTGGAAGCACAGAGAGTCCCATACAGGATAAATCCAAGGAGAAACACGCCAAGACACATATTAATCAAACTGTCAAAAATTAAATATAAAGAAAACACATTAGGAGAGTAGGGGCAAGATGGCGGAAGAGTAAGACGCAGAGATCACCTTCCTTCCCACAGATACAGTAGAAATACATCTACACGTGGAACTGCTCCTACAGAACACCCACTGAACGCTGGCAGAAGACGTCAGACCTCCCAAACGGCAAGAAAATCCCCACGTACTTGGGTAGGGTAAAAGAAAAAAGAAATAACAGAGACAAAAGAATAGGGATGGGACCTGCGCCAGTGGGAGGGAGCCGTGAAGGAGGAAAGGTTTCCAGGCACTAGGAAGCCCCTTTGTGGGCAGAGACTGTGGGTGGCAGAGGGGGGAAGCTTCGGAGCCGCGGAGGAGAGCACAGCCACAGGGGTGCGGAGGGCAAAGCGGAGAGACTCCCGCACAGAGGCTCGGCGCCAACCAGCACTCACCAGCCCGAGAGGCTTGTCTGCTCACCCGCCGGGGTGGGCGGGGGCTGGGAGCTGAGGCTCGGGCTTTGGTGCTAGCAGGGAGGGAGTCCGGGGAAAAGTCTGCAGCTGCCGAAGAGGCAAGAGACTTTATCTTGCCTCTTTGTTTCACAGCGCGCAAGGAGAGGGGATTCAGAGCGCTGCCTAAACGAAATCCAGAGACGGGTGCGAGCCGCGGCTATCAGTGCGGATCCCACAGCAACAGGGGCGCAGAGGGAAAAATGGAGAGATTCCCGCACAGAGGCTCAGCGCTGAGCAGCGCTTACCAGCCCGAGAGGCTTGTCTGCTCACCCGCTGGGGCGGGCGGGGCTGGGAGCTGAGGCGCGGACTTCGGTCGGATCGCAGGGAGAGGACTGGGGTTGGCGGCGTGAACACAGCCTGAAGGGGTTGGCGTGCCGCGGCGAGCCGGGAGGGAGCCAGAGAGGAGGTCTGCAGCCGCCGAGGAGGCAAGAGACATTTTCTTGCCTCTTTGTTTCGCGGCGTGCAAGGAGAGGGGATTCAGAGCGCCGCCTAGACGAACTCCAGAGGCGGGCGTGAGCCGCGGCTAACAGCATGGACCCTAGAGACGGGCACGAGCCGCGGCCATCAGCGCGGACCCCAGAGACTGGTAGGAAACGCTAAGGCTGCTGCTGCTGCCACCAAGAAGCCTGTGTGCGAGCACAGGTCACTCTCCACACTGCCCCTCCCGGGAGCCGGTGCAGCTCGCCACTGCCAGGCTCCCGTGATCCGGGGACAACTTCCCCGGGAGAACACAAGGCGCACCTCGGGCTGCTGCAACGTCACGACGCCTCTGACGCCGCAGGCTCGCCCCGCCTCCTCTGTACCGCTCCCTCCCCCGGCCTGAGTGAGTCAGAGCCCCCGAAGCAGCTGCTCCTTTAACCCCGTTCTGTCTGGGCAGGGAACGGACGCCCTCAGGCGACCTACATGCAGAGGCGGGTCCACATCCAAAGCTGAACCCCGGGAGCTGTACGAACAAAGAAGAGAAAGGGAAATCTCTCCCAGCAGCCTCAGAAGCAGCGGATTAAAGCTCCACAAACAACCTGATGTGCCTGCATCTGTTGAATACCTGAATAGACAACGAATCACCCCAAATTCAGGAGGTGGACTTGGGAGCAGGATATATTAATTTTTCCCCTTTTCCTTTATTGTGAGTGTATATGTGTATGCTCCTGGGTGAGATTTTGTCTGTATAGCTTTGCTTTCACCATTAGTCCTAGGGTTAGGTCCATCCGTTTGTTGTTCTTGTTTTTTTTTTTTTTTTACTTAAAAAATTTTTTTTCTTAATAAATGTTTTCTTAATAATTTTTTCCTTATTTTCTATTTTTGGAAATTAAAAAAAAATTTTAATAAGTTTTTTCATATTTTTTATTTTAAAAAATTAAAAAAATTTTTTCTTAATAAATTTTCTCTTAATAATTTTTTTCTTACATTTTATTATAAAAATATCAATAAATCTATGTTTAAAAATTAAAAAAAAATTTTCTTAATAAATTTATTCTTAATATTTTTTTTTCTTATTTTTTATTATAATAGCTTTATTTTATTTTATCCTCTTTCTTTCTTTCTTTCTATTTTTTTTTCTCCCTTTTATTCTGAGCTGTGTGGATGAAAGGCTCTTGGTGCTCCAGCCAGGCATCAGGGCTGTGCCTCTGAGGTGGGAGAGCCAACTTCAGGACACTGGTCCACAAGAGACCTCCCAGCTCCATGTAAAACCAAACAGCGAAAATCTCTCAGAGATCTCCATCTCAACATCAAGACCCAGCTTCACTCAACGACCAGCAAGCTACAGTGCTGGACACCCTATGCCAAACAACTAGCAAGACAGGAACACAGCCCCATCCATTAGGAGAGAGGCTGCCTAAAATCATAATAAGGCCACAGACACCCCAAAACACACCACCAGACGTGGACGTGCCCACCAGAAAGACAAGATAGAACCTCATCCACCAGAACACAGGCACTAGTCCCCTACACCAGGAAGCCTACACAACCCACTGAACCAACCTTAGCCACTGGGAACAGATACCAAAAACAACGGGAACTACGAACCTGCAGCCTGTGAAAAGGAGACCCCAAACACAGTAAGATAAGCAAAATGAGACGACAGAAAAACACACAGCAGATGAAGGAGCAGGGTCAAAACACACCAGACCTAACAAATGAAGAGGAAATAGGTAGTCTACCTGAAAAAGAGTTCAGAATAATGATAGTAAGGATGATCCAAAATCTTGGAAATAGAATAGACAAAATGCAAGAAACATTTAACAAGGACGTAGAAGAACTAAAGAGGAACCAAGCAATGATGAAAAACACAATAAATGAAATTAAAAATACTCTAGATGTGATCAATAGCAGAATAACTGAGGCAGAAGAACGGATAAGTGACCTGGAAGATAAAACAGTGGAAATAACTAGTGCAGAGCAGGATAAAGAAAAAAGAATGAAAAGAACTGAGGACAGTCTCAGAGACCTCTGGGACAATGTTAAACGCAGCAACATTCGAATTATAGGGGTCCCAGAAGAAGAAGAGAAAAAGAAAGAGACTGAGAAAATATTTGAACAGATTATAGTTGACAACTTCCCTAATGTGGGAAAGGAAATAGTTAATCAAGTCCTGGAAGCACAGAGAGTCCCATACAGGATAAATCCAAGGAGAAACACGCCAAGACACATATTAATCAAACTGTCAAAAATTAAATATAAAGAAAACACATTAGGAGAGTAGGGGCAAGATGGCGGAAGAGTAAGACGCAGAGATCACCTTCCTTCCCACAGATACAGTAGAAATACATCTACACGTGGAACTGCTCCTACAGAACACCCACTGAACGCTGGCAGAAGACGTCAGACCTCCCAAACGGCAAGAAAATCCCCACGTACTTGGGTAGGGTAAAAGAAAAAAGAAATAACAGAGACAAAAGAATAAGGATGGGACCTGCGCCAGTGGGAGGGAGCCGTGAAGGAGGAAAGGTTTCCAGGCACTAGGAAGCCCCTTTGTGGGCAGAGACTGTGGGTGGCAGAGGGGGGAAGCTTCGGAGCCGCGGAGGAGAGCACAGCCACAGGGGTGCGGAGGGCAAAGCGGAGAGACTCCCGCACAGAGGCTCGGCGCCAACCAGCACTCACCAGCCCGAGAGGCTTGTCTGCTCACCCGCCGGGGTGGGCGGGGGCTGGGAGCTGAGGCTCGGGCTTTGGTGCTAGCAGGGAGGGAGTCCGGGGAAAAGTCTGCAGCTGCCGAAGAGGCAAGAGACTTTATCTTGCCTCTTTGTTTCACAGCGCGCAAGGAGAGGGGATTCAGAGCGCTGCCTAAACGAAATCCAGAGACGGGTGCGAGCCGCGGCTATCAGTGCGGATCCCACAGCAACAGGGGCGCAGAGGGAAAAATGGAGAGATTCCCGCACAGAGGCTCAGCGCTGAGCAGCGCTTACCAGCCCGAGAGGCTTGTCTGCTCACCCGCTGGGGCGGGCGGGGCTGGGAGCTGAGGCGCGGACTTCGGTCGGATCGCAGGGAGAGGACTGGGGTTGGCGGCGTGAACACAGCCTGAAGGGGTTGGCGTGCCGCGGCGAGCCGGGAGGGAGCCAGAGAGGAGGTCTGCAGCCGCCGAGGAGGCAAGAGACATTTTCTTGCCTCTTTGTTTCGCGGCGTGCAAGGAGAGGGGATTCAGAGCGCCGCCTAGACGAACTCCAGAGGCGGGCGTGAGCCGCGGCTAACAGCATGGACCCTAGAGACGGGCACGAGCCGCGGCCATCAGCGCGGACCCCAGAGACTGGTAGGAAACGCTAAGGCTGCTGCTGCTGCCACCAAGAAGCCTGTGTGCGAGCACAGGTCACTCTCCACACTGCCCCTCCCGGGAGCCGGTGCAGCTCGCCACTGCCAGGCTCCCGTGATCCGGGGACAACTTCCCCGGGAGAACACAAGGCGCACCTCGGGCTGCTGCAACGTCACGACGCCTCTGACGCCGCAGGCTCGCCCCGCCTCCTCTGTACCGCTCCCTCCCCCGGCCTGAGTGAGTCAGAGCCCCCGAAGCAGCTGCTCCTTTAACCCCGTTCTGTCTGGGCAGGGAACGGACGCCCTCAGGCGACCTACATGCAGAGGCGGGTCCACATCCAAAGCTGAACCCCGGGAGCTGTACGAACAAAGAAGAGAAAGGGAAATCTCTCCCAGCAGCCTCAGAAGCAGCGGATTAAAGCTCCACAAACAACCTGATGTGCCTGCATCTGTTGAATACCTGAATAGACAACGAATCACCCCAAATTCAGGAGGTGGACTTGGGAGCAGGATATATTAATTTTTCCCCTTTTCCTTTATTGTGAGTGTATATGTGTATGCTCCTGGGTGAGATTTTGTCTGTATAGCTTTGCTTTCACCATTAGTCCTAGGGTTAGGTCCATCCGTTTGTTGTTCTTGTTTTTTTTTTTTTTTTACTTAAAAAATTTTTTTTCTTAATAAATGTTTTCTTAATAATTTTTTCCTTATTTTCTATTTTTGGAAATTAAAAAAAAATTTTAATAAGTTTTTTCATATTTTTTATTTTAAAAAATTAAAAAAATTTTTTCTTAATAAATTTTCTCTTAATAATTTTTTTCTTACATTTTATTATAAAAATATCAATAAATCTATGTTTAAAAATTAAAAAAAAATTTTCTTAATAAATTTATTCTTAATATTTTTTTTTCTTATTTTTTATTATAATAGCTTTATTTTATTTTATCCTCTTTCTTTCTTTCTTTCTATTTTTTTTTCTCCCTTTTATTCTGAGCTGTGTGGATGAAAGGCTCTTGGTGCTCCAGCCAGGCATCAGGGCTGTGCCTCTGAGGTGGGAGAGCCAACTTCAGGACACTGGTCCACAAGAGACCTCCCAGCTCCATGTAAAACCAAACAGCGAAAATCTCTCAGAGATCTCCATCTCAACATCAAGACCCAGCTTCACTCAACGACCAGCAAGCTACAGTGCTGGACACCCTATGCCAAACAACTAGCAAGACAGGAACACAGCCCCATCCATTAGGAGAGAGGCTGCCTAAAATCATAATAAGGCCACAGACACCCCAAAACACACCACCAGACGTGGACGTGCCCACCAGAAAGACAAGATAGAACCTCATCCACCAGAACACAGGCACTAGTCCCCTACACCAGGAAGCCTACACAACCCACTGAACCAACCTTAGCCACTGGGAACAGATACCAAAAACAACGGGAACTACGAACCTGCAGCCTGTGAAAAGGAGACCCCAAACACAGTAAGATAAGCAAAATGAGACGACAGAAAAACACACAGCAGATGAAGGAGCAGGGTCAAAACACACCAGACCTAACAAATGAAGAGGAAATAGGTAGTCTACCTGAAAAAGAGTTCAGAATAATGATAGTAAGGATGATCCAAAATCTTGGAAATAGAATAGACAAAATGCAAGAAACATTTAACAAGGACGTAGAAGAACTAAAGAGGAACCAAGCAATGATGAAAAACACAATAAATGAAATTAAAAATACTCTAGATGTGATCAATAGCAGAATAACTGAGGCAGAAGAACGGATAAGTGACCTGGAAGATAAAACAGTGGAAATAACTAGTGCAGAGCAGGATAAAGAAAAAAGAATGAAAAGAACTGAGGACAGTCTCAGAGACCTCTGGGACAATGTTAAACGCAGCAACATTCGAATTATAGGGGTCCCAGAAGAAGAAGAGAAAAAGAAAGAGACTGAGAAAATATTTGAACAGATTATAGTTGACAACTTCCCTAATGTGGGAAAGGAAATAGTTAATCAAGTCCTGGAAGCACAGAGAGTCCCATACAGGATAAATCCAAGGAGAAACACGCCAAGACACATATTAATCAAACTGTCAAAAATTAAATATAAAGAAAACACATTAGGAGAGTAGGGGCAAGATGGCGGAAGAGTAAGACGCAGAGATCACCTTCCTTCCCACAGATACAGTAGAAATACATCTACACGTGGAACTGCTCCTACAGAACACCCACTGAACGCTGGCAGAAGACGTCAGACCTCCCAAACGGCAAGAAAATCCCCACGTACTTGGGTAGGGTAAAAGAAAAAAGAAATAACAGAGACAAAAGAATAGGGATGGGACCTGCGCCAGTGGGAGGGAGCCGTGAAGGAGGAAAGGTTTCCAGGCACTAGGAAGCCCCTTTGTGGGCAGAGACTGTGGGTGGCAGAGGGGGGAAGCTTCGGAGCCGCGGAGGAGAGCACAGCCACAGGGGTGCGGAGGGCAAAGCGGAGAGACTCCCGCACAGAGGCTCGGCGCCAACCAGCACTCACCAGCCCGAGAGGCTTGTCTGCTCACCCGCCGGGGTGGGCGGGGGCTGGGAGCTGAGGCTCGGGCTTTGGTGCTAGCAGGGAGGGAGTCCGGGGAAAAGTCTGCAGCTGCCGAAGAGGCAAGAGACTTTATCTTGCCTCTTTGTTTCACAGCGCGCAAGGAGAGGGGATTCAGAGCGCTGCCTAAACGAAATCCAGAGACGGGTGCGAGCCGCGGCTATCAGTGCGGATCCCACAGCAACAGGGGCGCAGAGGGAAAAATGGAGAGATTCCCGCACAGAGGCTCAGCGCTGAGCAGCGCTTACCAGCCCGAGAGGCTTGTCTGCTCACCCGCTGGGGCGGGCGGGGCTGGGAGCTGAGGCGCGGACTTCGGTCGGATCGCAGGGAGAGGACTGGGGTTGGCGGCGTGAACACAGCCTGAAGGGGTTGGCGTGCCGCGGCGAGCCGGGAGGGAGCCAGAGAGGAGGTCTGCAGCCGCCGAGGAGGCAAGAGACATTTTCTTGCCTCTTTGTTTCGCGGCGTGCAAGGAGAGGGGATTCAGAGCGCCGCCTAGACGAACTCCAGAGGCGGGCGTGAGCCGCGGCTAACAGCATGGACCCCAGAGACGGGCACGAGCCGCGGCCATCAGCGCGGACCCCAGAGACTGGTAGGAAACGCTAAGGCTGCTGCTGCTGCCACCAAGAAGCCTGTGTGCGAGCACAGGTCACTCTCCACACTGCCCCTCCCGGGAGCCGGTGCAGCTCGCCACTGCCAGGCTCCCGTGATCCGGGGACAACTTCCCCGGGAGAACACAAGGCGCACCTCGGGCTGCTGCAACGTCACGACGCCTCTGACGCCGCAGGCTCGCCCCGCCTCCTCTGTACCGCTCCCTCCCCCGGCCTGAGTGAGTCAGAGCCCCCGAAGCAGCTGCTCCTTTAACCCCGTTCTGTCTGGGCAGGGAACGGACGCCCTCAGGCGACCTACATGCAGAGGCGGGTCCACATCCAAAGCTGAACCCCGGGAGCTGTACGAACAAAGAAGAGAAAGGGAAATCTCTCCCAGCAGCCTCAGAAGCAGCGGATTAAAGCTCCACAAACAACCTGATGTGCCTGCATCTGTTGAATACCTGAATAGACAACGAATCACCCCAAATTCAGGAGGTGGACTTGGGAGCAGGATATATTAATTTTTCCCCTTTTCCTTTATTGTGAGTGTATATGTGTATGCTCCTGGGTGAGATTTTGTCTGTATAGCTTTGCTTTCACCATTAGTCCTAGGGTTAGGTCCATCCGTTTGTTGTTCTTGTTTTTTTTTTTTTTTTACTTAAAAAATTTTTTTTCTTAATAAATGTTTTCTTAATAATTTTTTCCTTATTTTCTATTTTTGGAAATTAAAAAAAAATTTTAATAAGTTTTTTCATATTTTTTATTTTAAAAAATTAAAAAAATTTTTTCTTAATAAATTTTCTCTTAATAATTTTTTTCTTACATTTTATTATAAAAATATCAATAAATCTATGTTTAAAAATTAAAAAAAAATTTTCTTAATAAATTTATTCTTAATATTTTTTTTTCTTATTTTTTATTATAATAGCTTTATTTTATTTTATTTTATCCTCTTTCTTTCTTTCTTTCTATTTTTTTTTCTCCCTTTTATTCTGAGCTGTGTGGATGAAAGGCTCTTGGTGCTCCAGCCAGGCATCAGGGCTGTGCCTCTGAGGTGGGAGAGCCAACTTCAGGACACTGGTCCACAAGAGACCTCCCAGCTCCATGTAAAACCAAACAGCGAAAATCTCTCAGAGATCTCCATCTCAACATCAAGACCCAGCTTCACTCAACGACCAGCAAGCTACAGTGCTGGACACCCTATGCCAAACAACTAGCAAGACAGGAACACAGCCCCATCCATTAGGAGAGAGGCTGCCTAAAATCATAATAAGGCCACAGACACCCCAAAACACACCACCAGACGTGGACGTGCCCACCAGAAAGACAAGATAGAACCTCATCCACCAGAACACAGGCACTAGTCCCCTACACCAGGAAGCCTACACAACCCACTGAACCAACCTTAGCCACTGGGAACAGATACCAAAAACAACGGGAACTACGAACCTGCAGCCTGTGAAAAGGAGACCCCAAACACAGTAAGATAAGCAAAATGAGACGACAGAAAAACACACAGCAGATGAAGGAGCAGGGTCAAAACACACCAGACCTAACAAATGAAGAGGAAATAGGTAGTCTACCTGAAAAAGAGTTCAGAATAATGATAGCAAGGATGATCCAAAATCTTGGAAATAGAATAGACAAAATGCAAGAAACATTTAACAAGGACGTAGAAGAACTAAAGAGGAACCAAGCAATGATGAAAAACACAATAAATGAAATTAAAAATACTCTAGATGTGATCAATAGCAGAATAACTGAGGCAGAAGAACGGATAAGTGACCTGGAAGATAAAACAGTGGAAATAACTAGTGCAGAGCAGGATAAAGAAAAAAGAATGAAAAGAACTGAGGACAGTCTCAGAGACCTCTGGGACAATGTTAAACGCAGCAACATTCGAATTATAGGGGTCCCAGAAGAAGAAGAGAAAAAGAAAGAGACTGAGAAAATATTTGAACAGATTATAGTTGACAACTTCCCTAATGTGGGAAAGGAAATAGTTAATCAAGTCCTGGAAGCACAGAGAGTCCCATACAGGATAAATCCAAGGAGAAACACGCCAAGACACATATTAATCAAACTGTCAAAAATTAAATATAAAGAAAACACATTAGGAGAGTAGGGGCAAGATGGCGGAAGAGTAAGACGCAGAGATCACCTTCCTTCCCACAGATACAGTAGAAATACATCTACACGTGGAACTGCTCCTACAGAACACCCACTGAACGCTGGCAGAAGACGTCAGACCTCCCAAACGGCAAGAAAATCCCCACGTACTTGGGTAGGGTAAAAGAAAAAAGAAATAACAGAGACAAAAGAATAGGGATGGGACCTGCGCCAGTGGGAGGGAGCCGTGAAGGAGGAAAGGTTTCCAGGCACTAGGAAGCCCCTTTGTGGGCAGAGACTGTGGGTGGCAGAGGGGGGAAGCTTCGGAGCCGCGGAGGAGAGCACAGCCACAGGGGTGCGGAGGGCAAAGCGGAGAGACTCCCGCACAGAGGCTCGGCGCCAACCAGCACTCACCAGCCCGAGAGGCTTGTCTGCTCACCCGCCGGGGTGGGCGGGGGCTGGGAGCTGAGGCTCGGGCTTTGGTGCTAGCAGGGAGGGAGTCCGGGGAAAAGTCTGCAGCTGCCGAAGAGGCAAGAGACTTTATCTTGCCTCTTTGTTTCACAGCGCGCAAGGAGAGGGGATTCAGAGCGCTGCCTAAACGAAATCCAGAGACGGGTGCGAGCCGCGGCTATCAGTGCGGATCCCACAGCAACAGGGGCGCAGAGGGAAAAATGGAGAGATTCCCGCACAGAGGCTCAGCGCTGAGCAGCGCTTACCAGCCCGAGAGGCTTGTCTGCTCACCCGCTGGGGCGGGCGGGGCTGGGAGCTGAGGCGCGGACTTCGGTCGGATCGCAGGGAGAGGACTGGGGTTGGCGGCGTGAACACAGCCTGAAGGGGTTGGCGTGCCGCGGCGAGCCGGGAGGGAGCCAGAGAGGAGGTCTGCAGCCGCCGAGGAGGCAAGAGACATTTTCTTGCCTCTTTGTTTCGCGGCGTGCAAGGAGAGGGGATTCAGAGCGCCGCCTAGACGAACTCCAGAGGCGGGCGTGAGCCGCGGCTAACAGCATGGACCCCAGAGACGGGCACGAGCCGCGGCCATCAGCGCGGACCCCAGAGACTGGTAGGAAACGCTAAGGCTGCTGCTGCTGCCACCAAGAAGCCTGTGTGCGAGCACAGGTCACTCTCCACACTGCCCCTCCCGGGAGCCGGTGCAGCTCGCCACTGCCAGGCTCCCGTGATCCGGGGACAACTTCCCCGGGAGAACACAAGGCGCACCTCGGGCTGCTGCAACGTCACGACGCCTCTGACGCCGCAGGCTCGCCCCGCCTCCTCTGTACCGCTCCCTCCCCCGGCCTGAGTGAGTCAGAGCCCCCGAAGCAGCTGCTCCTTTAACCCCGTTCTGTCTGGGCAGGGAACGGACGCCCTCAGGCGACCTACATGCAGAGGCGGGTCCACATCCAAAGCTGAACCCCGGGAGCTGTACGAACAAAGAAGAGAAAGGGAAATCTCTCCCAGCAGCCTCAGAAGCAGCGGATTAAAGCTCCACAAACAACCTGATGTGCCTGCATCTGTTGAATACCTGAATAGACAACGAATCACCCCAAATTCAGGAGGTGGACTTGGGAGCAGGATATATTAATTTTTCCCCTTTTCCTTTATTGTGAGTGTATATGTGTATGCTCCTGGGTGAGATTTTGTCTGTATAGCTTTGCTTTCACCATTAGTCCTAGGGTTAGGTCCATCCGTTTGTTGTTCTTGTTTTTTTTTTTTTTTTACTTAAAAAATTTTTTTTCTTAATAAATGTTTTCTTAATAATTTTTTCCTTATTTTCTATTTTTGGAAATTAAAAAAAAATTTTAATAAGTTTTTTCATATTTTTTATTTTAAAAAATTAAAAAAATTTTTTCTTAATAAATTTTCTCTTAATAATTTTTTTCTTACATTTTATTATAAAAATATCAATAAATCTATGTTTAAAAATTAAAAAAAAATTTTCTTAATAAATTTATTCTTAATATTTTTTTTTCTTATTTTTTATTATAATAGCTTTATTTTATTTTATCCTCTTTCTTTCTTACTTTCTATTTTTTTTCTCCCTTTTATTCTGAGCTGTGTGGATGAAAGGCTCTTGGTGCTCCAGCCAGGCATCAGGGCTGTGCCTCTGAGGTGGGAGAGCCAACTTCAGGACACTGGTCCACGAGAGACCTCCCAGCTCCATGTAAAACCAAACAGCGAAAATCTCTCAGAGATCTCCATCTCAACATCAAGACCCAGCTTCACTCAACGACCAGCAAGCTACAGTGCTGGACACCCTATGCCAAACAACTAGCAAGACAGGAACACAGCCCCATCCATTAGGAGAGAGGCTGCCTAAAATCATAATAAGGCCACAGACACCCCAAAACACACCACCAGACGTGGACGTGCCCACCAGAAAGACAAGATAGAACCTCATCCACCAGAACACAGGCACTAGTCCCCTACACCAGGAAGCCTACACAACCCACTGAACCAACCTTAGCCACTGGGAACAGATACCAAAAACAACGGGAACTACGAACCTGCAGCCTGTGAAAAGGAGACCCCAAACACAGTAAGATAAGCAAAATGAGACGACAGAAAAACACACAGCAGATGAAGGAGCAGGGTCAAAACACACCAGACCTAACAAATGAAGAGGAAATAGGTAGTCTACCTGAAAAAGAGTTCAGAATAATGATAGTAAGGATGATCCAAAATCTTGGAAATAGAATAGACAAAATGCAAGAAACATTTAACAAGGACGTAGAAGAACTAAAGAGGAACCAAGCAATGATGAAAAACACAATAAATGAAATTAAAAATACTCTAGATGTGATCAATAGCAGAATAACTGAGGCAGAAGAACGGATAAGTGACCTGGAAGATAAAACAGTGGAAATAACTAGTGCAGAGCAGGATAAAGAAAAAAGAATGAAAAGAACTGAGGACAGTCTCAGAGACCTCTGGGACAATGTTAAACGCAGCAACATTCGAATTATAGGGGTCCCAGAAGAAGAAGAGAAAAAGAAAGAGACTGAGAAAATATTTGAACAGATTATAGTTGACAACTTCCCTAATGTGGGAAAGGAAATAGTTAATCAAGTCCTGGAAGCACAGAGAGTCCCATACAGGATAAATCCAAGGAGAAACACGCCAAGACACATATTAATCAAACTGTCAAAAATTAAATATAAAGAAAACACATTAGGAGAGTAGGGGCAAGATGGCGGAAGAGTAAGACGCAGAGATCACCTTCCTTCCCACAGATACAGTAGAAATACATCTACACGTGGAACTGCTCCTACAGAACACCCACTGAACGCTGGCAGAAGACGTCAGACCTCCCAAACGGCAAGAAAATCCCCACGTACTTGGGTAGGGTAAAAGAAAAAAGAAATAACAGAGACAAAAGAATAGGGATGGGACCTGCGCCAGTGGGAGGGAGCCGTGAAGGAGGAAAGGTTTCCAGGCACTAGGAAGCCCCTTTGTGGGCAGAGACTGTGGGTGGCAGAGGGGGGAAGCTTCGGAGCCGCGGAGGAGAGCACAGCCACAGGGGTGCGGAGGGCAAAGCGGAGAGACTCCCGCACAGAGGCTCGGCGCCAACCAGCACTCACCAGCCCGAGAGGCTTGTCTGCTCACCCGCCGGGGTGGGCGGGGGCTGGGAGCTGAGGCTCGGGCTTTGGTGCTAGCAGGGAGGGAGTCCGGGGAAAAGTCTGCAGCTGCCGAAGAGGCAAGAGACTTTATCTTGCCTCTTTGTTTCACAGCGCGCAAGGAGAGGGGATTCAGAGCGCTGCCTAAACGAAATCCAGAGACGGGTGCGAGCCGCGGCTATCAGTGCGGATCCCACAGCAACAGGGGCGCAGAGGGAAAAATGGAGAGATTCCCGCACAGAGGCTCAGCGCTGAGCAGCGCTTACCAGCCCGAGAGGCTTGTCTGCTCACCCGCTGGGGCGGGCGGGGCTGGGAGCTGAGGCGCGGACTTCGGTCGGATCGCAGGGAGAGGACTGGGGTTGGCGGCGTGAACACAGCCTGAAGGGGTTGGCGTGCCGCGGCGAGCCGGGAGGGAGCCAGAGAGGAGGTCTGCAGCCGCCGAGGAGGCAAGAGACATTTTCTTGCCTCTTTGTTTCGCGGCGTGCAAGGAGAGGGGATTCAGAGCGCCGCCTAGACGAACTCCAGAGGCGGGCGTGAGCCGCGGCTAACAGCATGGACCCCAGAGACGGGCACGAGCCGCGGCCATCAGCGCGGACCCCAGAGACTGGTAGGAAACGCTAAGGCTGCTGCTGCTGCCACCAAGAAGCCTGTGTGCGAGCACAGGTCACTCTCCACACTGCCCCTCCCGGGAGCCGGTGCAGCTCGCCACTGCCAGGCTCCCGTGATCCGGGGACAACTTCCCCGGGAGAACACAAGGCGCACCTCGGGCTGCTGCAACGTCACGACGCCTCTGACGCCGCAGGCTCGCCCCGCCTCCTCTGTACCGCTCCCTCCCCCGGCCTGAGTGAGTCAGAGCCCCCGAAGCAGCTGCTCCTTTAACCCCGTTCTGTCTGGGCAGGGAACGGACGCCCTCAGGCGACCTACATGCAGAGGCGGGTCCACATCCAAAGCTGAACCCCGGGAGCTGTACGAACAAAGAAGAGAAAGGGAAATCTCTCCCAGCAGCCTCAGAAGCAGCGGATTAAAGCTCCACAAACAACCTGATGTGCCTGCATCTGTTGAATACCTGAATAGACAACGAATCACCCCAAATTCAGGAGGTGGACTTGGGAGCAGGATATATTAATTTTTCCCCTTTTCCTTTATTGTGAGTGTATATGTGTATGCTCCTGGGTGAGATTTTGTCTGTATAGCTTTGCTTTCACCATTAGTCCTAGGGTTAGGTCCATCCGTTTGTTGTTCTTGTTTTTTTTTTTTTTTTACTTAAAAAATTTTTTTTCTTAATAAATGTTTTCTTAATAATTTTTTCCTTATTTTCTATTTTTGGAAATTAAAAAAAAATTTTAATAAGTTTTTTCATATTTTTTATTTTAAAAAATTAAAAAAATTTTTTCTTAATAAATTTTCTCTTAATAATTTTTTTCTTACATTTTATTATAAAAATATCAATAAATCTATGTTTAAAAATTAAAAAAAAATTTTCTTAATAAATTTATTCTTAATATTTTTTTTTCTTATTTTTTATTATAATAGCTTTATTTTATTTTATTTTATCCTCTTTCTTTCTTTCTTTCTATTTTTTTTTCTCCCTTTTATTCTGAGCTGTGTGGATGAAAGGCTCTTGGTGCTCCAGCCAGGCATCAGGGCTGTGCCTCTGAGGTGGGAGAGCCAACTTCAGGACACTGGTCCACAAGAGACCTCCCAGCTCCATGTAAAACCAAACAGCGAAAATCTCTCAGAGATCTCCATCTCAACATCAAGACCCAGCTTCACTCAACGACCAGCAAGCTACAGTGCTGGACACCCTATGCCAAACAACTAGCAAGACAGGAACACAGCCCCATCCATTAGGAGAGAGGCTGCCTAAAATCATAATAAGGCCACAGACACCCCAAAACACACCACCAGACGTGGACGTGCCCACCAGAAAGACAAGATAGAACCTCATCCACCAGAACACAGGCACTAGTCCCCTACACCAGGAAGCCTACACAACCCACTGAACCAACCTTAGCCACTGGGAACAGATACCAAAAACAACGGGAACTACGAACCTGCAGCCTGTGAAAAGGAGACCCCAAACACAGTAAGATAAGCAAAATGAGACGACAGAAAAACACACAGCAGATGAAGGAGCAGGGTCAAAACACACCAGACCTAACAAATGAAGAGGAAATAGGTAGTCTACCTGAAAAAGAGTTCAGAATAATGATAGCAAGGATGATCCAAAATCTTGGAAATAGAATAGACAAAATGCAAGAAACATTTAACAAGGACGTAGAAGAACTAAAGAGGAACCAAGCAATGATGAAAAACACAATAAATGAAATTAAAAATACTCTAGATGTGATCAATAGCAGAATAACTGAGGCAGAAGAACGGATAAGTGACCTGGAAGATAAAACAGTGGAAATAACTAGTGCAGAGCAGGATAAAGAAAAAAGAATGAAAAGAACTGAGGACAGTCTCAGAGACCTCTGGGACAATGTTAAACGCAGCAACATTCGAATTATAGGGGTCCCAGAAGAAGAAGAGAAAAAGAAAGAGACTGAGAAAATATTTGAACAGATTATAGTTGACAACTTCCCTAATGTGGGAAAGGAAATAGTTAATCAAGTCCTGGAAGCACAGAGAGTCCCATACAGGATAAATCCAAGGAGAAACACGCCAAGACACATATTAATCAAACTGTCAAAAATTAAATATAAAGAAAACACATTAGGAGAGTAGGGGCAAGATGGCGGAAGAGTAAGACGCAGAGATCACCTTCCTTCCCACAGATACAGTAGAAATACATCTACACGTGGAACTGCTCCTACAGAACACCCACTGAACGCTGGCAGAAGACGTCAGACCTCCCAAACGGCAAGAAAATCCCCACGTACTTGGGTAGGGTAAAAGAAAAAAGAAATAACAGAGACAAAAGAATAGGGATGGGACCTGCGCCAGTGGGAGGGAGCCGTGAAGGAGGAAAGGTTTCCAGGCACTAGGAAGCCCCTTTGTGGGCAGAGACTGTGGGTGGCAGAGGGGGGAAGCTTCGGAGCCGCGGAGGAGAGCACAGCCACAGGGGTGCGGAGGGCAAAGCGGAGAGACTCCCGCACAGAGGCTCGGCGCCAACCAGCACTCACCAGCCCGAGAGGCTTGTCTGCTCACCCGCCGGGGTGGGCGGGGGCTGGGAGCTGAGGCTCGGGCTTTGGTGCTAGCAGGGAGGGAGTCCGGGGAAAAGTCTGCAGCTGCCGAAGAGGCAAGAGACTTTATCTTGCCTCTTTGTTTCACAGCGCGCAAGGAGAGGGGATTCAGAGCGCTGCCTAAACGAAATCCAGAGACGGGTGCGAGCCGCGGCTATCAGTGCGGATCCCACAGCAACAGGGGCGCAGAGGGAAAAATGGAGAGATTCCCGCACAGAGGCTCAGCGCTGAGCAGCGCTTACCAGCCCGAGAGGCTTGTCTGCTCACCCGCTGGGGCGGGCGGGGCTGGGAGCTGAGGCGCGGACTTCGGTCGGATCGCAGGGAGAGGACTGGGGTTGGCGGCGTGAACACAGCCTGAAGGGGTTGGCGTGCCGCGGCGAGCCGGGAGGGAGCCAGAGAGGAGGTCTGCAGCCGCCGAGGAGGCAAGAGACATTTTCTTGCCTCTTTGTTTCGCGGCGTGCAAGGAGAGGGGATTCAGAGCGCCGCCTAGACGAACTCCAGAGGCGGGCGTGAGCCGCGGCTAACAGCATGGACCCCAGAGACGGGCACGAGCCGCGGCCATCAGCGCGGACCCCAGAGACTGGTAGGAAACGCTAAGGCTGCTGCTGCTGCCACCAAGAAGCCTGTGTGCGAGCACAGGTCACTCTCCACACTGCCCCTCCCGGGAGCCGGTGCAGCTCGCCACTGCCAGGCTCCCGTGATCCGGGGACAACTTCCCCGGGAGAACACAAGGCGCACCTCGGGCTGCTGCAACGTCACGACGCCTCTGACGCCGCAGGCTCGCCCCGCCTCCTCTGTACCGCTCCCTCCCCCGGCCTGAGTGAGTCAGAGCCCCCGAAGCAGCTGCTCCTTTAACCCCGTTCTGTCTGGGCAGGGAACGGACGCCCTCAGGCGACCTACATGCAGAGGCGGGTCCACATCCAAAGCTGAACCCCGGGAGCTGTACGAACAAAGAAGAGAAAGGGAAATCTCTCCCAGCAGCCTCAGAAGCAGCGGATTAAAGCTCCACAAACAACCTGATGTGCCTGCATCTGTTGAATACCTGAATAGACAACGAATCACCCCAAATTCAGGAGGTGGACTTGGGAGCAGGATATATTAATTTTTCCCCTTTTCCTTTATTGTGAGTGTATATGTGTATGCTCCTGGGTGAGATTTTGTCTGTATAGCTTTGCTTTCACCATTAGTCCTAGGGTTAGGTCCATCCGTTTGTTGTTCTTGTTTTTTTTTTTTTTTTACTTAAAAAATTTTTTTTCTTAATAAATGTTTTCTTAATAATTTTTTCCTTATTTTCTATTTTTGGAAATTAAAAAAAAATTTTAATAAGTTTTTTCATATTTTTTATTTTAAAAAATTAAAAAAATTTTTTCTTAATAAATTTTCTCTTAATAATTTTTTTCTTACATTTTATTATAAAAATATCAATAAATCTATGTTTAAAAATTAAAAAAAAATTTTCTTAATAAATTTATTCTTAATATTTTTTTTTCTTATTTTTTATTATAATAGCTTTATTTTATTTTATCCTCTTTCTTTCTTACTTTCTATTTTTTTTCTCCCTTTTATTCTGAGCTGTGTGGATGAAAGGCTCTTGGTGCTCCAGCCAGGCATCAGGGCTGTGCCTCTGAGGTGGGAGAGCCAACTTCAGGACACTGGTCCACGAGAGACCTCCCAGCTCCATGTAAAACCAAACAGCGAAAATCTCTCAGAGATCTCCATCTCAACATCAAGACCCAGCTTCACTCAACGACCAGCAAGCTACAGTGCTGGACACCCTATGCCAAACAACTAGCAAGACAGGAACACAGCCCCATCCATTAGGAGAGAGGCTGCCTAAAATCATAATAAGGCCACAGACACCCCAAAACACACCACCAGACGTGGACGTGCCCACCAGAAAGACAAGATAGAACCTCATCCACCAGAACACAGGCACTAGTCCCCTACACCAGGAAGCCTACACAACCCACTGAACCAACCTTAGCCACTGGGAACAGATACCAAAAACAACGGGAACTACGAACCTGCAGCCTGTGAAAAGGAGACCCCAAACACAGTAAGATAAGCAAAATGAGACGACAGAAAAACACACAGCAGATGAAGGAGCAGGGTCAAAACACACCAGACCTAACAAATGAAGAGGAAATAGGTAGTCTACCTGAAAAAGAGTTCAGAATAATGATAGTAAGGATGATCCAAAATCTTGGAAATAGAATAGACAAAATGCAAGAAACATTTAACAAGGACGTAGAAGAACTAAAGAGGAACCAAGCAATGATGAAAAACACAATAAATGAAATTAAAAATACTCTAGATGTGATCAATAGCAGAATAACTGAGGCAGAAGAACGGATAAGTGACCTGGAAGATAAAACAGTGGAAATAACTAGTGCAGAGCAGGATAAAGAAAAAAGAATGAAAAGAACTGAGGACAGTCTCAGAGACCTCTGGGACAATGTTAAACGCAGCAACATTCGAATTATAGGGGTCCCAGAAGAAGAAGAGAAAAAGAAAGAGACTGAGAAAATATTTGAACAGATTATAGTTGACAACTTCCCTAATGTGGGAAAGGAAATAGTTAATCAAGTCCTGGAAGCACAGAGAGTCCCATACAGGATAAATCCAAGGAGAAACACGCCAAGACACATATTAATCAAACTGTCAAAAATTAAATATAAAGAAAACACATTAGGAGAGTAGGGGCAAGATGGCGGAAGAGTAAGACGCAGAGATCACCTTCCTTCCCACAGATACAGTAGAAATACATCTACACGTGGAACTGCTCCTACAGAACACCCACTGAACGCTGGCAGAAGACGTCAGACCTCCCAAACGGCAAGAAAATCCCCACGTACTTGGGTAGGGTAAAAGAAAAAAGAAATAACAGAGACAAAAGAATAGGGATGGGACCTGCGCCAGTGGGAGGGAGCCGTGAAGGAGGAAAGGTTTCCAGGCACTAGGAAGCCCCTTTGTGGGCAGAGACTGTGGGTGGCAGAGGGGGGAAGCTTCGGAGCCGCGGAGGAGAGCACAGCCACAGGGGTGCGGAGGGCAAAGCGGAGAGACTCCCGCACAGAGGCTCGGCGCCAACCAGCACTCACCAGCCCGAGAGGCTTGTCTGCTCACCCGCCGGGGTGGGCGGGGGCTGGGAGCTGAGGCTCGGGCTTTGGTGCTAGCAGGGAGGGAGTCCGGGGAAAAGTCTGCAGCTGCCGAAGAGGCAAGAGACTTTATCTTGCCTCTTTGTTTCACAGCGCGCAAGGAGAGGGGATTCAGAGCGCTGCCTAAACGAAATCCAGAGACGGGTGCGAGCCGCGGCTATCAGTGCGGATCCCACAGCAACAGGGGCGCAGAGGGAAAAATGGAGAGATTCCCGCACAGAGGCTCAGCGCTGAGCAGCGCTTACCAGCCCGAGAGGCTTGTCTGCTCACCCGCTGGGGCGGGCGGGGCTGGGAGCTGAGGCGCGGACTTCGGTCGGATCGCAGGGAGAGGACTGGGGTTGGCGGCGTGAACACAGCCTGAAGGGGTTGGCGTGCCGCGGCGAGCCGGGAGGGAGCCAGAGAGGAGGTCTGCAGCCGCCGAGGAGGCAAGAGACATTTTCTTGCCTCTTTGTTTCGCGGCGTGCAAGGAGAGGGGATTCAGAGCGCCGCCTAGACGAACTCCAGAGGCGGGCGTGAGCCGCGGCTAACAGCATGGACCCCAGAGACGGGCACGAGCCGCGGCCATCAGCGCGGACCCCAGAGACTGGTAGGAAACGCTAAGGCTGCTGCTGCTGCCACCAAGAAGCCTGTGTGCGAGCACAGGTCACTCTCCACACTGCCCCTCCCGGGAGCCGGTGCAGCTCGCCACTGCCAGGCTCCCGTGATCCGGGGACAACTTCCCCGGGAGAACACAAGGCGCACCTCGGGCTGCTGCAACGTCACGACGCCTCTGACGCCGCAGGCTCGCCCCGCCTCCTCTGTACCGCTCCCTCCCCCGGCCTGAGTGAGTCAGAGCCCCCGAAGCAGCTGCTCCTTTAACCCCGTTCTGTCTGGGCAGGGAACGGACGCCCTCAGGCGACCTACATGCAGAGGCGGGTCCACATCCAAAGCTGAACCCCGGGAGCTGTACGAACAAAGAAGAGAAAGGGAAATCTCTCCCAGCAGCCTCAGAAGCAGCGGATTAAAGCTCCACAAACAACCTGATGTGCCTGCATCTGTTGAATACCTGAATAGACAACGAATCACCCCAAATTCAGGAGGTGGACTTGGGAGCAGGATATATTAATTTTTCCCCTTTTCCTTTATTGTGAGTGTATATGTGTATGCTCCTGGGTGAGATTTTGTCTGTATAGCTTTGCTTTCACCATTAGTCCTAGGGTTAGGTCCATCCGTTTGTTGTTCTTGTTTTTTTTTTTTTTTTACTTAAAAAATTTTTTTTCTTAATAAATGTTTTCTTAATAATTTTTTCCTTATTTTCTATTTTTGGAAATTAAAAAAAAATTTTAATAAGTTTTTTCATATTTTTTATTTTAAAAAATTAAAAAAATTTTTTCTTAATAAATTTTCTCTTAATAATTTTTTTCTTACATTTTATTATAAAAATATCAATAAATCTATGTTTAAAAATTAAAAAAAAATTTTCTTAATAAATTTATTCTTAATATTTTTTTTTCTTATTTTTTATTATAATAGCTTTATTTTATTTTATTTTATCCTCTTTCTTTCTTTCTTTCTATTTTTTTTTCTCCCTTTTATTCTGAGCTGTGTGGATGAAAGGCTCTTGGTGCTCCAGCCAGGCATCAGGGCTGTGCCTCTGAGGTGGGAGAGCCAACTTCAGGACACTGGTCCACAAGAGACCTCCCAGCTCCATGTAAAACCAAACAGCGAAAATCTCTCAGAGATCTCCATCTCAACATCAAGACCCAGCTTCACTCAACGACCAGCAAGCTACAGTGCTGGACACCCTATGCCAAACAACTAGCAAGACAGGAACACAGCCCCATCCATTAGGAGAGAGGCTGCCTAAAATCATAATAAGGCCACAGACACCCCAAAACACACCACCAGACGTGGACGTGCCCACCAGAAAGACAAGATAGAACCTCATCCACCAGAACACAGGCACTAGTCCCCTACACCAGGAAGCCTACACAACCCACTGAACCAACCTTAGCCACTGGGAACAGATACCAAAAACAACGGGAACTACGAACCTGCAGCCTGTGAAAAGGAGACCCCAAACACAGTAAGATAAGCAAAATGAGACGACAGAAAAACACACAGCAGATGAAGGAGCAGGGTCAAAACACACCAGACCTAACAAATGAAGAGGAAATAGGTAGTCTACCTGAAAAAGAGTTCAGAATAATGATAGCAAGGATGATCCAAAATCTTGGAAATAGAATAGACAAAATGCAAGAAACATTTAACAAGGACGTAGAAGAACTAAAGAGGAACCAAGCAATGATGAAAAACACAATAAATGAAATTAAAAATACTCTAGATGTGATCAATAGCAGAATAACTGAGGCAGAAGAACGGATAAGTGACCTGGAAGATAAAACAGTGGAAATAACTAGTGCAGAGCAGGATAAAGAAAAAAGAATGAAAAGAACTGAGGACAGTCTCAGAGACCTCTGGGACAATGTTAAACGCAGCAACATTCGAATTATAGGGGTCCCAGAAGAAGAAGAGAAAAAGAAAGAGACTGAGAAAATATTTGAACAGATTATAGTTGACAACTTCCCTAATGTGGGAAAGGAAATAGTTAATCAAGTCCTGGAAGCACAGAGAGTCCCATACAGGATAAATCCAAGGAGAAACACGCCAAGACACATATTAATCAAACTGTCAAAAATTAAATATAAAGAAAACACATTAGGAGAGTAGGGGCAAGATGGCGGAAGAGTAAGACGCAGAGATCACCTTCCTTCCCACAGATACAGTAGAAATACATCTACACGTGGAACTGCTCCTACAGAACACCCACTGAACGCTGGCAGAAGACGTCAGACCTCCCAAACGGCAAGAAAATCCCCACGTACTTGGGTAGGGTAAAAGAAAAAAGAAATAACAGAGACAAAAGAATAGGGATGGGACCTGCGCCAGTGGGAGGGAGCCGTGAAGGAGGAAAGGTTTCCAGGCACTAGGAAGCCCCTTTGTGGGCAGAGACTGTGGGTGGCAGAGGGGGGAAGCTTCGGAGCCGCGGAGGAGAGCACAGCCACAGGGGTGCGGAGGGCAAAGCGGAGAGACTCCCGCACAGAGGCTCGGCGCCAACCAGCACTCACCAGCCCGAGAGGCTTGTCTGCTCACCCGCCGGGGTGGGCGGGGGCTGGGAGCTGAGGCTCGGGCTTTGGTGCTAGCAGGGAGGGAGTCCGGGGAAAAGTCTGCAGCTGCCGAAGAGGCAAGAGACTTTATCTTGCCTCTTTGTTTCACAGCGCGCAAGGAGAGGGGATTCAGAGCGCTGCCTAAACGAAATCCAGAGACGGGTGCGAGCCGCGGCTATCAGTGCGGATCCCACAGCAACAGGGGCGCAGAGGGAAAAATGGAGAGATTCCCGCACAGAGGCTCAGCGCTGAGCAGCGCTTACCAGCCCGAGAGGCTTGTCTGCTCACCCGCTGGGGCGGGCGGGGCTGGGAGCTGAGGCGCGGACTTCGGTCGGATCGCAGGGAGAGGACTGGGGTTGGCGGCGTGAACACAGCCTGAAGGGGTTGGCGTGCCGCGGCGAGCCGGGAGGGAGCCAGAGAGGAGGTCTGCAGCCGCCGAGGAGGCAAGAGACATTTTCTTGCCTCTTTGTTTCGCGGCGTGCAAGGAGAGGGGATTCAGAGCGCCGCCTAGACGAACTCCAGAGGCGGGCGTGAGCCGCGGCTAACAGCATGGACCCCAGAGACGGGCACGAGCCGCGGCCATCAGCGCGGACCCCAGAGACTGGTAGGAAACGCTAAGGCTGCTGCTGCTGCCACCAAGAAGCCTGTGTGCGAGCACAGGTCACTCTCCACACTGCCCCTCCCGGGAGCCGGTGCAGCTCGCCACTGCCAGGCTCCCGTGATCCGGGGACAACTTCCCCGGGAGAACACAAGGCGCACCTCGGGCTGCTGCAACGTCACGACGCCTCTGACGCCGCAGGCTCGCCCCGCCTCCTCTGTACCGCTCCCTCCCCCGGCCTGAGTGAGTCAGAGCCCCCGAAGCAGCTGCTCCTTTAACCCCGTTCTGTCTGGGCAGGGAACGGACGCCCTCAGGCGACCTACATGCAGAGGCGGGTCCACATCCAAAGCTGAACCCCGGGAGCTGTACGAACAAAGAAGAGAAAGGGAAATCTCTCCCAGCAGCCTCAGAAGCAGCGGATTAAAGCTCCACAAACAACCTGATGTGCCTGCATCTGTTGAATACCTGAATAGACAACGAATCACCCCAAATTCAGGAGGTGGACTTGGGAGCAGGATATATTAATTTTTCCCCTTTTCCTTTATTGTGAGTGTATATGTGTATGCTCCTGGGTGAGATTTTGTCTGTATAGCTTTGCTTTCACCATTAGTCCTAGGGTTAGGTCCATCCGTTTGTTGTTCTTGTTTTTTTTTTTTTTTTACTTAAAAAATTTTTTTTCTTAATAAATGTTTTCTTAATAATTTTTTCCTTATTTTCTATTTTTGGAAATTAAAAAAAAATTTTAATAAGTTTTTTCATATTTTTTATTTTAAAAAATTAAAAAAATTTTTTCTTAATAAATTTTCTCTTAATAATTTTTTTCTTACATTTTATTATAAAAATATCAATAAATCTATGTTTAAAAATTAAAAAAAAATTTTCTTAATAAATTTATTCTTAATATTTTTTTTTCTTATTTTTTATTATAATAGCTTTATTTTATTTTATCCTCTTTCTTTCTTACTTTCTATTTTTTTTCTCCCTTTTATTCTGAGCTGTGTGGATGAAAGGCTCTTGGTGCTCCAGCCAGGCATCAGGGCTGTGCCTCTGAGGTGGGAGAGCCAACTTCAGGACACTGGTCCACGAGAGACCTCCCAGCTCCATGTAAAACCAAACAGCGAAAATCTCTCAGAGATCTCCATCTCAACATCAAGACCCAGCTTCACTCAACGACCAGCAAGCTACAGTGCTGGACACCCTATGCCAAACAACTAGCAAGACAGGAACACAGCCCCATCCATTAGGAGAGAGGCTGCCTAAAATCATAATAAGGCCACAGACACCCCAAAACACACCACCAGACGTGGACGTGCCCACCAGAAAGACAAGATAGAACCTCATCCACCAGAACACAGGCACTAGTCCCCTACACCAGGAAGCCTACACAACCCACTGAACCAACCTTAGCCACTGGGAACAGATACCAAAAACAACGGGAACTACGAACCTGCAGCCTGTGAAAAGGAGACCCCAAACACAGTAAGATAAGCAAAATGAGACGACAGAAAAACACACAGCAGATGAAGGAGCAGGGTCAAAACACACCAGACCTAACAAATGAAGAGGAAATAGGTAGTCTACCTGAAAAAGAGTTCAGAATAATGATAGTAAGGATGATCCAAAATCTTGGAAATAGAATAGACAAAATGCAAGAAACATTTAACAAGGACGTAGAAGAACTAAAGAGGAACCAAGCAATGATGAAAAACACAATAAATGAAATTAAAAATACTCTAGATGTGATCAATAGCAGAATAACTGAGGCAGAAGAACGGATAAGTGACCTGGAAGATAAAACAGTGGAAATAACTAGTGCAGAGCAGGATAAAGAAAAAAGAATGAAAAGAACTGAGGACAGTCTCAGAGACCTCTGGGACAATGTTAAACGCAGCAACATTCGAATTATAGGGGTCCCAGAAGAAGAAGAGAAAAAGAAAGAGACTGAGAAAATATTTGAACAGATTATAGTTGACAACTTCCCTAATGTGGGAAAGGAAATAGTTAATCAAGTCCTGGAAGCACAGAGAGTCCCATACAGGATAAATCCAAGGAGAAACACGCCAAGACACATATTAATCAAACTGTCAAAAATTAAATATAAAGAAAACACATTAGGAGAGTAGGGGCAAGATGGCGGAAGAGTAAGACGCAGAGATCACCTTCCTTCCCACAGATACAGTAGAAATACATCTACACGTGGAACTGCTCCTACAGAACACCCACTGAACGCTGGCAGAAGACGTCAGACCTCCCAAACGGCAAGAAAATCCCCACGTACTTGGGTAGGGTAAAAGAAAAAAGAAATAACAGAGACAAAAGAATAGGGATGGGACCTGCGCCAGTGGGAGGGAGCCGTGAAGGAGGAAAGGTTTCCAGGCACTAGGAAGCCCCTTTGTGGGCAGAGACTGTGGGTGGCAGAGGGGGGAAGCTTCGGAGCCGCGGAGGAGAGCACAGCCACAGGGGTGCGGAGGGCAAAGCGGAGAGACTCCCGCACAGAGGCTCGGCGCCAACCAGCACTCACCAGCCCGAGAGGCTTGTCTGCTCACCCGCCGGGGTGGGCGGGGGCTGGGAGCTGAGGCTCGGGCTTTGGTGCTAGCAGGGAGGGAGTCCGGGGAAAAGTCTGCAGCTGCCGAAGAGGCAAGAGACTTTATCTTGCCTCTTTGTTTCACAGCGCGCAAGGAGAGGGGATTCAGAGCGCTGCCTAAACGAAATCCAGAGACGGGTGCGAGCCGCGGCTATCAGTGCGGATCCCACAGCAACAGGGGCGCAGAGGGAAAAATGGAGAGATTCCCGCACAGAGGCTCAGCGCTGAGCAGCGCTTACCAGCCCGAGAGGCTTGTCTGCTCACCCGCTGGGGCGGGCGGGGCTGGGAGCTGAGGCGCGGACTTCGGTCGGATCGCAGGGAGAGGACTGGGGTTGGCGGCGTGAACACAGCCTGAAGGGGTTGGCGTGCCGCGGCGAGCCGGGAGGGAGCCAGAGAGGAGGTCTGCAGCCGCCGAGGAGGCAAGAGACATTTTCTTGCCTCTTTGTTTCGCGGCGTGCAAGGAGAGGGGATTCAGAGCGCCGCCTAGACGAACTCCAGAGGCGGGCGTGAGCCGCGGCTAACAGCATGGACCCCAGAGACGGGCACGAGCCGCGGCCATCAGCGCGGACCCCAGAGACTGGTAGGAAACGCTAAGGCTGCTGCTGCTGCCACCAAGAAGCCTGTGTGCGAGCACAGGTCACTCTCCACACTGCCCCTCCCGGGAGCCGGTGCAGCTCGCCACTGCCAGGCTCCCGTGATCCGGGGACAACTTCCCCGGGAGAACACAAGGCGCACCTCGGGCTGCTGCAACGTCACGACGCCTCTGACGCCGCAGGCTCGCCCCGCCTCCTCTGTACCGCTCCCTCCCCCGGCCTGAGTGAGTCAGAGCCCCCGAAGCAGCTGCTCCTTTAACCCCGTTCTGTCTGGGCAGGGAACGGACGCCCTCAGGCGACCTACATGCAGAGGCGGGTCCACATCCAAAGCTGAACCCCGGGAGCTGTACGAACAAAGAAGAGAAAGGGAAATCTCTCCCAGCAGCCTCAGAAGCAGCGGATTAAAGCTCCACAAACAACCTGATGTGCCTGCATCTGTTGAATACCTGAATAGACAACGAATCACCCCAAATTCAGGAGGTGGACTTGGGAGCAGGATATATTAATTTTTCCCCTTTTCCTTTATTGTGAGTGTATATGTGTATGCTCCTGGGTGAGATTTTGTCTGTATAGCTTTGCTTTCACCATTAGTCCTAGGGTTAGGTCCATCCGTTTGTTGTTCTTGTTTTTTTTTTTTTTTTACTTAAAAAATTTTTTTTCTTAATAAATGTTTTCTTAATAATTTTTTCCTTATTTTCTATTTTTGGAAATTAAAAAAAAATTTTAATAAGTTTTTTCATATTTTTTATTTTAAAAAATTAAAAAAATTTTTTCTTAATAAATTTTCTCTTAATAATTTTTTTCTTACATTTTATTATAAAAATATCAATAAATCTATGTTTAAAAATTAAAAAAAAATTTTCTTAATAAATTTATTCTTAATATTTTTTTTTCTTATTTTTTATTATAATAGCTTTATTTTATTTTATTTTATCCTCTTTCTTTCTTTCTTTCTATTTTTTTTTCTCCCTTTTATTCTGAGCTGTGTGGATGAAAGGCTCTTGGTGCTCCAGCCAGGCATCAGGGCTGTGCCTCTGAGGTGGGAGAGCCAACTTCAGGACACTGGTCCACAAGAGACCTCCCAGCTCCATGTAAAACCAAACAGCGAAAATCTCTCAGAGATCTCCATCTCAACATCAAGACCCAGCTTCACTCAACGACCAGCAAGCTACAGTGCTGGACACCCTATGCCAAACAACTAGCAAGACAGGAACACAGCCCCATCCATTAGGAGAGAGGCTGCCTAAAATCATAATAAGGCCACAGACACCCCAAAACACACCACCAGACGTGGACGTGCCCACCAGAAAGACAAGATAGAACCTCATCCACCAGAACACAGGCACTAGTCCCCTACACCAGGAAGCCTACACAACCCACTGAACCAACCTTAGCCACTGGGAACAGATACCAAAAACAACGGGAACTACGAACCTGCAGCCTGTGAAAAGGAGACCCCAAACACAGTAAGATAAGCAAAATGAGACGACAGAAAAACACACAGCAGATGAAGGAGCAGGGTCAAAACACACCAGACCTAACAAATGAAGAGGAAATAGGTAGTCTACCTGAAAAAGAGTTCAGAATAATGATAGCAAGGATGATCCAAAATCTTGGAAATAGAATAGACAAAATGCAAGAAACATTTAACAAGGACGTAGAAGAACTAAAGAGGAACCAAGCAATGATGAAAAACACAATAAATGAAATTAAAAATACTCTAGATGTGATCAATAGCAGAATAACTGAGGCAGAAGAACGGATAAGTGACCTGGAAGATAAAACAGTGGAAATAACTAGTGCAGAGCAGGATAAAGAAAAAAGAATGAAAAGAACTGAGGACAGTCTCAGAGACCTCTGGGACAATGTTAAACGCAGCAACATTCGAATTATAGGGGTCCCAGAAGAAGAAGAGAAAAAGAAAGAGACTGAGAAAATATTTGAACAGATTATAGTTGACAACTTCCCTAATGTGGGAAAGGAAATAGTTAATCAAGTCCTGGAAGCACAGAGAGTCCCATACAGGATAAATCCAAGGAGAAACACGCCAAGACACATATTAATCAAACTGTCAAAAATTAAATATAAAGAAAACACATTAGGAGAGTAGGGGCAAGATGGCGGAAGAGTAAGACGCAGAGATCACCTTCCTTCCCACAGATACAGTAGAAATACATCTACACGTGGAACTGCTCCTACAGAACACCCACTGAACGCTGGCAGAAGACGTCAGACCTCCCAAACGGCAAGAAAATCCCCACGTACTTGGGTAGGGTAAAAGAAAAAAGAAATAACAGAGACAAAAGAATAGGGATGGGACCTGCGCCAGTGGGAGGGAGCCGTGAAGGAGGAAAGGTTTCCAGGCACTAGGAAGCCCCTTTGTGGGCAGAGACTGTGGGTGGCAGAGGGGGGAAGCTTCGGAGCCGCGGAGGAGAGCACAGCCACAGGGGTGCGGAGGGCAAAGCGGAGAGACTCCCGCACAGAGGCTCGGCGCCAACCAGCACTCACCAGCCCGAGAGGCTTGTCTGCTCACCCGCCGGGGTGGGCGGGGGCTGGGAGCTGAGGCTCGGGCTTTGGTGCTAGCAGGGAGGGAGTCCGGGGAAAAGTCTGCAGCTGCCGAAGAGGCAAGAGACTTTATCTTGCCTCTTTGTTTCACAGCGCGCAAGGAGAGGGGATTCAGAGCGCTGCCTAAACGAAATCCAGAGACGGGTGCGAGCCGCGGCTATCAGTGCGGATCCCACAGCAACAGGGGCGCAGAGGGAAAAATGGAGAGATTCCCGCACAGAGGCTCAGCGCTGAGCAGCGCTTACCAGCCCGAGAGGCTTGTCTGCTCACCCGCTGGGGCGGGCGGGGCTGGGAGCTGAGGCGCGGACTTCGGTCGGATCGCAGGGAGAGGACTGGGGTTGGCGGCGTGAACACAGCCTGAAGGGGTTGGCGTGCCGCGGCGAGCCGGGAGGGAGCCAGAGAGGAGGTCTGCAGCCGCCGAGGAGGCAAGAGACATTTTCTTGCCTCTTTGTTTCGCGGCGTGCAAGGAGAGGGGATTCAGAGCGCCGCCTAGACGAACTCCAGAGGCGGGCGTGAGCCGCGGCTAACAGCATGGACCCCAGAGACGGGCACGAGCCGCGGCCATCAGCGCGGACCCCAGAGACTGGTAGGAAACGCTAAGGCTGCTGCTGCTGCCACCAAGAAGCCTGTGTGCGAGCACAGGTCACTCTCCACACTGCCCCTCCCGGGAGCCGGTGCAGCTCGCCACTGCCAGGCTCCCGTGATCCGGGGACAACTTCCCCGGGAGAACACAAGGCGCACCTCGGGCTGCTGCAACGTCACGACGCCTCTGACGCCGCAGGCTCGCCCCGCCTCCTCTGTACCGCTCCCTCCCCCGGCCTGAGTGAGTCAGAGCCCCCGAAGCAGCTGCTCCTTTAACCCCGTTCTGTCTGGGCAGGGAACGGACGCCCTCAGGCGACCTACATGCAGAGGCGGGTCCACATCCAAAGCTGAACCCCGGGAGCTGTACGAACAAAGAAGAGAAAGGGAAATCTCTCCCAGCAGCCTCAGAAGCAGCGGATTAAAGCTCCACAAACAACCTGATGTGCCTGCATCTGTTGAATACCTGAATAGACAACGAATCACCCCAAATTCAGGAGGTGGACTTGGGAGCAGGATATATTAATTTTTCCCCTTTTCCTTTATTGTGAGTGTATATGTGTATGCTCCTGGGTGAGATTTTGTCTGTATAGCTTTGCTTTCACCATTAGTCCTAGGGTTAGGTCCATCCGTTTGTTGTTCTTGTTTTTTTTTTTTTTTTACTTAAAAAATTTTTTTTCTTAATAAATGTTTTCTTAATAATTTTTTCCTTATTTTCTATTTTTGGAAATTAAAAAAAAATTTTAATAAGTTTTTTCATATTTTTTATTTTAAAAAATTAAAAAAATTTTTTCTTAATAAATTTTCTCTTAATAATTTTTTTCTTACATTTTATTATAAAAATATCAATAAATCTATGTTTAAAAATTAAAAAAAAATTTTCTTAATAAATTTATTCTTAATATTTTTTTTTCTTATTTTTTATTATAATAGCTTTATTTTATTTTATCCTCTTTCTTTCTTACTTTCTATTTTTTTTCTCCCTTTTATTCTGAGCTGTGTGGATGAAAGGCTCTTGGTGCTCCAGCCAGGCATCAGGGCTGTGCCTCTGAGGTGGGAGAGCCAACTTCAGGACACTGGTCCACGAGAGACCTCCCAGCTCCATGTAAAACCAAACAGCGAAAATCTCTCAGAGATCTCCATCTCAACATCAAGACCCAGCTTCACTCAACGACCAGCAAGCTACAGTGCTGGACACCCTATGCCAAACAACTAGCAAGACAGGAACACAGCCCCATCCATTAGGAGAGAGGCTGCCTAAAATCATAATAAGGCCACAGACACCCCAAAACACACCACCAGACGTGGACGTGCCCACCAGAAAGACAAGATAGAACCTCATCCACCAGAACACAGGCACTAGTCCCCTACACCAGGAAGCCTACACAACCCACTGAACCAACCTTAGCCACTGGGAACAGATACCAAAAACAACGGGAACTACGAACCTGCAGCCTGTGAAAAGGAGACCCCAAACACAGTAAGATAAGCAAAATGAGACGACAGAAAAACACACAGCAGATGAAGGAGCAGGGTCAAAACACACCAGACCTAACAAATGAAGAGGAAATAGGTAGTCTACCTGAAAAAGAGTTCAGAATAATGATAGTAAGGATGATCCAAAATCTTGGAAATAGAATAGACAAAATGCAAGAAACATTTAACAAGGACGTAGAAGAACTAAAGAGGAACCAAGCAATGATGAAAAACACAATAAATGAAATTAAAAATACTCTAGATGTGATCAATAGCAGAATAACTGAGGCAGAAGAACGGATAAGTGACCTGGAAGATAAAACAGTGGAAATAACTAGTGCAGAGCAGGATAAAGAAAAAAGAATGAAAAGAACTGAGGACAGTCTCAGAGACCTCTGGGACAATGTTAAACGCAGCAACATTCGAATTATAGGGGTCCCAGAAGAAGAAGAGAAAAAGAAAGAGACTGAGAAAATATTTGAACAGATTATAGTTGACAACTTCCCTAATGTGGGAAAGGAAATAGTTAATCAAGTCCTGGAAGCACAGAGAGTCCCATACAGGATAAATCCAAGGAGAAACACGCCAAGACACATATTAATCAAACTGTCAAAAATTAAATATAAAGAAAACACATTAGGAGAGTAGGGGCAAGATGGCGGAAGAGTAAGACGCAGAGATCACCTTCCTTCCCACAGATACAGTAGAAATACATCTACACGTGGAACTGCTCCTACAGAACACCCACTGAACGCTGGCAGAAGACGTCAGACCTCCCAAACGGCAAGAAAATCCCCACGTACTTGGGTAGGGTAAAAGAAAAAAGAAATAACAGAGACAAAAGAATAGGGATGGGACCTGCGCCAGTGGGAGGGAGCCGTGAAGGAGGAAAGGTTTCCAGGCACTAGGAAGCCCCTTTGTGGGCAGAGACTGTGGGTGGCAGAGGGGGGAAGCTTCGGAGCCGCGGAGGAGAGCACAGCCACAGGGGTGCGGAGGGCAAAGCGGAGAGACTCCCGCACAGAGGCTCGGCGCCAACCAGCACTCACCAGCCCGAGAGGCTTGTCTGCTCACCCGCCGGGGTGGGCGGGGGCTGGGAGCTGAGGCTCGGGCTTTGGTGCTAGCAGGGAGGGAGTCCGGGGAAAAGTCTGCAGCTGCCGAAGAGGCAAGAGACTTTATCTTGCCTCTTTGTTTCACAGCGCGCAAGGAGAGGGGATTCAGAGCGCTGCCTAAACGAAATCCAGAGACGGGTGCGAGCCGCGGCTATCAGTGCGGATCCCACAGCAACAGGGGCGCAGAGGGAAAAATGGAGAGATTCCCGCACAGAGGCTCAGCGCTGAGCAGCGCTTACCAGCCCGAGAGGCTTGTCTGCTCACCCGCTGGGGCGGGCGGGGCTGGGAGCTGAGGCGCGGACTTCGGTCGGATCGCAGGGAGAGGACTGGGGTTGGCGGCGTGAACACAGCCTGAAGGGGTTGGCGTGCCGCGGCGAGCCGGGAGGGAGCCAGAGAGGAGGTCTGCAGCCGCCGAGGAGGCAAGAGACATTTTCTTGCCTCTTTGTTTCGCGGCGTGCAAGGAGAGGGGATTCAGAGCGCCGCCTAGACGAACTCCAGAGGCGGGCGTGAGCCGCGGCTAACAGCATGGACCCCAGAGACGGGCACGAGCCGCGGCCATCAGCGCGGACCCCAGAGACTGGTAGGAAACGCTAAGGCTGCTGCTGCTGCCACCAAGAAGCCTGTGTGCGAGCACAGGTCACTCTCCACACTGCCCCTCCCGGGAGCCGGTGCAGCTCGCCACTGCCAGGCTCCCGTGATCCGGGGACAACTTCCCCGGGAGAACACAAGGCGCACCTCGGGCTGCTGCAACGTCACGACGCCTCTGACGCCGCAGGCTCGCCCCGCCTCCTCTGTACCGCTCCCTCCCCCGGCCTGAGTGAGTCAGAGCCCCCGAAGCAGCTGCTCCTTTAACCCCGTTCTGTCTGGGCAGGGAACGGACGCCCTCAGGCGACCTACATGCAGAGGCGGGTCCACATCCAAAGCTGAACCCCGGGAGCTGTACGAACAAAGAAGAGAAAGGGAAATCTCTCCCAGCAGCCTCAGAAGCAGCGGATTAAAGCTCCACAAACAACCTGATGTGCCTGCATCTGTTGAATACCTGAATAGACAACGAATCACCCCAAATTCAGGAGGTGGACTTGGGAGCAGGATATATTAATTTTTCCCCTTTTCCTTTATTGTGAGTGTATATGTGTATGCTCCTGGGTGAGATTTTGTCTGTATAGCTTTGCTTTCACCATTAGTCCTAGGGTTAGGTCCATCCGTTTGTTGTTCTTGTTTTTTTTTTTTTTTTACTTAAAAAATTTTTTTTCTTAATAAATGTTTTCTTAATAATTTTTTCCTTATTTTCTATTTTTGGAAATTAAAAAAAAATTTTAATAAGTTTTTTCATATTTTTTATTTTAAAAAATTAAAAAAATTTTTTCTTAATAAATTTTCTCTTAATAATTTTTTTCTTACATTTTATTATAAAAATATCAATAAATCTATGTTTAAAAATTAAAAAAAAATTTTCTTAATAAATTTATTCTTAATATTTTTTTTTCTTATTTTTTATTATAATAGCTTTATTTTATTTTATTTTATCCTCTTTCTTTCTTTCTTTCTATTTTTTTTTCTCCCTTTTATTCTGAGCTGTGTGGATGAAAGGCTCTTGGTGCTCCAGCCAGGCATCAGGGCTGTGCCTCTGAGGTGGGAGAGCCAACTTCAGGACACTGGTCCACAAGAGACCTCCCAGCTCCATGTAAAACCAAACAGCGAAAATCTCTCAGAGATCTCCATCTCAACATCAAGACCCAGCTTCACTCAACGACCAGCAAGCTACAGTGCTGGACACCCTATGCCAAACAACTAGCAAGACAGGAACACAGCCCCATCCATTAGGAGAGAGGCTGCCTAAAATCATAATAAGGCCACAGACACCCCAAAACACACCACCAGACGTGGACGTGCCCACCAGAAAGACAAGATAGAACCTCATCCACCAGAACACAGGCACTAGTCCCCTACACCAGGAAGCCTACACAACCCACTGAACCAACCTTAGCCACTGGGAACAGATACCAAAAACAACGGGAACTACGAACCTGCAGCCTGTGAAAAGGAGACCCCAAACACAGTAAGATAAGCAAAATGAGACGACAGAAAAACACACAGCAGATGAAGGAGCAGGGTCAAAACACACCAGACCTAACAAATGAAGAGGAAATAGGTAGTCTACCTGAAAAAGAGTTCAGAATAATGATAGCAAGGATGATCCAAAATCTTGGAAATAGAATAGACAAAATGCAAGAAACATTTAACAAGGACGTAGAAGAACTAAAGAGGAACCAAGCAATGATGAAAAACACAATAAATGAAATTAAAAATACTCTAGATGTGATCAATAGCAGAATAACTGAGGCAGAAGAACGGATAAGTGACCTGGAAGATAAAACAGTGGAAATAACTAGTGCAGAGCAGGATAAAGAAAAAAGAATGAAAAGAACTGAGGACAGTCTCAGAGACCTCTGGGACAATGTTAAACGCAGCAACATTCGAATTATAGGGGTCCCAGAAGAAGAAGAGAAAAAGAAAGAGACTGAGAAAATATTTGAACAGATTATAGTTGACAACTTCCCTAATGTGGGAAAGGAAATAGTTAATCAAGTCCTGGAAGCACAGAGAGTCCCATACAGGATAAATCCAAGGAGAAACACGCCAAGACACATATTAATCAAACTGTCAAAAATTAAATATAAAGAAAACACATTAGGAGAGTAGGGGCAAGATGGCGGAAGAGTAAGACGCAGAGATCACCTTCCTTCCCACAGATACAGTAGAAATACATCTACACGTGGAACTGCTCCTACAGAACACCCACTGAACGCTGGCAGAAGACGTCAGACCTCCCAAACGGCAAGAAAATCCCCACGTACTTGGGTAGGGTAAAAGAAAAAAGAAATAACAGAGACAAAAGAATAGGGATGGGACCTGCGCCAGTGGGAGGGAGCCGTGAAGGAGGAAAGGTTTCCAGGCACTAGGAAGCCCCTTTGTGGGCAGAGACTGTGGGTGGCAGAGGGGGGAAGCTTCGGAGCCGCGGAGGAGAGCACAGCCACAGGGGTGCGGAGGGCAAAGCGGAGAGACTCCCGCACAGAGGCTCGGCGCCAACCAGCACTCACCAGCCCGAGAGGCTTGTCTGCTCACCCGCCGGGGTGGGCGGGGGCTGGGAGCTGAGGCTCGGGCTTTGGTGCTAGCAGGGAGGGAGTCCGGGGAAAAGTCTGCAGCTGCCGAAGAGGCAAGAGACTTTATCTTGCCTCTTTGTTTCACAGCGCGCAAGGAGAGGGGATTCAGAGCGCTGCCTAAACGAAATCCAGAGACGGGTGCGAGCCGCGGCTATCAGTGCGGATCCCACAGCAACAGGGGCGCAGAGGGAAAAATGGAGAGATTCCCGCACAGAGGCTCAGCGCTGAGCAGCGCTTACCAGCCCGAGAGGCTTGTCTGCTCACCCGCTGGGGCGGGCGGGGCTGGGAGCTGAGGCGCGGACTTCGGTCGGATCGCAGGGAGAGGACTGGGGTTGGCGGCGTGAACACAGCCTGAAGGGGTTGGCGTGCCGCGGCGAGCCGGGAGGGAGCCAGAGAGGAGGTCTGCAGCCGCCGAGGAGGCAAGAGACATTTTCTTGCCTCTTTGTTTCGCGGCGTGCAAGGAGAGGGGATTCAGAGCGCCGCCTAGACGAACTCCAGAGGCGGGCGTGAGCCGCGGCTAACAGCATGGACCCCAGAGACGGGCACGAGCCGCGGCCATCAGCGCGGACCCCAGAGACTGGTAGGAAACGCTAAGGCTGCTGCTGCTGCCACCAAGAAGCCTGTGTGCGAGCACAGGTCACTCTCCACACTGCCCCTCCCGGGAGCCGGTGCAGCTCGCCACTGCCAGGCTCCCGTGATCCGGGGACAACTTCCCCGGGAGAACACAAGGCGCACCTCGGGCTGCTGCAACGTCACGACGCCTCTGACGCCGCAGGCTCGCCCCGCCTCCTCTGTACCGCTCCCTCCCCCGGCCTGAGTGAGTCAGAGCCCCCGAAGCAGCTGCTCCTTTAACCCCGTTCTGTCTGGGCAGGGAACGGACGCCCTCAGGCGACCTACATGCAGAGGCGGGTCCACATCCAAAGCTGAACCCCGGGAGCTGTACGAACAAAGAAGAGAAAGGGAAATCTCTCCCAGCAGCCTCAGAAGCAGCGGATTAAAGCTCCACAAACAACCTGATGTGCCTGCATCTGTTGAATACCTGAATAGACAACGAATCACCCCAAATTCAGGAGGTGGACTTGGGAGCAGGATATATTAATTTTTCCCCTTTTCCTTTATTGTGAGTGTATATGTGTATGCTCCTGGGTGAGATTTTGTCTGTATAGCTTTGCTTTCACCATTAGTCCTAGGGTTAGGTCCATCCGTTTGTTGTTCTTGTTTTTTTTTTTTTTTTACTTAAAAAATTTTTTTTCTTAATAAATGTTTTCTTAATAATTTTTTCCTTATTTTCTATTTTTGGAAATTAAAAAAAAATTTTAATAAGTTTTTTCATATTTTTTATTTTAAAAAATTAAAAAAATTTTTTCTTAATAAATTTTCTCTTAATAATTTTTTTCTTACATTTTATTATAAAAATATCAATAAATCTATGTTTAAAAATTAAAAAAAAATTTTCTTAATAAATTTATTCTTAATATTTTTTTTTCTTATTTTTTATTATAATAGCTTTATTTTATTTTATCCTCTTTCTTTCTTACTTTCTATTTTTTTTCTCCCTTTTATTCTGAGCTGTGTGGATGAAAGGCTCTTGGTGCTCCAGCCAGGCATCAGGGCTGTGCCTCTGAGGTGGGAGAGCCAACTTCAGGACACTGGTCCACGAGAGACCTCCCAGCTCCATGTAAAACCAAACAGCGAAAATCTCTCAGAGATCTCCATCTCAACATCAAGACCCAGCTTCACTCAACGACCAGCAAGCTACAGTGCTGGACACCCTATGCCAAACAACTAGCAAGACAGGAACACAGCCCCATCCATTAGGAGAGAGGCTGCCTAAAATCATAATAAGGCCACAGACACCCCAAAACACACCACCAGACGTGGACGTGCCCACCAGAAAGACAAGATAGAACCTCATCCACCAGAACACAGGCACTAGTCCCCTACACCAGGAAGCCTACACAACCCACTGAACCAACCTTAGCCACTGGGAACAGATACCAAAAACAACGGGAACTACGAACCTGCAGCCTGTGAAAAGGAGACCCCAAACACAGTAAGATAAGCAAAATGAGACGACAGAAAAACACACAGCAGATGAAGGAGCAGGGTCAAAACACACCAGACCTAACAAATGAAGAGGAAATAGGTAGTCTACCTGAAAAAGAGTTCAGAATAATGATAGTAAGGATGATCCAAAATCTTGGAAATAGAATAGACAAAATGCAAGAAACATTTAACAAGGACGTAGAAGAACTAAAGAGGAACCAAGCAATGATGAAAAACACAATAAATGAAATTAAAAATACTCTAGATGTGATCAATAGCAGAATAACTGAGGCAGAAGAACGGATAAGTGACCTGGAAGATAAAACAGTGGAAATAACTAGTGCAGAGCAGGATAAAGAAAAAAGAATGAAAAGAACTGAGGACAGTCTCAGAGACCTCTGGGACAATGTTAAACGCAGCAACATTCGAATTATAGGGGTCCCAGAAGAAGAAGAGAAAAAGAAAGAGACTGAGAAAATATTTGAACAGATTATAGTTGACAACTTCCCTAATGTGGGAAAGGAAATAGTTAATCAAGTCCTGGAAGCACAGAGAGTCCCATACAGGATAAATCCAAGGAGAAACACGCCAAGACACATATTAATCAAACTGTCAAAAATTAAATATAAAGAAAACACATTAGGAGAGTAGGGGCAAGATGGCGGAAGAGTAAGACGCAGAGATCACCTTCCTTCCCACAGATACAGTAGAAATACATCTACACGTGGAACTGCTCCTACAGAACACCCACTGAACGCTGGCAGAAGACGTCAGACCTCCCAAACGGCAAGAAAATCCCCACGTACTTGGGTAGGGTAAAAGAAAAAAGAAATAACAGAGACAAAAGAATAGGGATGGGACCTGCGCCAGTGGGAGGGAGCCGTGAAGGAGGAAAGGTTTCCAGGCACTAGGAAGCCCCTTTGTGGGCAGAGACTGTGGGTGGCAGAGGGGGGAAGCTTCGGAGCCGCGGAGGAGAGCACAGCCACAGGGGTGCGGAGGGCAAAGCGGAGAGACTCCCGCACAGAGGCTCGGCGCCAACCAGCACTCACCAGCCCGAGAGGCTTGTCTGCTCACCCGCCGGGGTGGGCGGGGGCTGGGAGCTGAGGCTCGGGCTTTGGTGCTAGCAGGGAGGGAGTCCGGGGAAAAGTCTGCAGCTGCCGAAGAGGCAAGAGACTTTATCTTGCCTCTTTGTTTCACAGCGCGCAAGGAGAGGGGATTCAGAGCGCTGCCTAAACGAAATCCAGAGACGGGTGCGAGCCGCGGCTATCAGTGCGGATCCCACAGCAACAGGGGCGCAGAGGGAAAAATGGAGAGATTCCCGCACAGAGGCTCAGCGCTGAGCAGCGCTTACCAGCCCGAGAGGCTTGTCTGCTCACCCGCTGGGGCGGGCGGGGCTGGGAGCTGAGGCGCGGACTTCGGTCGGATCGCAGGGAGAGGACTGGGGTTGGCGGCGTGAACACAGCCTGAAGGGGTTGGCGTGCCGCGGCGAGCCGGGAGGGAGCCAGAGAGGAGGTCTGCAGCCGCCGAGGAGGCAAGAGACATTTTCTTGCCTCTTTGTTTCGCGGCGTGCAAGGAGAGGGGATTCAGAGCGCCGCCTAGACGAACTCCAGAGGCGGGCGTGAGCCGCGGCTAACAGCATGGACCCCAGAGACGGGCACGAGCCGCGGCCATCAGCGCGGACCCCAGAGACTGGTAGGAAACGCTAAGGCTGCTGCTGCTGCCACCAAGAAGCCTGTGTGCGAGCACAGGTCACTCTCCACACTGCCCCTCCCGGGAGCCGGTGCAGCTCGCCACTGCCAGGCTCCCGTGATCCGGGGACAACTTCCCCGGGAGAACACAAGGCGCACCTCGGGCTGCTGCAACGTCACGACGCCTCTGACGCCGCAGGCTCGCCCCGCCTCCTCTGTACCGCTCCCTCCCCCGGCCTGAGTGAGTCAGAGCCCCCGAAGCAGCTGCTCCTTTAACCCCGTTCTGTCTGGGCAGGGAACGGACGCCCTCAGGCGACCTACATGCAGAGGCGGGTCCACATCCAAAGCTGAACCCCGGGAGCTGTACGAACAAAGAAGAGAAAGGGAAATCTCTCCCAGCAGCCTCAGAAGCAGCGGATTAAAGCTCCACAAACAACCTGATGTGCCTGCATCTGTTGAATACCTGAATAGACAACGAATCACCCCAAATTCAGGAGGTGGACTTGGGAGCAGGATATATTAATTTTTCCCCTTTTCCTTTATTGTGAGTGTATATGTGTATGCTCCTGGGTGAGATTTTGTCTGTATAGCTTTGCTTTCACCATTAGTCCTAGGGTTAGGTCCATCCGTTTGTTGTTCTTGTTTTTTTTTTTTTTTTACTTAAAAAATTTTTTTTCTTAATAAATGTTTTCTTAATAATTTTTTCCTTATTTTCTATTTTTGGAAATTAAAAAAAAATTTTAATAAGTTTTTTCATATTTTTTATTTTAAAAAATTAAAAAAATTTTTTCTTAATAAATTTTCTCTTAATAATTTTTTTCTTACATTTTATTATAAAAATATCAATAAATCTATGTTTAAAAATTAAAAAAAAATTTTCTTAATAAATTTATTCTTAATATTTTTTTTTCTTATTTTTTATTATAATAGCTTTATTTTATTTTATTTTATCCTCTTTCTTTCTTTCTTTCTATTTTTTTTTCTCCCTTTTATTCTGAGCTGTGTGGATGAAAGGCTCTTGGTGCTCCAGCCAGGCATCAGGGCTGTGCCTCTGAGGTGGGAGAGCCAACTTCAGGACACTGGTCCACAAGAGACCTCCCAGCTCCATGTAAAACCAAACAGCGAAAATCTCTCAGAGATCTCCATCTCAACATCAAGACCCAGCTTCACTCAACGACCAGCAAGCTACAGTGCTGGACACCCTATGCCAAACAACTAGCAAGACAGGAACACAGCCCCATCCATTAGGAGAGAGGCTGCCTAAAATCATAATAAGGCCACAGACACCCCAAAACACACCACCAGACGTGGACGTGCCCACCAGAAAGACAAGATAGAACCTCATCCACCAGAACACAGGCACTAGTCCCCTACACCAGGAAGCCTACACAACCCACTGAACCAACCTTAGCCACTGGGAACAGATACCAAAAACAACGGGAACTACGAACCTGCAGCCTGTGAAAAGGAGACCCCAAACACAGTAAGATAAGCAAAATGAGACGACAGAAAAACACACAGCAGATGAAGGAGCAGGGTCAAAACACACCAGACCTAACAAATGAAGAGGAAATAGGTAGTCTACCTGAAAAAGAGTTCAGAATAATGATAGCAAGGATGATCCAAAATCTTGGAAATAGAATAGACAAAATGCAAGAAACATTTAACAAGGACGTAGAAGAACTAAAGAGGAACCAAGCAATGATGAAAAACACAATAAATGAAATTAAAAATACTCTAGATGTGATCAATAGCAGAATAACTGAGGCAGAAGAACGGATAAGTGACCTGGAAGATAAAACAGTGGAAATAACTAGTGCAGAGCAGGATAAAGAAAAAAGAATGAAAAGAACTGAGGACAGTCTCAGAGACCTCTGGGACAATGTTAAACGCAGCAACATTCGAATTATAGGGGTCCCAGAAGAAGAAGAGAAAAAGAAAGAGACTGAGAAAATATTTGAACAGATTATAGTTGACAACTTCCCTAATGTGGGAAAGGAAATAGTTAATCAAGTCCTGGAAGCACAGAGAGTCCCATACAGGATAAATCCAAGGAGAAACACGCCAAGACACATATTAATCAAACTGTCAAAAATTAAATATAAAGAAAACACATTAGGAGAGTAGGGGCAAGATGGCGGAAGAGTAAGACGCAGAGATCACCTTCCTTCCCACAGATACAGTAGAAATACATCTACACGTGGAACTGCTCCTACAGAACACCCACTGAACGCTGGCAGAAGACGTCAGACCTCCCAAACGGCAAGAAAATCCCCACGTACTTGGGTAGGGTAAAAGAAAAAAGAAATAACAGAGACAAAAGAATAGGGATGGGACCTGCGCCAGTGGGAGGGAGCCGTGAAGGAGGAAAGGTTTCCAGGCACTAGGAAGCCCCTTTGTGGGCAGAGACTGTGGGTGGCAGAGGGGGGAAGCTTCGGAGCCGCGGAGGAGAGCACAGCCACAGGGGTGCGGAGGGCAAAGCGGAGAGACTCCCGCACAGAGGCTCGGCGCCAACCAGCACTCACCAGCCCGAGAGGCTTGTCTGCTCACCCGCCGGGGTGGGCGGGGGCTGGGAGCTGAGGCTCGGGCTTTGGTGCTAGCAGGGAGGGAGTCCGGGGAAAAGTCTGCAGCTGCCGAAGAGGCAAGAGACTTTATCTTGCCTCTTTGTTTCACAGCGCGCAAGGAGAGGGGATTCAGAGCGCTGCCTAAACGAAATCCAGAGACGGGTGCGAGCCGCGGCTATCAGTGCGGATCCCACAGCAACAGGGGCGCAGAGGGAAAAATGGAGAGATTCCCGCACAGAGGCTCAGCGCTGAGCAGCGCTTACCAGCCCGAGAGGCTTGTCTGCTCACCCGCTGGGGCGGGCGGGGCTGGGAGCTGAGGCGCGGACTTCGGTCGGATCGCAGGGAGAGGACTGGGGTTGGCGGCGTGAACACAGCCTGAAGGGGTTGGCGTGCCGCGGCGAGCCGGGAGGGAGCCAGAGAGGAGGTCTGCAGCCGCCGAGGAGGCAAGAGACATTTTCTTGCCTCTTTGTTTCGCGGCGTGCAAGGAGAGGGGATTCAGAGCGCCGCCTAGACGAACTCCAGAGGCGGGCGTGAGCCGCGGCTAACAGCATGGACCCCAGAGACGGGCATGAGCCGCGGCCATCAGCGCGGACCCCAGAGACTGGTAGGAAACGCTAAGGCTGCTGCTGCTGCCACCAAGAAGCCTGTGTGCGAGCACAGGTCACTCTCCACACTGCCCCTCCCGGGAGCCGGTGCAGCTCGCCACTGCCAGGCTCCCGTGATCCGGGGACAACTTCCCCGGGAGAACACAAGGCGCACCTCGGGCTGCTGCAACGTCACGACGCCTCTGACGCCACAGGCTCGCCCCGCCTCCTCTGTACCGCTCCCTCCCCCGGCCTGAGTGAGTCAGAGCCCCCGAAGCAGCTGCTCCTTTAACCCCGTTCTGTCTGGGCAGGGAACGGACGCCCTCAGGCGACCTACATGCAGAGGCGGGTCCACATCCAAAGCTGAACCCCGGGAGCTGTACGAACAAAGAAGAGAAAGGGAAATCTCTCCCAGCAGCCTCAGAAGCAGCGGATTAAAGCTCCACAAACAACCTGATGTGCCTGCATCTGTTGAATACCTGAATAGACAACGAATCACCCCAAATTCAGGAGGTGGACTTGGGAGCAGGATATATTAATTTTTCCCCTTTTCCTTTATTGTGAGTGTATATGTGTATGCTCCTGGGTGAGATTTTGTCTGTATAGCTTTGCTTTCACCATTAGTCCTAGGGTTAGGTCCATCCGTTTGTTGTTCTTGTTTTTTTTTTTTTTTTACTTAAAAAATTTTTTTTCTTAATAAATGTTTTCTTAATAATTTTTTCCTTATTTTCTATTTTTGGAAATTAAAAAAAAATTTTAATAAGTTTTTTCATATTTTTTATTTTAAAAAATTAAAAAAATTTTTTCTTAATAAATTTTCTCTTAATAATTTTTTTCTTACATTTTATTATAAAAATATCAATAAATCTATGTTTAAAAATTAAAAAAAAATTTTCTTAATAAATTTATTCTTAATATTTTTTTTTCTTATTTTTTATTATAATAGCTTTATTTTATTTTATCCTCTTTCTTTCTTTCTTTCTATTTTTTTTTCTCCCTTTTATTCTGAGCTGTGTGGATGAAAGGCTCTTGGTGCTCCAGCCAGGCATCAGGGCTGTGCCTCTGAGGTGGGAGAGCCAACTTCAGGACACTGGTCCACAAGAGACCTCCCAGCTCCATGTAAAACCAAACAGCGAAAATCTCTCAGAGATCTCCATCTCAACATCAAGACCCAGCTTCACTCAACGACCAGCAAGCTACAGTGCTGGACACCCTATGCCAAACAACTAGCAAGACAGGAACACAGCCCCATCCATTAGGAGAGAGGCTGCCTAAAATCATAATAAGGCCACAGACACCCCAAAACACACCACCAGACGTGGACGTGCCCACCAGAAAGACAAGATAGAACCTCATCCACCAGAACACAGGCACTAGTCCCCTACACCAGGAAGCCTACACAACCCACTGAACCAACCTTAGCCACAGGGAACAGATACCAAAAACAACGGGAACTACGAACCTGCAGCCTGTGAAAAGGAGACCCCAAACACAGTAAGATAAGCAAAATGAGACGACAGAAAAACACACAGCAGATGAAGGAGCAGGGTCAAAACACACCAGACCTAACAAATGAAGAGGAAATAGGTAGTCTACCTGAAAAAGAGTTCAGAATAATGATAGCAAGGATGATCCAAAATCTTGGAAATAGAATAGACAAAATGCAAGAAACATTTAACAAGGACGTAGAAGAACTAAAGAGGAACCAAGCAATGATGAAAAACACAATAAATGAAATTAAAAATACTCTAGATGTGATCAATAGCAGAATAACTGAGGCAGAAGAACGGATAAGTGACCTGGAAGATAAAACAGTGGAAATAACTAGTGCAGAGCAGGATAAAGAAAAAAGAATGAAAAGAACTGAGGACAGTCTCAGAGACCTCTGGGACAATGTTAAACGCAGCAACATTCGAATTATAGGGGTCCCAGAAGAAGAAGAGAAAAAGAAAGAGACTGAGAAAATATTTGAACAGATTATAGTTGACAACTTCCCTAATGTGGGAAAGGAAATAGTTAATCAAGTCCTGGAAGCACAGAGAGTCCCATACAGGATAAATCCAAGGAGAAACACGCCAAGACACATATTAATCAAACTGTCAAAAATTAAATATAAAGAAAACACATTAGGAGAGTAGGGGCAAGATGGCGGAAGAGTAAGACGCAGAGATCACCTTCCTTCCCACAGATACAGTAGAAATACATCTACACGTGGAACTGCTCCTACAGAACACCCACTGAACGCTGGCAGAAGACGTCAGACCTCCCAAACGGCAAGAAAATCCCCACGTACTTGGGTAGGGTAAAAGAAAAAAGAAATAACAGAGACAAAAGAATAGGGATGGGACCTGCGCCAGTGGGAGGGAGCCGTGAAGGAGGAAAGGTTTCCAGGCACTAGGAAGCCCCTTTGTGGGCAGAGACTGTGGGTGGCAGAGGGGGGAAGCTTCGGAGCCGCGGAGGAGAGCACAGCCACAGGGGTGCGGAGGGCAAAGCGGAGAGACTCCCGCACAGAGGCTCGGCGCCAACCAGCACTCACCAGCCCGAGAGGCTTGTCTGCTCACCCGCCGGGGTGGGCGGGGGCTGGGAGCTGAGGCTCGGGCTTTGGTGCTAGCAGGGAGGGAGTCCGGGGAAAAGTCTGCAGCTGCCGAAGAGGCAAGAGACTTTATCTTGCCTCTTTGTTTCACAGCGCGCAAGGAGAGGGGATTCAGAGCGCTGCCTAAACGAAATCCAGAGACGGGTGCGAGCCGCGGCTATCAGTGCGGATCCCACAGCAACAGGGGCGCAGAGGGAAAAATGGAGAGATTCCCGCACAGAGGCTCAGCACTGAGCAGCGCTTACCAGCCCGAGAGGCTTGTCTGCTCACCCGCTGGGGCGGGCGGGGCTGGGAGCTGAGGCGCGGACTTCGGTCGGATCGCAGGGAGAGGACTGGGGTTGGCGGCGTGAACACAGCCTGAAGGGGTTGGCGTGCCGCGGCGAGCCGGGAGGGAGCCAGAGAGGAGGTCTGCAGCCGCCGAGGAGGCAAGAGACATTTTCTTGCCTCTTTGTTTCGCGGCGTGCAAGGAGAGGGGATTCAGAGCGCCGCCTAGACGAACTCCAGAGGCGGGCGTGAGCCGCGGCTAACAGCATGGACCCCAGAGACGGGCACGAGCCGCGGCCATCAGCGCGGACCCCAGAGACTGGTAGGAAACGCTAAGGCTGCTGCTGCTGCCACCAAGAAGCCTGTGTGCGAGCACAGGTCACTCTCCACACTGCCCCTCCCGGGAGCCGGTGCAGCTCGCCACTGCCAGGCTCCCGTGATCCGGGGACAACTTCCCCGGGAGAACACAAGGCGCACCTCGGGCTGCTGCAACGTCACGACGCCTCTGACGCCGCAGGCTCGCCCCGCCTCCTCTGTACCGCTCCCTCCCCCGGCCTGAGTGAGTCAGAGCCCCCGAAGCAGCTGCTCCTTTAACCCCGTTCTGTCTGGGCAGGGAACGGACGCCCTCAGGCGACCTACATGCAGAGGCGGGTCCACATCCAAAGCTGAACCCCGGGAGCTGTACGAACAAAGAAGAGAAAGGGAAATCTCTCCCAGCAGCCTCAGAAGCAGCGGATTAAAGCTCCACAAACAACCTGATGTGCCTGCATCTGTTGAATACCTGAATAGACAACGAATCACCCCAAATTCAGGAGGTGGACTTGGGAGCAGGATATATTAATTTTTCCCCTTTTCCTTTATTGTGAGTGTATATGTGTATGCTCCTGGGTGAGATTTTGTCTGTATAGCTTTGCTTTCACCATTAGTCCTAGGGTTAGGTCCATCCGTTTGTTGTTCTTGTTTTTTTTTTTTTTTTACTTAAAAAATTTTTTTTCTTAATAAATGTTTTCTTAATAATTTTTTCCTTATTTTCTATTTTTGGAAATTAAAAAAAAATTTTAATAAGTTTTTTCATATTTTTTATTTTAAAAAATTAAAAAAATTTTTTCTTAATAAATTTTCTCTTAATAATTTTTTTCTTACATTTTATTATAAAAATATCAATAAATCTATGTTTAAAAATTAAAAAAAAATTTTCTTAATAAATTTATTCTTAATATTTTTTTTTCTTATTTTTTATTATAATAGCTTTATTTTATTTTATCCTCTTTCTTTCTTTCTTTCTATTTTTTTTTCTCCCTTTTATTCTGAGCTGTGTGGATGAAAGGCTCTTGGTGCTCCAGCCAGGCATCAGGGCTGTGCCTCTGAGGTGGGAGAGCCAACTTCAGGACACTGGTCCACAAGAGACCTCCCAGCTCCATGTAAAACCAAACAGCGAAAATCTCTCAGAGATCTCCATCTCAACATCAAGACCCAGCTTCACTCAACGACCAGCAAGCTACAGTGCTGGACACCCTATGCCAAACAACTAGCAAGACAGGAACACAGCCCCATCCATTAGGAGAGAGGCTGCCTAAAATCATAATAAGGCCACAGACACCCCAAAACACACCACCAGACGTGGACGTGCCCACCAGAAAGACAAGATAGAACCTCATCCACCAGAACACAGGCACTAGTCCCCTACACCAGGAAGCCTACACAACCCACTGAACCAACCTTAGCCACTGGGAACAGATACCAAAAACAACGGGAACTACGAACCTGCAGCCTGTGAAAAGGAGACCCCAAACACAGTAAGATAAGCAAAATGAGACGACAGAAAAACACACAGCAGATGAAGGAGCAGGGTCAAAACACACCAGACCTAACAAATGAAGAGGAAATAGGTAGTCTACCTGAAAAAGAGTTCAGAATAATGATAGTAAGGATGATCCAAAATCTTGGAAATAGAATAGACAAAATGCAAGAAACATTTAACAAGGACGTAGAAGAACTAAAGAGGAACCAAGCAATGATGAAAAACACAATAAATGAAATTAAAAATACTCTAGATGTGATCAATAGCAGAATAACTGAGGCAGAAGAACGGATAAGTGACCTGGAAGATAAAACAGTGGAAATAACTAGTGCAGAGCAGGATAAAGAAAAAAGAATGAAAAGAACTGAGGACAGTCTCAGAGACCTCTGGGACAATGTTAAACGCAGCAACATTCGAATTATAGGGGTCCCAGAAGAAGAAGAGAAAAAGAAAGAGACTGAGAAAATATTTGAACAGATTATAGTTGAAAACTTCCCTAATGTGGGAAAGGAAATAGTTAATCAAGTCCTGGAAGCACAGAGAGTCCCATACAGGATAAATCCAAGGAGAAACACGCCAAGACACATATTAATCAAACTGTCAAAAATTAAATATAAAGAAAACACATTAGGAGAGTAGGGGCAAGATGGCGGAAGAGTAAGACGCAGAGATCACCTTCCTTCCCACAGATACAGTAGAAATGCATCTACACGTGGAACTGCTCCTACAGAACACCCACTGAACGCTGGCAGAAGACGTCAGACCTCCCAAACGGCAAGAAAATCCCCACGTACTTGGGTAGGGTAAAAGAAAAAAGAAATAACAGAGACAAAAGAATAGGGATGGGACCTGCGCCAGTGGGAGGGAGCCGTGAAGGAGGAAAGGTTTCCAGGCACTAGGAAGCCCCTTTGTGGGCAGAGACTGTGGGTGGCAGAGGGGGGAAGCTTCGGAGCCGCGGAGGAGAGCACAGCCACAGGGGTGCGGAGGGCAAAGCGGAGAGACTCCCGCACAGAGGCTCGGCGCCAACCAGCACTCACCAGCCCGAGAGGCTTGTCTGCTCACCCGCCGGGGTGGGCGGGGGCTGGGAGCTGAGGCTCGGGCTTTGGTGCTAGCAGGGAGGGAGTCCGGGGAAAAGTCTGCAGCTGCCGAAGAGGCAAGAGACTTTATCTTGCCTCTTTGTTTCACAGCGCGCAAGGAGAGGGGATTCAGAGCGCTGCCTAAACGAAATCCAGAGACGGGTGCGAGCCGCGGCTATCAGTGCGGATCCCACAGCAACAGGGGCGCAGAGGGAAAAATGGAGAGATTCCCGCACAGAGGCTCAGCGCTGAGCAGCGCTTACCAGCCCGAGAGGCTTGTCTGCTCACCCGCTGGGGCGGGCGGGGCTGGGAGCTGAGGTGCGGACTTCGGTCGGATCGCAGGGAGAGGACTGGGGTTGGCGGCGTGAACACAGCCTGAAGGGGTTGGCATGCCGCGGCGAGCCGGGAGGGAGCCAGAGAGGAGGTCTGCAGCCGCCGAGGAGGCAAGAGACATTTTCTTGCCTCTTTGTTTCGCGGCGTGCAAGGAGAGGGGATTCAGAGCGCCGCCTAGACGAACTCCAGAGGCGGGCGTGAGCCGCGGCTAACAGCATGGACCCCAGAGACGGGCACGAGCCGCGGCCATCAGCGCGGACCCCAGAGACTGGTAGGAAACGCTAAGGCTGCTGCTGCTGCCACCAAGAAGCCTGTGTGCGAGCACAGGTCACTCTCCACACTGCCCCTCCCGGGAGCCGGTGCAGCTCGCCACTGCCAGGCTCCCGTGATCCGGGGACAACTTCCCCGGGAGAACACAAGGCGCACCTCGGGCTGCTGCAACGTCACGACGCCTCTGACGCCGCAGGCTCGCCCCGCCTCCTCTGTACCGCTCCCTCCCCCGGCCTGAGTGAGTCAGAGCCCCCGAAGCAGCTGCTCCTTTAACCCCGTTCTGTCTGGGCAGGGAACGGACGCCCTCAGGCGACCTACATGCAGAGGCGGGTCCACATCCAAAGCTGAACCCCGGGAGCTGTACGAACAAAGAAGAGAAAGGGAAATCTCTCCCAGCAGCCTCAGAAGCAGCGGATTAAAGCTCCACAAACAACCTGATGTGCCTGCATCTGTTGAATACCTGAATAGACAACGAATCACCCCAAATTCAGGAGGTGGACTTGGGAGCAGGATATATTAATTTTTCCCCTTTTCCTTTATTGTGAGTGTATATGTGTATGCTCCTGGGTGAGATTTTGTCTGTATAGCTTTGCTTTCACCATTAGTCCTAGGGTTAGGTCCATCCGTTTGTTGTTCTTGTTTTTTTTTTTTTTTTACTTAAAAAATTTTTTTTCTTAATAAATGTTTTCTTAATAATTTTTTCCTTATTTTCTATTTTTGGAAATTAAAAAAAAATTTTAATAAGTTTTTTCATATTTTTTATTTTAAAAAATTAAAAAAATTTTTTCTTAATAAATTTTCTCTTAATAATTTTTTTCTTACATTTTATTATAAAAATATCAATAAATCTATGTTTAAAAATTAAAAAAAAATTTTCTTAATAAATTTATTCTTAATATTTTTTTTTCTTATTTTTTATTATAATAGCTTTATTTTATTTTATCCTCTTTCTTTCTTTCTTTCTATTTTTTTTTCTCCCTTTTATTCTGAGCTGTGTGGATGAAAGGCTCTTGGTGCTCCAGCCAGGCATCAGGGCTGTGCCTCTGAGGTGGGAGAGCCAACTTCAGGACACTGGTCCACAAGAGACCTCCCAGCTCCATGTAAAACCAAACAGCGAAAATCTCTCAGAGATCTCCATCTCAACATCAAGACCCAGCTTCACTCAACGACCAGCAAGCTACAGTGCTGGACACCCTATGCCAAACAACTAGCAAGACAGGAACACAGCCCCATCCATTAGGAGAGAGGCTGCCTAAAATCATAATAAGGCCACAGACACCCCAAAACACACCACCAGACGTGGACGTGCCCACCAGAAAGACAAGATAGAACCTCATCCACCAGAACACAGGCACTAGTCCCCTACACCAGGAAGCCTACACAACCCACTGAACCAACCTTAGCCACTGGGAACAGATACCAAAAACAACGGGAACTACGAACCTGCAGCCTGTGAAAAGGAGACCCCAAACACAGTAAGATAAGCAAAATGAGACGACAGAAAAACACACAGCAGATGAAGGAGCAGGGTCAAAACACACCAGACCTAACAAATGAAGAGGAAATAGGTAGTCTACCTGAAAAAGAGTTCAGAATAATGATAGTAAGGATGATCCAAAATCTTGGAAATAGAATAGACAAAATGCAAGAAACATTTAACAAGGACGTAGAAGAACTAAAGAGGAACCAAGCAATGATGAAAAACACAATAAATGAAATTAAAAATACTCTAGATGTGATCAATAGCAGAATAACTGAGGCAGAAGAACGGATAAGTGACCTGGAAGATAAAACAGTGGAAATAACTAGTGCAGAGCAGGATAAAGAAAAAAGAATGAAAAGAACTGAGGACAGTCTCAGAGACCTCTGGGACAATGTTAAACGCAGCAACATTCGAATTATAGGGGTCCCAGAAGAAGAAGAGAAAAAGAAAGAGACTGAGAAAATATTTGAACAGATTATAGTTGAAAACTTCCCTAATGTGGGAAAGGAAATAGTTAATCAAGTCCTGGAAGCACAGAGAGTCCCATACAGGATAAATCCAAGGAGAAACACGCCAAGACACATATTAATCAAACTGTCAAAAATTAAATATAAAGAAAACACATTAGGAGAGTAGGGGCAAGATGGCGGAAGAGTAAGACGCAGAGATCACCTTCCTTCCCACAGATACAGTAGAAATGCATCTACACGTGGAACTGCTCCTACAGAACACCCACTGAACGCTGGCAGAAGACGTCAGACCTCCCAAACGGCAAGAAAATCCCCACGTACTTGGGTAGGGTAAAAGAAAAAAGAAATAACAGAGACAAAAGAATAGGGATGGGACCTGCGCCAGTGGGAGGGAGCCGTGAAGGAGGAAAGGTTTCCAGGCACTAGGAAGCCCCTTTGTGGGCAGAGACTGTGGGTGGCAGAGGGGGGAAGCTTCGGAGCCGCGGAGGAGAGCACAGCCACAGGGGTGCGGAGGGCAAAGCGGAGAGACTCCCGCACAGAGGCTCGGCGCCAACCAGCACTCACCAGCCCGAGAGGCTTGTCTGCTCACCCGCCGGGGTGGGCGGGGGCTGGGAGCTGAGGCTCGGGCTTTGGTGCTAGCAGGGAGGGAGTCCGGGGAAAAGTCTGCAGCTGCCGAAGAGGCAAGAGACTTTATCTTGCCTCTTTGTTTCACAGCGCGCAAGGAGAGGGGATTCAGAGCACTGCCTAAACGAAATCCAGAGACGGGTGCGAGCCGCGGCTATCAGTGCGGATCCCACAGCAACAGGGGCGCAGAGGGAAAAATGGAGAGATTCCCGCACAGAGGCTCAGCGCTGAGCAGCGCTTACCAGCCCGAGAGGCTTGTCTGCTCACCCGCTGGGGCGGGCGGGGCTGGGAGCTGAGGCGCGGACTTCGGTCGGATCGCAGGGAGAGGACTGGGGTTGGCGGCGTGAACACAGCCTGAAGGGGTTGGCATGCCGCGGCGAGCCGGGAGGGAGCCAGAGAGGAGGTCTGCAGCCGCCGAGGAGGCAAGAGACATTTTCTTGCCTCTTTGTTTCGCGGCGTGCAAGGAGAGGGGATTCAGAGCGCCGCCTAGACGAACTCCAGAGGCGGGCGTGAGCCGCGGCTAACAGCATGGACCCCAGAGACGGGCACGAGCCGCGGCCATCAGCGCGGACCCCAGAGACTGGTAGGAAACGCTAAGGCTGCTGCTGCTGCCACCAAGAAGCCTGTGTGCGAGCACAGGTCACTCTCCACACTGCCCCTCCCGGGAGCCGGTGCAGCTCGCCACTGCCAGGCTCCCGTGATCCGGGGACAACTTCCCCGGGAGAACACAAGGCGCACCTCGGGCTGCTGCAACGTCACGACGCCTCTGACGCCGCAGGCTCGCCCCGCCTCCTCTGTACCGCTCCCTCCCCCGGCCTGAGTGAGTCAGAGCCCCCGAAGCAGCTGCTCCTTTAACCCCGTTCTGTCTGGGCAGGGAACGGACGCCCTCAGGCGACCTACATGCAGAGGCGGGTCCACATCCAAAGCTGAACCCCGGGAGCTGTACGAACAAAGAAGAGAAAGGGAAATCTCTCCCAGCAGCCTCAGAAGCAGCGGATTAAAGCTCCACAAACAACCTGATGTGCCTGCATCTGTTGAATACCTGAATAGACAACGAATCACCCCAAATTCAGGAGGTGGACTTGGGAGCAGGATATATTAATTTTTCCCCTTTTCCTTTATTGTGAGTGTATATGTGTATGCTCCTGGGTGAGATTTTGTCTGTATAGCTTTGCTTTCACCATTAGTCCTAGGGTTAGGTCCATCCGTTTGTTGTTCTTGTTTTTTTTTTTTTTTTACTTAAAAAATTTTTTTTCTTAATAAATGTTTTCTTAATAATTTTTTCCTTATTTTCTATTTTTGGAAATTAAAAAAAAATTTTAATAAGTTTTTTCATATTTTTTATTTTAAAAAATTAAAAAAATTTTTTCTTAATAAATTTTCTCTTAATAATTTTTTTCTTACATTTTATTATAAAAATATCAATAAATCTATGTTTAAAAATTTAAAAAAAATTTTCTTAATAAATTTATTCTTAATATTTTTTTTTCTTATTTTTTATTATAATAGCTTTATTTTATTTTATTTTATCCTCTTTCTTTCTTTCTTTCTATTTTTTTTTCTCCCTTTTATTCTGAGCTGTGTGGATGAAAGGCTCTTGGTGCTCCAGCCAGGCATCAGGGCTGTGCCTCTGAGGTGGGAGAGCCAACTTCAGGACACTGGTCCACAAGAGACCTCCCAGCTCCATGTAAAACCAAACAGCGAAAATCTCTCAGAGATCTCCATCTCAACATCAAGACCCAGCTTCACTCAACGACCAGCAAGCTACAGTGCTGGACACCCTATGCCAAACAACTAGCAAGACAGGAACACAGCCCCATCCATTAGGAGAGAGGCTGCCTAAAATCATAATAAGGCCACAGACACCCCAAAACACACCACCAGACGTGGACGTGCCCACCAGAAAGACAAGATAGAACCTCATCCACCAGAACACAGGCACTAGTCCCCTACACCAGGAAGCCTACACAACCCACTGAACCAACCTTAGCCACTGGGAACAGATACCAAAAACAACGGGAACTACGAACCTGCAGCCTGTGAAAAGGAGACCCCAAACACAGTAAGATAAGCAAAATGAGACGACAGAAAAACACACAGCAGATGAAGGAGCAGGGTCAAAACACACCAGACCTAACAAATGAAGAGGAAATAGGTAGTCTACCTGAAAAAGAGTTCAGAATAATGATAGTAAGGATGATCCAAAATCTTGGAAATAGAATAGACAAAATGCAAGAAACATTTAACAAGGACGTAGAAGAACTAAAGAGGAACCAAGCAATGATGAAAAACACAATAAATGAAATTAAAAATACTCTAGATGTGATCAATAGCAGAATAACTGAGGCAGAAGAACGGATAAGTGACCTGGAAGATAAAACAGTGGAAATAACTAGTGCAGAGCAGGATAAAGAAAAAAGAATGAAAAGAACTGAGGACAGTCTCAGAGACCTCTGGGACAATGTTAAACGCAGCAACATTCGAATTATAGGGGTCCCAGAAGAAGAAGAGAAAAAGAAAGAGACTGAGAAAATATTTGAACAGATTATAGTTGACAACTTCCCTAATGTGGGAAAGGAAATAGTTAATCAAGTCCTGGAAGCACAGAGAGTCCCATACAGGATAAATCCAAGGAGAAACACGCCAAGACACATATTAATCAAACTGTCAAAAATTAAATATAAAGAAAACACATTAGGAGAGTAGGGGCAAGATGGCGGAAGAGTAAGACGCAGAGATCACCTTCCTTCCCACAGATACAGTAGAAATGCATCTACACGTGGAACTGCTCCTACAGAACACCCACTGAACGCTGGCAGAAGACGTCAGACCTCCCAAACGGCAAGAAAATCCCCACGTACTTGGGTAGGGTAAAAGAAAAAAGAAATAACAGAGACAAAAGAATAGGGATGGGACCTGCGCCAGTGGGAGGGAGCCGTGAAGGAGGAAAGGTTTCCAGGCACTAGGAAGCCCCTTTGTGGGCAGAGACTGTGGGTGGCAGAGGGGGGAAGCTTCGGAGCCGCGGAGGAGAGCACAGCCACAGGGGTGCGGAGGGCAAAGCGGAGAGACTCCCGCACAGAGGCTCGGCGCCAACCAGCACTCACCAGCCCGAGAGGCTTGTCTGCTCACCCGCCGGGGTGGGCGGGGGCTGGGAGCTGAGGCTCGGGCTTTGGTGCTAGCAGGGAGGGAGTCCGGGGAAAAGTCTGCAGCTGCCGAAGAGGCAAGAGACTTTATCTTGCCTCTTTGTTTCACAGCGCGCAAGGAGAGGGGATTCAGAGCGCTGCCTAAACGAAATCCAGAGACGGGTGCGAGCCGCGGCTATCAGTGCGGATCCCACAGCAACAGGGGCGCAGAGGGAAAAATGGAGAGATTCCCGCACAGAGGCTCAGCGCTGAGCAGCGCTTACCAGCCCGAGAGGCTTGTCTGCTCACCCGCTGGGGCGGGCGGGGCTGGGAGCTGAGGCGCGGACTTCGGTCGGATCGCAGGGAGAGGACTGGGGTTGGCGGCGTGAACACAGCCTGAAGGGGTTGGCGTGCCGCGGCGAGCCGGGAGGGAGCCAGAGAGGAGGTCTGCAGCCGCCGAGGAGGCAAGAGACATTTTCTTGCCTCTTTGTTTCGCGGCGTGCAAGGAGAGGGGATTCAGAGCGCCGCCTAGACGAACTCCAGAGGCGGGCGTGAGCCGCGGCTAACAGCATGGACCCCAGAGACGGGCACGAGCCGCGGCCATCAGCGCGGACCCCAGAGACTGGTAGGAAACGCTAAGGCTGCTGCTGCTGCCACCAAGAAGCCTGTGTGCGAGCACAGGTCACTCTCCACACTGCCCCTCCCGGGAGCCGGTGCAGCTCGCCACTGCCAGGCTCCCGTGATCCGGGGACAACTTCCCCGGGAGAACACAAGGCGCACCTCGGGCTGCTGCAACGTCACGACGCCTCTGACGCCGCAGGCTCGCCCCGCCTCCTCTGTACCGCTCCCTCCCCCGGCCTGAGTGAGTCAGAGCCCCCGAAGCAGCTGCTCCTTTAACCCCGTTCTGTCTGGGCAGGGAACGGACGCCCTCAGGCGACCTACATGCAGAGGCGGGTCCACATCCAAAGCTGAACCCCGGGAGCTGTACGAACAAAGAAGAGAAAGGGAAATCTCTCCCAGCAGCCTCAGAAGCAGCGGATTAAAGCTCCACAAACAACCTGATGTGCCTGCATCTGTTGAATACCTGAATAGACAACGAATCACCCCAAATTCAGGAGGTGGACTTGGGAGCAGGATATATTAATTTTTCCCCTTTTCCTTTATTGTGAGTGTATATGTGTATGCTCCTGGGTGAGATTTTGTCTGTATAGCTTTGCTTTCACCATTAGTCCTAGGGTTAGGTCCATCCGTTTGTTGTTCTTGTTTTTTTTTTTTTTTTACTTAAAAAATTTTTTTTCTTAATAAATGTTTTCTTAATAATTTTTTCCTTATTTTCTATTTTTGGAAATTAAAAAAAAATTTTAATAAGTTTTTTCATATTTTTTATTTTAAAAAATTAAAAAAATTTTTTCTTAATAAATTTTCTCTTAATAATTTTTTTCTTACATTTTATTATAAAAATATCAATAAATCTATGTTTAAAAATTAAAAAAAAATTTTCTTAATAAATTTATTCTTAATATTTTTTTTTCTTATTTTTTATTATAATAGCTTTATTTTATTTTATCCTCTTTCTTTCTTTCTTTCTATTTTTTTTTCTCCCTTTTATTCTGAGCTGTGTGGATGAAAGGCTCTTGGTGCTCCAGCCAGGCATCAGGGCTGTGCCTCTGAGGTGGGAGAGCCAACTTCAGGACACTGGTCCACAAGAGACCTCCCAGCTCCATGTAAAACCAAACAGCGAAAATCTCTCAGAGATCTCCATCTCAACATCAAGACCCAGCTTCACTCAACGACCAGCAAGCTACAGTGCTGGACACCCTATGCCAAACAACTAGCAAGACAGGAACACAGCCCCATCCATTAGGAGAGAGGCTGCCTAAAATCATAATAAGGCCACAGACACCCCAAAACACACCACCAGACGTGGACGTGCCCACCAGAAAGACAAGATAGAACCTCATCCACCAGAACACAGGCACTAGTCCCCTACACCAGGAAGCCTACACAACCCACTGAACCAACCTTAGCCACTGGGAACAGATACCAAAAACAACGGGAACTACGAACCTGCAGCCTGTGAAAAGGAGACCCCAAACACAGTAAGATAAGCAAAATGAGACGACAGAAAAACACACAGCAGATGAAGGAGCAGGGTCAAAACACACCAGACCTAACAAATGAAGAGGAAATAGGTAGTCTACCTGAAAAAGAGTTCAGAATAATGATAGTAAGGATGATCCAAAATCTTGGAAATAGAATAGACAAAATGCAAGAAACATTTAACAAGGACGTAGAAGAACTAAAGAGGAACCAAGCAATGATGAAAAACACAATAAATGAAATTAAAAATACTCTAGATGTGATCAATAGCAGAATAACTGAGGCAGAAGAACGGATAAGTGACCTGGAAGATAAAACAGTGGAAATAACTAGTGCAGAGCAGGATAAAGAAAAAAGAATGAAAAGAACTGAGGACAGTCTCAGAGACCTCTGGGACAATGTTAAACGCAGCAACATTCGAATTATAGGGGTCCCAGAAGAAGAAGAGAAAAAGAAAGAGACTGAGAAAATATTTGAACAGATTATAGTTGACAACTTCCCTAATGTGGGAAAGGAAATAGTTAATCAAGTCCTGGAAGCACAGAGAGTCCCATACAGGATAAATCCAAGGAGAAACACGCCAAGACACATATTAATCAAACTGTCAAAAATTAAATATAAAGAAAACACATTAGGAGAGTAGGGGCAAGATGGCGGAAGAGTAAGACGCAGAGATCACCTTCCTTCCCACAGATACAGTAGAAATGCATCTACACGTGGAACTGCTCCTACAGAACACCCACTGAACGCTGGCAGAAGACGTCAGACCTCCCAAACGGCAAGAAAATCCCCACGTACTTGGGTAGGGTAAAAGAAAAAAGAAATAACAGAGACAAAAGAATAGGGATGGGACCTGCGCCAGTGGGAGGGAGCCGTGAAGGAGGAAAGGTTTCCAGGCACTAGGAAGCCCCTTTGTGGGCAGAGACTGTGGGTGGCAGAGGGGGGAAGCTTCGGAGCCGCGGAGGAGAGCACAGCCACAGGGGTGCGGAGGGCAAAGCGGAGAGACTCCCGCACAGAGGCTCGGCGCCAACCAGCACTCACCAGCCCGAGAGGCTTGTCTGCTCACCCGCCGGGGTGGGCGGGGGCTGGGAGCTGAGGCTCGGGCTTTGGTGCTAGCAGGGAGGGAGTCCGGGGAAAAGTCTGCAGCTGCCGAAGAGGCAAGAGACTTTATCTTGCCTCTTTGTTTCACAGCGCGCAAGGAGAGGGGATTCAGAGCGCTGCCTAAACGAAATCCAGAGACGGGTGCGAGCCGCGGCTATCAGTGCGGATCCCACAGCAACAGGGGCGCAGAGGGAAAAATGGAGAGATTCCCGCACAGAGGCTCAGCGCTGAGCAGCGCTTACCAGCCCGAGAGGCTTGTCTGCTCACCCGCTGGGGCGGGCGGGGCTGGGAGCTGAGGCGCGGACTTCGGTCGGATCGCAGGGAGAGGACTGGGGTTGGCGGCGTGAACACAGCCTGAAGGGGTTGGCGTGCCGCGGCGAGCCGGGAGGGAGCCAGAGAGGAGGTCTGCAGCCGCCGAGGAGGCAAGAGACATTTTCTTGCCTCTTTGTTTCGCGGCGTGCAAGGAGAGGGGATTCAGAGCGCCGCCTAGACGAACTCCAGAGGCGGGCGTGAGCCGCGGCTAACAGCATGGACCCCAGAGACGGGCACGAGCCGCGGCCATCAGCGCGGACCCCAGAGACTGGTAGGAAACGCTAAGGCTGCTGCTGCTGCCACCAAGAAGCCTGTGTGCGAGCACAGGTCACTCTCCACACTGCCCCTCCCGGGAGCCGGTGCAGCTCGCCACTGCCAGGCTCCCGTGATCCGGGGACAACTTCCCCGGGAGAACACAAGGCGCACCTCGGGCTGCTGCAACGTCACGACGCCTCTGACGCCGCAGGCTCGCCCCGCCTCCTCTGTACCGCTCCCTCCCCCGGCCTGAGTGAGTCAGAGCCCCCGAAGCAGCTGCTCCTTTAACCCCGTTCTGTCTGGGCAGGGAACGGACGCCCTCAGGCGACCTACATGCAGAGGCGGGTCCACATCCAAAGCTGAACCCCGGGAGCTGTACGAACAAAGAAGAGAAAGGGAAATCTCTCCCAGCAGCCTCAGAAGCAGCGGATTAAAGCTCCACAAACAACCTGATGTGCCTGCATCTGTTGAATACCTGAATAGACAACGAATCACCCCAAATTCAGGAGGTGGACTTGGGAGCAGGATATATTAATTTTTCCCCTTTTCCTTTATTGTGAGTGTATATGTGTATGCTCCTGGGTGAGATTTTGTCTGTATAGCTTTGCTTTCACCATTAGTCCTAGGGTTAGGTCCATCCGTTTGTTGTTCTTGTTTTTTTTTTTTTTTTACTTAAAAAATTTTTTTTCTTAATAAATGTTTTCTTAATAATTTTTTCCTTATTTTCTATTTTTGGAAATTAAAAAAAAATTTTAATAAGTTTTTTCATATTTTTTATTTTAAAAAATTAAAAAAATTTTTTCTTAATAAATTTTCTCTTAATAATTTTTTTCTTACATTTTATTATAAAAATATCAATAAATCTATGTTTAAAAATTAAAAAAAAATTTTCTTAATAAATTTATTCTTAATATTTTTTTTTCTTATTTTTTATTATAATAGCTTTATTTTATTTTATCCTCTTTCTTTCTTTCTTTCTATTTTTTTTTCTCCCTTTTATTCTGAGCTGTGTGGATGAAAGGCTCTTGGTGCTCCAGCCAGGCATCAGGGCTGTGCCTCTGAGGTGGGAGAGCCAACTTCAGGACACTGGTCCACAAGAGACCTCCCAGCTCCATGTAAAACCAAACAGCGAAAATCTCTCAGAGATCTCCATCTCAACATCAAGACCCAGCTTCACTCAACGACCAGCAAGCTACAGTGCTGGACACCCTATGCCAAACAACTAGCAAGACAGGAACACAGCCCCATCCATTAGGAGAGAGGCTGCCTAAAATCATAATAAGGCCACAGACACCCCAAAACACACCACCAGACGTGGACGTGCCCACCAGAAAGACAAGATAGAACCTCATCCACCAGAACACAGGCACTAGTCCCCTACACCAGGAAGCCTACACAACCCACTGAACCAACCTTAGCCACTGGGAACAGATACCAAAAACAACGGGAACTACGAACCTGCAGCCTGTGAAAAGGAGACCCCAAACACAGTAAGATAAGCAAAATGAGACGACAGAAAAACACACAGCAGATGAAGGAGCAGGGTCAAAACACACCAGACCTAACAAATGAAGAGGAAATAGGTAGTCTACCTGAAAAAGAGTTCAGAATAATGATAGTAAGGATGATCCAAAATCTTGGAAATAGAATAGACAAAATGCAAGAAACATTTAACAAGGACGTAGAAGAACTAAAGAGGAACCAAGCAATGATGAAAAACACAATAAATGAAATTAAAAATACTCTAGATGTGATCAATAGCAGAATAACTGAGGCAGAAGAACGGATAAGTGACCTGGAAGATAAAACAGTGGAAATAACTAGTGCAGAGCAGGATAAAGAAAAAAGAATGAAAAGAACTGAGGACAGTCTCAGAGACCTCTGGGACAATGTTAAACGCAGCAACATTCGAATTATAGGGGTCCCAGAAGAAGAAGAGAAAAAGAAAGAGACTGAGAAAATATTTGAACAGATTATAGTTGAAAACTTCCCTAATGTGGGAAAGGAAATAGTTAATCAAGTCCTGGAAGCACAGAGAGTCCCATACAGGATAAATCCAAGGAGAAACACGCCAAGACACATATTAATCAAACTGTCAAAAATTAAATATAAAGAAAACACATTAGGAGAGTAGGGGCAAGATGGCGGAAGAGTAAGACGCAGAGATCACCTTCCTTCCCACAGATACAGTAGAAATGCATCTACACGTGGAACTGCTCCTACAGAACACCCACTGAACGCTGGCAGAAGACGTCAGACCTCCCAAACGGCAAGAAAATCCCCACGTACTTGGGTAGGGTAAAAGAAAAAAGAAATAACAGAGACAAAAGAATAGGGATGGGACCTGCGCCAGTGGGAGGGAGCCGTGAAGGAGGAAAGGTTTCCAGGCACTAGGAAGCCCCTTTGTGGGCAGAGACTGTGGGTGGCAGAGGGGGGAAGCTTCGGAGCCGCGGAGGAGAGCACAGCCACAGGGGTGCGGAGGGCAAAGCGGAGAGACTCCCGCACAGAGGCTCGGCGCCAACCAGCACTCACCAGCCCGAGAGGCTTGTCTGCTCACCCGCCGGGGTGGGCGGGGGCTGGGAGCTGAGGCTCGGGCTTTGGTGCTAGCAGGGAGGGAGTCCGGGGAAAAGTCTGCAGCTGCCGAAGAGGCAAGAGACTTTATCTTGCCTCTTTGTTTCACAGCGCGCAAGGAGAGGGGATTCAGAGCGCTGCCTAAACGAAATCCAGAGACGGGTGCGAGCCGCGGCTATCAGTGCGGATCCCACAGCAACAGGGGCGCAGAGGGAAAAATGGAGAGATTCCCGCACAGAGGCTCAGCGCTGAGCAGCGCTTACCAGCCCGAGAGGCTTGTCTGCTCACCCGCTGGGGCGGGCGGGGCTGGGAGCTGAGGCGCGGACTTCGGTCGGATCGCAGGGAGAGGACTGGGGTTGGCGGCGTGAACACAGCCTGAAGGGGTTGGCGTGCCGCGGCGAGCCGGGAGGGAGCCAGAGAGGAGGTCTGCAGCCGCCGAGGAGGCAAGAGACATTTTCTTGCCTCTTTGTTTCGCGGCGTGCAAGGAGAGGGGATTCAGAGCGCCGCCTAGACGAACTCCAGAGGCGGGCGTGAGCCGCGGCTAACAGCATGGACCCCAGAGACGGGCACGAGCCGCGGCCATCAGCGCGGACCCCAGAGACTGGTAGGAAACGCTAAGGCTGCTGCTGCTGCCACCAAGAAGCCTGTGTGCGAGCACAGGTCACTCTCCACACTGCCCCTCCCGGGAGCCGGTGCAGCTCGCCACTGCCAGGCTCCCGTGATCCGGGGACAACTTCCCCGGGAGAACACAAGGCGCACCTCGGGCTGCTGCAACGTCACGACGCCTCTGACGCCGCAGGCTCGCCCCGCCTCCTCTGTACCGCTCCCTCCCCCGGCCTGAGTGAGTCAGAGCCCCCGAAGCAGCTGCTCCTTTAACCCCGTTCTGTCTGGGCAGGGAACGGACGCCCTCAGGCGACCTACATGCAGAGGCGGGTCCACATCCAAAGCTGAACCCCGGGAGCTGTACGAACAAAGAAGAGAAAGGGAAATCTCTCCCAGCAGCCTCAGAAGCAGCGGATTAAAGCTCCACAAACAACCTGATGTGCCTGCATCTGTTGAATACCTGAATAGACAACGAATCACCCCAAATTCAGGAGGTGGACTTGGGAGCAGGATATATTAATTTTTCCCCTTTTCCTTTATTGTGAGTGTATATGTGTATGCTCCTGGGTGAGATTTTGTCTGTATAGCTTTGCTTTCACCATTAGTCCTAGGGTTAGGTCCATCCGTTTGTTGTTCTTGTTTTTTTTTTTTTTTTACTTAAAAAATTTTTTTTCTTAATAAATGTTTTCTTAATAATTTTTTCCTTATTTTCTATTTTTGGAAATTAAAAAAAAATTTTAATAAGTTTTTTCATATTTTTTATTTTAAAAAATTAAAAAAATTTTTTCTTAATAAATTTTCTCTTAATAATTTTTTTCTTACATTTTATTATAAAAATATCAATAAATCTATGTTTAAAAATTAAAAAAAAATTTTCTTAATAAATTTATTCTTAATATTTTTTTTTCTTATTTTTTATTATAATAGCTTTATTTTATTTTATTTTATCCTCTTTCTTTCTTTCTTTCTATTTTTTTTTCTCCCTTTTATTCTGAGCTGTGTGGATGAAAGGCTCTTGGTGCTCCAGCCAGGCATCAGGGCTGTGCCTCTGAGGTGGGAGAGCCAACTTCAGGACACTGGTCCACAAGAGACCTCCCAGCTCCATGTAAAACCAAACAGCGAAAATCTCTCAGAGATCTCCATCTCAACATCAAGACCCAGCTTCACTCAACGACCAGCAAGCTACAGTGCTGGACACCCTATGCCAAACAACTAGCAAGACAGGAACACAGCCCCATCCATTAGGAGAGAGGCTGCCTAAAATCATAATAAGGCCACAGACACCCCAAAACACACCACCAGACGTGGACGTGCCCACCAGAAAGACAAGATAGAACCTCATCCACCAGAACACAGGCACTAGTCCCCTACACCAGGAAGCCTACACAACCCACTGAACCAACCTTAGCCACTGGGAACAGATACCAAAAACAACGGGAACTACGAACCTGCAGCCTGTGAAAAGGAGACCCCAAACACAGTAAGATAAGCAAAATGAGACGACAGAAAAACACACAGCAGATGAAGGAGCAGGGTCAAAACACACCAGACCTAACAAATGAAGAGGAAATAGGTAGTCTACCTGAAAAAGAGTTCAGAATAATGATAGTAAGGATGATCCAAAATCTTGGAAATAGAATAGACAAAATGCAAGAAACATTTAACAAGGACGTAGAAGAACTAAAGAGGAACCAAGCAATGATGAAAAACACAATAAATGAAATTAAAAATACTCTAGATGTGATCAATAGCAGAATAACTGAGGCAGAAGAACGGATAAGTGACCTGGAAGATAAAACAGTGGAAATAACTAGTGCAGAGCAGGATAAAGAAAAAAGAATGAAAAGAACTGAGGACAGTCTCAGAGACCTCTGGGACAATGTTAAACGCAGCAACATTCGAATTATAGGGGTCCCAGAAGAAGAAGAGAAAAAGAAAGAGACTGAGAAAATATTTGAACAGATTATAGTTGACAACTTCCCTAATGTGGGAAAGGAAATAGTTAATCAAGTCCTGGAAGCACAGAGAGTCCCATACAGGATAAATCCAAGGAGAAACACGCCAAGACACATATTAATCAAACTGTCAAAAATTAAATATAAAGAAAACACATTAGGAGAGTAGGGGCAAGATGGCGGAAGAGTAAGACGCAGAGATCACCTTCCTTCCCACAGATACAGTAGAAATGCATCTACACGTGGAACTGCTCCTACAGAACACCCACTGAACGCTGGCAGAAGACGTCAGACCTCCCAAACGGCAAGAAAATCCCCACGTACTTGGGTAGGGTAAAAGAAAAAAGAAATAACAGAGACAAAAGAATAGGGATGGGACCTGCGCCAGTGGGAGGGAGCCGTGAAGGAGGAAAGGTTTCCAGGCACTAGGAAGCCCCTTTGTGGGCAGAGACTGTGGGTGGCAGAGGGGGGAAGCTTCGGAGCCGCGGAGGAGAGCACAGCCACAGGGGTGCGGAGGGCAAAGCGGAGAGACTCCCGCACAGAGGCTCGGCGCCAACCAGCACTCACCAGCCCGAGAGGCTTGTCTGCTCACCCGCCGGGGTGGGCGGGGGCTGGGAGCTGAGGCTCGGGCTTTGGTGCTAGCAGGGAGGGAGTCCGGGGAAAAGTCTGCAGCTGCCGAAGAGGCAAGAGACTTTATCTTGCCTCTTTGTTTCACAGCGCGCAAGGAGAGGGGATTCAGAGCGCTGCCTAAACGAAATCCAGAGACGGGTGCGAGCCGCGGCTATCAGTGCGGATCCCACAGCAACAGGGGCGCAGAGGGAAAAATGGAGAGATTCCCGCACAGAGGCTCAGCGCTGAGCAGCGCTTACCAGCCCGAGAGGCTTGTCTGCTCACCCGCTGGGGCGGGCGGGGCTGGGAGCTGAGGCGCGGACTTCGGTCGGATCGCAGGGAGAGGACTGGGGTTGGCGGCGTGAACACAGCCTGAAGGGGTTGGCGTGCCGCGGCGAGCCGGGAGGGAGCCAGAGAGGAGGTCTGCAGCCGCCGAGGAGGCAAGAGACATTTTCTTGCCTCTTTGTTTCGCGGCGTGCAAGGAGAGGGGATTCAGAGCGCCGCCTAGACGAACTCCAGAGGCGGGCGTGAGCCGCGGCTAACAGCATGGACCCCAGAGACGGGCACGAGCCGCGGCCATCAGCGCGGACCCCAGAGACTGGTAGGAAACGCTAAGGCTGCTGCTGCTGCCACCAAGAAGCCTGTGTGCGAGCACAGGTCACTCTCCACACTGCCCCTCCCGGGAGCCGGTGCAGCTCGCCACTGCCAGGCTCCCGTGATCCGGGGACAACTTCCCCGGGAGAACACAAGGCGCACCTCGGGCTGCTGCAACGTCACGACGCCTCTGACGCCGCAGGCTCGCCCCGCCTCCTCTGTACCGCTCCCTCCCCCGGCCTGAGTGAGTCAGAGCCCCCGAAGCAGCTGCTCCTTTAACCCCGTTCTGTCTGGGCAGGGAACGGACGCCCTCAGGCGACCTACATGCAGAGGCGGGTCCACATCCAAAGCTGAACCCCGGGAGCTGTACGAACAAAGAAGAGAAAGGGAAATCTCTCCCAGCAGCCTCAGAAGCAGCGGATTAAAGCTCCACAAACAACCTGATGTGCCTGCATCTGTTGAATACCTGAATAGACAACGAATCACCCCAAATTCAGGAGGTGGACTTGGGAGCAGGATATATTAATTTTTCCCCTTTTCCTTTATTGTGAGTGTATATGTGTATGCTCCTGGGTGAGATTTTGTCTGTATAGCTTTGCTTTCACCATTAGTCCTAGGGTTAGGTCCATCCGTTTGTTGTTCTTGTTTTTTTTTTTTTTTTACTTAAAAAATTTTTTTTCTTAATAAATGTTTTCTTAATAATTTTTTCCTTATTTTCTATTTTTGGAAATTAAAAAAAAATTTTAATAAGTTTTTTCATATTTTTTATTTTAAAAAATTAAAAAAATTTTTTCTTAATAAATTTTCTCTTAATAATTTTTTTCTTACATTTTATTATAAAAATATCAATAAATCTATGTTTAAAAATTAAAAAAAAATTTTCTTAATAAATTTATTCTTAATATTTTTTTTTCTTATTTTTTATTATAATAGCTTTATTTTATTTTATCCTCTTTCTTTCTTTCTTTCTATTTTTTTTTCTCCCTTTTATTCTGAGCTGTGTGGATGAAAGGCTCTTGGTGCTCCAGCCAGGCATCAGGGCTGTGCCTCTGAGGTGGGAGAGCCAACTTCAGGACACTGGTCCACAAGAGACCTCCCAGCTCCATGTAAAACCAAACAGCGAAAATCTCTCAGAGATCTCCATCTCAACATCAAGACCCAGCTTCACTCAACGACCAGCAAGCTACAGTGCTGGACACCCTATGCCAAACAACTAGCAAGACAGGAACACAGCCCCATCCATTAGGAGAGAGGCTGCCTAAAATCATAATAAGGCCACAGACACCCCAAAACACACCACCAGACGTGGACGTGCCCACCAGAAAGACAAGATAGAACCTCATCCACCAGAACACAGGCACTAGTCCCCTACACCAGGAAGCCTACACAACCCACTGAACCAACCTTAGCCACTGGGAACAGATACCAAAAACAACGGGAACTACGAACCTGCAGCCTGTGAAAAGGAGACCCCAAACACAGTAAGATAAGCAAAATGAGACGACAGAAAAACACACAGCAGATGAAGGAGCAGGGTCAAAACACACCAGACCTAACAAATGAAGAGGAAATAGGTAGTCTACCTGAAAAAGAGTTCAGAATAATGATAGTAAGGATGATCCAAAATCTTGGAAATAGAATAGACAAAATGCAAGAAACATTTAACAAGGACGTAGAAGAACTAAAGAGGAACCAAGCAATGATGAAAAACACAATAAATGAAATTAAAAATACTCTAGATGTGATCAATAGCAGAATAACTGAGGCAGAAGAACGGATAAGTGACCTGGAAGATAAAACAGTGGAAATAACTAGTGCAGAGCAGGATAAAGAAAAAAGAATGAAAAGAACTGAGGACAGTCTCAGAGACCTCTGGGACAATGTTAAACGCAGCAACATTCGAATTATAGGGGTCCCAGAAGAAGAAGAGAAAAAGAAAGAGACTGAGAAAATATTTGAACAGATTATAGTTGACAACTTCCCTAATGTGGGAAAGGAAATAGTTAATCAAGTCCTGGAAGCACAGAGAGTCCCATACAGGATAAATCCAAGGAGAAACACGCCAAGACACATATTAATCAAACTGTCAAAAATTAAATATAAAGAAAACACATTAGGAGAGTAGGGGCAAGATGGCGGAAGAGTAAGACGCAGAGATCACCTTCCTTCCCACAGATACAGTAGAAATGCATCTACACGTGGAACTGCTCCTACAGAACACCCACTGAACGCTGGCAGAAGACGTCAGACCTCCCAAACGGCAAGAAAATCCCCACGTACTTGGGTAGGGTAAAAGAAAAAAGAAATAACAGAGACAAAAGAATAGGGATGGGACCTGCGCCAGTGGGAGGGAGCCGTGAAGGAGGAAAGGTTTCCAGGCACTAGGAAGCCCCTTTGTGGGCAGAGACTGTGGGTGGCAGAGGGGGGAAGCTTCGGAGCCGTGGAGGAGAGCACAGCCACAGGGGTGCGGAGGGCAAAGCGGAGAGACTCCCGCACAGAGGCTCGGCGCCAACCAGCACTCACCAGCCCGAGAGGCTTGTCTGCTCACCCGCCGGGGTGGGCGGGGGCTGGGAGCTGAGGCTCGGGCTTTGGTGCTAGCAGGGAGGGAGTCCGGGGAAAAGTCTGCAGCTGCCGAAGAGGCAAGAGACTTTATCTTGCCTCTTTGTTTCACAGCGCGCAAGGAGAGGGGATTCAGAGCGCTGCCTAAACGAAATCCAGAGACGGGTGCGAGCCGCGGCTATCAGTGCGGATCCCACAGCAACAGGGGCGCAGAGGGAAAAATGGAGAGATTCCCGCACAGAGGCTCAGCGCTGAGCAGCGCTTACCAGCCCGAGAGGCTTGTCTGCTCACCCGCTGGGGCGGGCGGGGCTGGGAGCTGAGGCGCGGACTTCGGTCGGATCGCAGGGAGAGGACTGGGGTTGGCGGCGTGAACACAGCCTGAAGGGGTTGGCGTGCCGCGGCGAGCCGGGAGGGAGCCAGAGAGGAGGTCTGCAGCCGCCGAGGAGGCAAGAGACATTTTCTTGCCTCTTTGTTTCGCGGCGTGCAAGGAGAGGGGATTCAGAGCGCCGCCTAGACGAACTCCAGAGGCGGGCGTGAGCCGCGGCTAACAGCATGGACCCCAGAGACGGGCACGAGCCGCGGCCATCAGCGCGGACCCCAGAGACTGGTAGGAAACGCTAAGGCTGCTGCTGCTGCCACCAAGAAGCCTGTGTGCGAGCACAGGTCACTCTCCACACTGCCCCTCCCGGGAGCCGGTGCAGCTCGCCACTGCCAGGCTCCCGTGATCCGGGGACAACTTCCCCGGGAGAACACAAGGCGCACCTCGGGCTGCTGCAACGTCACGACGCCTCTGACGCCGCAGGCTCGCCCCGCCTCCTCTGTACCGCTCCCTCCCCCGGCCTGAGTGAGTCAGAGCCCCCGAAGCAGCTGCTCCTTTAACCCCGTTCTGTCTGGGCAGGGAACGGACGCCCTCAGGCGACCTACATGCAGAGGCGGGTCCACATCCAAAGCTGAACCCCGGGAGCTGTACGAACAAAGAAGAGAAAGGGAAATCTCTCCCAGCAGCCTCAGAAGCAGCGGATTAAAGCTCCACAAACAACCTGATGTGCCTGCATCTGTTGAATACCTGAATAGACAACGAATCACCCCAAATTCAGGAGGTGGACTTGGGAGCAGGATATATTAATTTTTCCCCTTTTCCTTTATTGTGAGTGTATATGTGTATGCTCCTGGGTGAGATTTTGTCTGTATAGCTTTGCTTTCACCATTAGTCCTAGGGTTAGGTCCATCCGTTTGTTGTTCTTGTTTTTTTTTTTTTTTTACTTAAAAAATTTTTTTTCTTAATAAATGTTTTCTTAATAATTTTTTCCTTATTTTCTATTTTTGGAAATTAAAAAAAAATTTTAATAAGTTTTTTCATATTTTTTATTTTAAAAAATTAAAAAAATTTTTTCTTAATAAATTTTCTCTTAATAATTTTTTTCTTACATTTTATTATAAAAATATCAATAAATCTATGTTTAAAAATTAAAAAAAAATTTTCTTAATAAATTTATTCTTAATATTTTTTTTTCTTATTTTTTATTATAATAGCTTTATTTTATTTTATCCTCTTTCTTTCTTTCTTTCTATTTTTTTTTCTCCCTTTTATTCTGAGCTGTGTGGATGAAAGGCTCTTGGTGCTCCAGCCAGGCATCAGGGCTGTGCCTCTGAGGTGGGAGAGCCAACTTCAGGACACTGGTCCACAAGAGACCTCCCAGCTCCATGTAAAACCAAACAGCGAAAATCTCTCAGAGATCTCCATCTCAACATCAAGACCCAGCTTCACTCAACGACCAGCAAGCTACAGTGCTGGACACCCTATGCCAAACAACTAGCAAGACAGGAACACAGCCCCATCCATTAGGAGAGAGGCTGCCTAAAATCATAATAAGGCCACAGACACCCCAAAACACACCACCAGACGTGGACGTGCCCACCAGAAAGACAAGATAGAACCTCATCCACCAGAACACAGGCACTAGTCCCCTACACCAGGAAGCCTACACAACCCACTGAACCAACCTTAGCCACTGGGAACAGATACCAAAAACAACGGGAACTACGAACCTGCAGCCTGTGAAAAGGAGACCCCAAACACAGTAAGATAAGCAAAATGAGACGACAGAAAAACACACAGCAGATGAAGGAGCAGGGTCAAAACACACCAGACCTAACAAATGAAGAGGAAATAGGTAGTCTACCTGAAAAAGAGTTCAGAATAATGATAGTAAGGATGATCCAAAATCTTGGAAATAGAATAGACAAAATGCAAGAAACATTTAACAAGGACGTAGAAGAACTAAAGAGGAACCAAGCAATGATGAAAAACACAATAAATGAAATTAAAAATACTCTAGATGTGATCAATAGCAGAATAACTGAGGCAGAAGAACGGATAAGTGACCTGGAAGATAAAACAGTGGAAATAACTAGTGCAGAGCAGGATAAAGAAAAAAGAATGAAAAGAACTGAGGACAGTCTCAGAGACCTCTGGGACAATGTTAAACGCAGCAACATTCGAATTATAGGGGTCCCAGAAGAAGAAGAGAAAAAGAAAGAGACTGAGAAAATATTTGAACAGATTATAGTTGAAAACTTCCCTAATGTGGGAAAGGAAATAGTTAATCAAGTCCTGGAAGCACAGAGAGTCCCATACAGGATAAATCCAAGGAGAAACACGCCAAGACACATATTAATCAAACTGTCAAAAATTAAATATAAAGAAAACACATTAGGAGAGTAGGGGCAAGATGGCGGAAGAGTAAGACGCAGAGATCACCTTCCTTCCCACAGATACAGTAGAAATGCATCTACACGTGGAACTGCTCCTACAGAACACCCACTGAACGCTGGCAGAAGACGTCAGACCTCCCAAACGGCAAGAAAATCCCCACGTACTTGGGTAGGGTAAAAGAAAAAAGAAATAACAGAGACAAAAGAATAGGGATGGGACCTGCGCCAGTGGGAGGGAGCCGTGAAGGAGGAAAGGTTTCCAGGCACTAGGAAGCCCCTTTGTGGGCAGAGACTGTGGGTGGCAGAGGGGGGAAGCTTCGGAGCCGCGGAGGAGAGCACAGCCACAGGGGTGCGGAGGGCAAAGCGGAGAGACTCCCGCACAGAGGCTCGGCGCCAACCAGCACTCACCAGCCCGAGAGGCTTGTCTGCTCACCCGCCGGGGTGGGCGGGGGCTGGGAGCTGAGGCTCGGGCTTTGGTGCTAGCAGGGAGGGAGTCCGGGGAAAAGTCTGCAGCTGCCGAAGAGGCAAGAGACTTTATCTTGCCTCTTTGTTTCACAGCGCGCAAGGAGAGGGGATTCAGAGCGCTGCCTAAACGAAATCCAGAGACGGGTGCGAGCCGCGGCTATCAGTGCGGATCCCACAGCAACAGGGGCGCAGAGGGAAAAATGGAGAGATTCCCGCACAGAGGCTCAGCGCTGAGCAGCGCTTACCAGCCCGAGAGGCTTGTCTGCTCACCCGCTGGGGCGGGCGGGGCTGGGAGCTGAGGCGCGGACTTCGGTCGGATCGCAGGGAGAGGACTGGGGTTGGCGGCGTGAACACAGCCTGAAGGGGTTGGCGTGCCGCGGCGAGCCGGGAGGGAGCCAGAGAGGAGGTCTGCAGCCGCCGAGGAGGCAAGAGACATTTTCTTGCCTCTTTGTTTCGCGGCGTGCAAGGAGAGGGGATTCAGAGCGCCGCCTAGACGAACTCCAGAGGCGGGCGTGAGCCGCGGCTAACAGCATGGACCCCAGAGACGGGCACGAGCCGCGGCCATCAGCGCGGACCCCAGAGACTGGTAGGAAACGCTAAGGCTGCTGCTGCTGCCACCAAGAAGCCTGTGTGCGAGCACAGGTCACTCTCCACACTGCCCCTCCCGGGAGCCGGTGCAGCTCGCCACTGCCAGGCTCCCGTGATCCGGGGACAACTTCCCCGGGAGAACACAAGGCGCACCTCGGGCTGCTGCAACGTCACGACGCCTCTGACGCCGCAGGCTCGCCCCGCCTCCTCTGTACCGCTCCCTCCCCCGGCCTGAGTGAGTCAGAGCCCCCGAAGCAGCTGCTCCTTTAACCCCGTTCTGTCTGGGCAGGGAACGGACGCCCTCAGGCGACCTACATGCAGAGGCGGGTCCACATCCAAAGCTGAACCCCGGGAGCTGTACGAACAAAGAAGAGAAAGGGAAATCTCTCCCAGCAGCCTCAGAAGCAGCGGATTAAAGCTCCACAAACAACCTGATGTGCCTGCATCTGTTGAATACCTGAATAGACAACGAATCACCCCAAATTCAGGAGGTGGACTTGGGAGCAGGATATATTAATTTTTCCCCTTTTCCTTTATTGTGAGTGTATATGTGTATGCTCCTGGGTGAGATTTTGTCTGTATAGCTTTGCTTTCACCATTAGTCCTAGGGTTAGGTCCATCCGTTTGTTGTTCTTGTTTTTTTTTTTTTTTTACTTAAAAAATTTTTTTTCTTAATAAATGTTTTCTTAATAATTTTTTCCTTATTTTCTATTTTTGGAAATTAAAAAAAAATTTTAATAAGTTTTTTCATATTTTTTATTTTAAAAAATTAAAAAAATTTTTTCTTAATAAATTTTCTCTTAATAATTTTTTTCTTACATTTTATTATAAAAATATCAATAAATCTATGTTTAAAAATTAAAAAAAAATTTTCTTAATAAATTTATTCTTAATATTTTTTTTTCTTATTTTTTATTATAATAGCTTTATTTTATTTTATTTTATCCTCTTTCTTTCTTTCTTTCTATTTTTTTTTCTCCCTTTTATTCTGAGCTGTGTGGATGAAAGGCTCTTGGTGCTCCAGCCAGGCATCAGGGCTGTGCCTCTGAGGTGGGAGAGCCAACTTCAGGACACTGGTCCACAAGAGACCTCCCAGCTCCATGTAAAACCAAACAGCGAAAATCTCTCAGAGATCTCCATCTCAACATCAAGACCCAGCTTCACTCAACGACCAGCAAGCTACAGTGCTGGACACCCTATGCCAAACAACTAGCAAGACAGGAACACAGCCCCATCCATTAGGAGAGAGGCTGCCTAAAATCATAATAAGGCCACAGACACCCCAAAACACACCACCAGACGTGGACGTGCCCACCAGAAAGACAAGATAGAACCTCATCCACCAGAACACAGGCACTAGTCCCCTACACCAGGAAGCCTACACAACCCACTGAACCAACCTTAGCCACTGGGAACAGATACCAAAAACAACGGGAACTACGAACCTGCAGCCTGTGAAAAGGAGACCCCAAACACAGTAAGATAAGCAAAATGAGACGACAGAAAAACACACAGCAGATGAAGGAGCAGGGTCAAAACACACCAGACCTAACAAATGAAGAGGAAATAGGTAGTCTACCTGAAAAAGAGTTCAGAATAATGATAGTAAGGATGATCCAAAATCTTGGAAATAGAATAGACAAAATGCAAGAAACATTTAACAAGGACGTAGAAGAACTAAAGAGGAACCAAGCAATGATGAAAAACACAATAAATGAAATTAAAAATACTCTAGATGTGATCAATAGCAGAATAACTGAGGCAGAAGAACGGATAAGTGACCTGGAAGATAAAACAGTGGAAATAACTAGTGCAGAGCAGGATAAAGAAAAAAGAATGAAAAGAACTGAGGACAGTCTCAGAGACCTCTGGGACAATGTTAAACGCAGCAACATTCGAATTATAGGGGTCCCAGAAGAAGAAGAGAAAAAGAAAGAGACTGAGAAAATATTTGAACAGATTATAGTTGACAACTTCCCTAATGTGGGAAAGGAAATAGTTAATCAAGTCCTGGAAGCACAGAGAGTCCCATACAGGATAAATCCAAGGAGAAACACGCCAAGACACATATTAATCAAACTGTCAAAAATTAAATATAAAGAAAACACATTAGGAGAGTAGGGGCAAGATGGCGGAAGAGTAAGACGCAGAGATCACCTTCCTTCCCACAGATACAGTAGAAATGCATCTACACGTGGAACTGCTCCTACAGAACACCCACTGAACGCTGGCAGAAGACGTCAGACCTCCCAAACGGCAAGAAAATCCCCACGTACTTGGGTAGGGTAAAAGAAAAAAGAAATAACAGAGACAAAAGAATAGGGATGGGACCTGCGCCAGTGGGAGGGAGCCGTGAAGGAGGAAAGGTTTCCAGGCACTAGGAAGCCCCTTTGTGGGCAGAGACTGTGGGTGGCAGAGGGGGGAAGCTTCGGAGCCGCGGAGGAGAGCACAGCCACAGGGGTGCGGAGGGCAAAGCGGAGAGACTCCCGCACAGAGGCTCGGCGCCAACCAGCACTCACCAGCCCGAGAGGCTTGTCTGCTCACCCGCCGGGGTGGGCGGGGGCTGGGAGCTGAGGCTCGGGCTTTGGTGCTAGCAGGGAGGGAGTCCGGGGAAAAGTCTGCAGCTGCCGAAGAGGCAAGAGACTTTATCTTGCCTCTTTGTTTCACAGCGCGCAAGGAGAGGGGATTCAGAGCGCTGCCTAAACGAAATCCAGAGACGGGTGCGAGCCGCGGCTATCAGTGCGGATCCCACAGCAACAGGGGCGCAGAGGGAAAAATGGAGAGATTCCCGCACAGAGGCTCAGCGCTGAGCAGCGCTTACCAGCCCGAGAGGCTTGTCTGCTCACCCGCTGGGGCGGGCGGGGCTGGGAGCTGAGGCGCGGACTTCGGTCGGATCGCAGGGAGAGGACTGGGGTTGGCGGCGTGAACACAGCCTGAAGGGGTTGGCGTGCCGCGGCGAGCCGGGAGGGAGCCAGAGAGGAGGTCTGCAGCCGCCGAGGAGGCAAGAGACATTTTCTTGCCTCTTTGTTTCGCGGCGTGCAAGGAGAGGGGATTCAGAGCGCCGCCTAGACGAACTCCAGAGGCGGGCGTGAGCCGCGGCTAACAGCATGGACCCCAGAGACGGGCACGAGCCGCGGCCATCAGCGCGGACCCCAGAGACTGGTAGGAAACGCTAAGGCTGCTGCTGCTGCCACCAAGAAGCCTGTGTGCGAGCACAGGTCACTCTCCACACTGCCCCTCCCGGGAGCCGGTGCAGCTCGCCACTGCCAGGCTCCCGTGATCCGGGGACAACTTCCCCGGGAGAACACAAGGCGCACCTCGGGCTGCTGCAACGTCACGACGCCTCTGACGCCGCAGGCTCGCCCCGCCTCCTCTGTACCGCTCCCTCCCCCGGCCTGAGTGAGTCAGAGCCCCCGAAGCAGCTGCTCCTTTAACCCCGTTCTGTCTGGGCAGGGAACGGACGCCCTCAGGCGACCTACATGCAGAGGCGGGTCCACATCCAAAGCTGAACCCCGGGAGCTGTACGAACAAAGAAGAGAAAGGGAAATCTCTCCCAGCAGCCTCAGAAGCAGCGGATTAAAGCTCCACAAACAACCTGATGTGCCTGCATCTGTTGAATACCTGAATAGACAACGAATCACCCCAAATTCAGGAGGTGGACTTGGGAGCAGGATATATTAATTTTTCCCCTTTTCCTTTATTGTGAGTGTATATGTGTATGCTCCTGGGTGAGATTTTGTCTGTATAGCTTTGCTTTCACCATTAGTCCTAGGGTTAGGTCCATCCGTTTGTTGTTCTTGTTTTTTTTTTTTTTTTACTTAAAAAATTTTTTTTCTTAATAAATGTTTTCTTAATAATTTTTTCCTTATTTTCTATTTTTGGAAATTAAAAAAAAATTTTAATAAGTTTTTTCATATTTTTTATTTTAAAAAATTAAAAAAATTTTTTCTTAATAAATTTTCTCTTAATAATTTTTTTCTTACATTTTATTATAAAAATATCAATAAATCTATGTTTAAAAATTAAAAAAAAATTTTCTTAATAAATTTATTCTTAATATTTTTTTTTCTTATTTTTTATTATAATAGCTTTATTTTATTTTATCCTCTTTCTTTCTTTCTTTCTATTTTTTTTTCTCCCTTTTATTCTGAGCTGTGTGGATGAAAGGCTCTTGGTGCTCCAGCCAGGCATCAGGGCTGTGCCTCTGAGGTGGGAGAGCCAACTTCAGGACACTGGTCCACAAGAGACCTCCCAGCTCCATGTAAAACCAAACAGCGAAAATCTCTCAGAGATCTCCATCTCAACATCAAGACCCAGCTTCACTCAACGACCAGCAAGCTACAGTGCTGGACACCCTATGCCAAACAACTAGCAAGACAGGAACACAGCCCCATCCATTAGGAGAGAGGCTGCCTAAAATCATAATAAGGCCACAGACACCCCAAAACACACCACCAGACGTGGACGTGCCCACCAGAAAGACAAGATAGAACCTCATCCACCAGAACACAGGCACTAGTCCCCTACACCAGGAAGCCTACACAACCCACTGAACCAACCTTAGCCACTGGGAACAGATACCAAAAACAACGGGAACTACGAACCTGCAGCCTGTGAAAAGGAGACCCCAAACACAGTAAGATAAGCAAAATGAGACGACAGAAAAACACACAGCAGATGAAGGAGCAGGGTCAAAACACACCAGACCTAACAAATGAAGAGGAAATAGGTAGTCTACCTGAAAAAGAGTTCAGAATAATGATAGTAAGGATGATCCAAAATCTTGGAAATAGAATAGACAAAATGCAAGAAACATTTAACAAGGACGTAGAAGAACTAAAGAGGAACCAAGCAATGATGAAAAACACAATAAATGAAATTAAAAATACTCTAGATGTGATCAATAGCAGAATAACTGAGGCAGAAGAACGGATAAGTGACCTGGAAGATAAAACAGTGGAAATAACTAGTGCAGAGCAGGATAAAGAAAAAAGAATGAAAAGAACTGAGGACAGTCTCAGAGACCTCTGGGACAATGTTAAACGCAGCAACATTCGAATTATAGGGGTCCCAGAAGAAGAAGAGAAAAAGAAAGAGACTGAGAAAATATTTGAACAGATTATAGTTGACAACTTCCCTAATGTGGGAAAGGAAATAGTTAATCAAGTCCTGGAAGCACAGAGAGTCCCATACAGGATAAATCCAAGGAGAAACACGCCAAGACACATATTAATCAAACTGTCAAAAATTAAATATAAAGAAAACACATTAGGAGAGTAGGGGCAAGATGGCGGAAGAGTAAGACGCAGAGATCACCTTCCTTCCCACAGATACAGTAGAAATACATCTACACGTGGAACTGCTCCTACAGAACACCCACTGAACGCTGGCAGAAGACGTCAGACCTCCCAAACGGCAAGAAAATCCCCACGTACTTGGGTAGGGTAAAAGAAAAAAGAAATAACAGAGACAAAAGAATAGGGATGGGACCTGCGCCAGTGGGAGGGAGCCGTGAAGGAGGAAAGGTTTCCAGGCACTAGGAAGCCCCTTTGTGGGCAGAGACTGTGGGTGGCAGAGGGGGGAAGCTTCGGAGCCGCGGAGGAGAGCACAGCCACAGGGGTGCGGAGGGCAAAGCGGAGAGACTCCCGCACAGAGGCTCGGCGCCAACCAGCACTCACCAGCCCGAGAGGCTTGTCTGCTCACCCGCCGGGGTGGGCGGGGGCTGGGAGCTGAGGCTCGGGCTTTGGTGCTAGCAGGGAGGGAGTCCGGGGAAAAGTCTGCAGCTGCCGAAGAGGCAAGAGACTTTATCTTGCCTCTTTGTTTCACAGCGCGCAAGGAGAGGGGATTCAGAGCGCTGCCTAAACGAAATCCAGAGACGGGTGCGAGCCGCGGCTATCAGTGCGGATCCCACAGCAACAGGGGCGCAGAGGGAAAAATGGAGAGATTCCCGCACAGAGGCTCAGCGCTGAGCAGCGCTTACCAGCCCGAGAGGCTTGTCTGCTCACCCGCTGGGGCGGGCGGGGCTGGGAGCTGAGGCGCGGACTTCGGTCGGATCGCAGGGAGAGGACTGGGGTTGGCGGCGTGAACACAGCCTGAAGGGGTTGGCGTGCCGCGGCGAGCCGGGAGGGAGCCAGAGAGGAGGTCTGCAGCCGCCGAGGAGGCAAGAGACATTTTCTTGCCTCTTTGTTTCGCGGCGTGCAAGGAGAGGGGATTCAGAGCGCCGCCTAGACGAACTCCAGAGGCGGGCGTGAGCCGCGGCTAACAGCATGGACCCCAGAGACGGGCACGAGCCGCGGCCATCAGCGCGGACCCCAGAGACTGGTAGGAAACGCTAAGGCTGCTGCTGCTGCCACCAAGAAGCCTGTGTGCGAGCACAGGTCACTCTCCACACTGCCCCTCCCGGGAGCCGGTGCAGCTCGCCACTGCCAGGCTCCCGTGATCCGGGGACAACTTCCCCGGGAGAACACAAGGCGCACCTCGGGCTGCTGCAACGTCACGACGCCTCTGACGCCGCAGGCTCGCCCCGCCTCCTCTGTACCGCTCCCTCCCCCGGCCTGAGTGAGTCAGAGCCCCCGAAGCAGCTGCTCCTTTAACCCCGTTCTGTCTGGGCAGGGAACGGACGCCCTCAGGCGACCTACATGCAGAGGCGGGTCCACATCCAAAGCTGAACCCCGGGAGCTGTACGAACAAAGAAGAGAAAGGGAAATCTCTCCCAGCAGCCTCAGAAGCAGCGGATTAAAGCTCCACAAACAACCTGATGTGCCTGCATCTGTTGAATACCTGAATAGACAACGAATCACCCCAAATTCAGGAGGTGGACTTGGGAGCAGGATATATTAATTTTTCCCCTTTTCCTTTATTGTGAGTGTATATGTGTATGCTCCTGGGTGAGATTTTGTCTGTATAGCTTTGCTTTCACCATTAGTCCTAGGGTTAGGTCCATCCGTTTGTTGTTCTTGTTTTTTTTTTTTTTTTACTTAAAAAATTTTTTTTCTTAATAAATGTTTTCTTAATAATTTTTTCCTTATTTTCTATTTTTGGAAATTAAAAAAAAATTTTAATAAGTTTTTTCATATTTTTTATTTTAAAAAATTAAAAAAATTTTTTCTTAATAAATTTTCTCTTAATAATTTTTTTCTTACATTTTATTATAAAAATATCAATAAATCTATGTTTAAAAATTAAAAAAAAATTTTCTTAATAAATTTATTCTTAATATTTTTTTTTCTTATTTTTTATTATAATAGCTTTATTTTATTTTATCCTCTTTCTTTCTTTCTTTCTATTTTTTTTTCTCCCTTTTATTCTGAGCTGTGTGGATGAAAGGCTCTTGGTGCTCCAGCCAGGCATCAGGGCTGTGCCTCTGAGGTGGGAGAGCCAACTTCAGGACACTGGTCCACAAGAGACCTCCCAGCTCCATGTAAAACCAAACAGCGAAAATCTCTCAGAGATCTCCATCTCAACATCAAGACCCAGCTTCACTCAACGACCAGCAAGCTACAGTGCTGGACACCCTATGCCAAACAACTAGCAAGACAGGAACACAGCCCCATCCATTAGGAGAGAGGCTGCCTAAAATCATAATAAGGCCACAGACACCCCAAAACACACCACCAGACGTGGACGTGCCCACCAGAAAGACAAGATAGAACCTCATCCACCAGAACACAGGCACTAGTCCCCTACACCAGGAAGCCTACACAACCCACTGAACCAACCTTAGCCACTGGGAACAGATACCAAAAACAACGGGAACTACGAACCTGCAGCCTGTGAAAAGGAGACCCCAAACACAGTAAGATAAGCAAAATGAGACGACAGAAAAACACACAGCAGATGAAGGAGCAGGGTCAAAACACACCAGACCTAACAAATGAAGAGGAAATAGGTAGTCTACCTGAAAAAGAGTTCAGAATAATGATAGTAAGGATGATCCAAAATCTTGGAAATAGAATAGACAAAATGCAAGAAACATTTAACAAGGACGTAGAAGAACTAAAGAGGAACCAAGCAATGATGAAAAACACAATAAATGAAATTAAAAATACTCTAGATGTGATCAATAGCAGAATAACTGAGGCAGAAGAACGGATAAGTGACCTGGAAGATAAAACAGTGGAAATAACTAGTGCAGAGCAGGATAAAGAAAAAAGAATGAAAAGAACTGAGGACAGTCTCAGAGACCTCTGGGACAATGTTAAACGCAGCAACATTCGAATTATAGGGGTCCCAGAAGAAGAAGAGAAAAAGAAAGAGACTGAGAAAATATTTGAACAGATTATAGTTGAAAACTTCCCTAATGTGGGAAAGGAAATAGTTAATCAAGTCCTGGAAGCACAGAGAGTCCCATACAGGATAAATCCAAGGAGAAACACGCCAAGACACATATTAATCAAACTGTCAAAAATTAAATATAAAGAAAACACATTAGGAGAGTAGGGGCAAGATGGCGGAAGAGTAAGACGCAGAGATCACCTTCCTTCCCACAGATACAGTAGAAATGCATCTACACGTGGAACTGCTCCTACAGAACACCCACTGAACGCTGGCAGAAGACGTCAGACCTCCCAAACGGCAAGAAAATCCCCACGTACTTGGGTAGGGTAAAAGAAAAAAGAAATAACAGAGACAAAAGAATAGGGATGGGACCTGCGCCAGTGGGAGGGAGCCGTGAAGGAGGAAAGGTTTCCAGGCACTAGGAAGCCCCTTTGTGGGCAGAGACTGTGGGTGGCAGAGGGGGGAAGCTTCGGAGCCGCGGAGGAGAGCACAGCCACAGGGGTGCGGAGGGCAAAGCGGAGAGACTCCCGCACAGAGGCTCGGCGCCAACCAGCACTCACCAGCCCGAGAGGCTTGTCTGCTCACCCGCCGGGGTGGGCGGGGGCTGGGAGCTGAGGCTCGGGCTTTGGTGCTAGCAGGGAGGGAGTCCGGGGAAAAGTCTGCAGCTGCCGAAGAGGCAAGAGACTTTATCTTGCCTCTTTGTTTCACAGCGCGCAAGGAGAGGGGATTCAGAGCGCTGCCTAAACGAAATCCAGAGACGGGTGCGAGCCGCGGCTATCAGTGCGGATCCCACAGCAACAGGGGCGCAGAGGGAAAAATGGAGAGATTCCCGCACAGAGGCTCAGCGCTGAGCAGCGCTTACCAGCCCGAGAGGCTTGTCTGCTCACCCGCTGGGGCGGGCGGGGCTGGGAGCTGAGGCGCGGACTTCGGTCGGATCGCAGGGAGAGGACTGGGGTTGGCGGCGTGAACACAGCCTGAAGGGGTTGGCGTGCCGCGGCGAGCCGGGAGGGAGCCAGAGAGGAGGTCTGCAGCCGCCGAGGAGGCAAGAGACATTTTCTTGCCTCTTTGTTTCGCGGCGTGCAAGGAGAGGGGATTCAGAGCGCCGCCTAGACGAACTCCAGAGGCGGGCGTGAGCCGCGGCTAACAGCATGGACCCCAGAGACGGGCACGAGCCGCGGCCATCAGCGCGGACCCCAGAGACTGGTAGGAAACGCTAAGGCTGCTGCTGCTGCCACCAAGAAGCCTGTGTGCGAGCACAGGTCACTCTCCACACTGCCCCTCCCGGGAGCCGGTGCAGCTCGCCACTGCCAGGCTCCCGTGATCCGGGGACAACTTCCCCGGGAGAACACAAGGCGCACCTCGGGCTGCTGCAACGTCACGACGCCTCTGACGCCGCAGGCTCGCCCCGCCTCCTCTGTACCGCTCCCTCCCCCGGCCTGAGTGAGTCAGAGCCCCCGAAGCAGCTGCTCCTTTAACCCCGTTCTGTCTGGGCAGGGAACGGACGCCCTCAGGCGACCTACATGCAGAGGCGGGTCCACATCCAAAGCTGAACCCCGGGAGCTGTACGAACAAAGAAGAGAAAGGGAAATCTCTCCCAGCAGCCTCAGAAGCAGCGGATTAAAGCTCCACAAACAACCTGATGTGCCTGCATCTGTTGAATACCTGAATAGACAACGAATCACCCCAAATTCAGGAGGTGGACTTGGGAGCAGGATATATTAATTTTTCCCCTTTTCCTTTATTGTGAGTGTATATGTGTATGCTCCTGGGTGAGATTTTGTCTGTATAGCTTTGCTTTCACCATTAGTCCTAGGGTTAGGTCCATCCGTTTGTTGTTCTTGTTTTTTTTTTTTTTTTACTTAAAAAATTTTTTTTCTTAATAAATGTTTTCTTAATAATTTTTTCCTTATTTTCTATTTTTGGAAATTAAAAAAAAATTTTAATAAGTTTTTTCATATTTTTTATTTTAAAAAATTAAAAAAATTTTTTCTTAATAAATTTTCTCTTAATAATTTTTTTCTTACATTTTATTATAAAAATATCAATAAATCTATGTTTAAAAATTAAAAAAAAATTTTCTTAATAAATTTATTCTTAATATTTTTTTTTCTTATTTTTTATTATAATAGCTTTATTTTATTTTATCCTCTTTCTTTCTTTCTTTCTATTTTTTTTTCTCCCTTTTATTCTGAGCTGTGTGGATGAAAGGCTCTTGGTGCTCCAGCCAGGCATCAGGGCTGTGCCTCTGAGGTGGGAGAGCCAACTTCAGGACACTGGTCCACAAGAGACCTCCCAGCTCCATGTAAAACCAAACAGCGAAAATCTCTCAGAGATCTCCATCTCAACATCAAGACCCAGCTTCACTCAACGACCAGCAAGCTACAGTGCTGGACACCCTATGCCAAACAACTAGCAAGACAGGAACACAGCCCCATCCATTAGGAGAGAGGCTGCCTAAAATCATAATAAGGCCACAGACACCCCAAAACACACCACCAGACGTGGACGTGCCCACCAGAAAGACAAGATAGAACCTCATCCACCAGAACACAGGCACTAGTCCCCTACACCAGGAAGCCTACACAACCCACTGAACCAACCTTAGCCACTGGGAACAGATACCAAAAACAACGGGAACTACGAACCTGCAGCCTGTGAAAAGGAGACCCCAAACACAGTAAGATAAGCAAAATGAGACGACAGAAAAACACACAGCAGATGAAGGAGCAGGGTCAAAACACACCAGACCTAACAAATGAAGAGGAAATAGGTAGTCTACCTGAAAAAGAGTTCAGAATAATGATAGTAAGGATGATCCAAAATCTTGGAAATAGAATAGACAAAATGCAAGAAACATTTAACAAGGACGTAGAAGAACTAAAGAGGAACCAAGCAATGATGAAAAACACAATAAATGAAATTAAAAATACTCTAGATGTGATCAATAGCAGAATAACTGAGGCAGAAGAACGGATAAGTGACCTGGAAGATAAAACAGTGGAAATAACTAGTGCAGAGCAGGATAAAGAAAAAAGAATGAAAAGAACTGAGGACAGTCTCAGAGACCTCTGGGACAATGTTAAACGCAGCAACATTCGAATTATAGGGGTCCCAGAAGAAGAAGAGAAAAAGAAAGAGACTGAGAAAATATTTGAACAGATTATAGTTGACAACTTCCCTAATGTGGGAAAGGAAATAGTTAATCAAGTCCTGGAAGCACAGAGAGTCCCATACAGGATAAATCCAAGGAGAAACACGCCAAGACACATATTAATCAAACTGTCAAAAATTAAATATAAAGAAAACACATTAGGAGAGTAGGGGCAAGATGGCGGAAGAGTAAGACGCAGAGATCACCTTCCTTCCCACAGATACAGTAGAAATACATCTACACGTGGAACTGCTCCTACAGAACACCCACTGAACGCTGGCAGAAGACGTCAGACCTCCCAAACGGCAAGAAAATCCCCACGTACTTGGGTAGGGTAAAAGAAAAAAGAAATAACAGAGACAAAAGAATAGGGATGGGACCTGCGCCAGTGGGAGGGAGCCGTGAAGGAGGAAAGGTTTCCAGGCACTAGGAAGCCCCTTTGTGGGCAGAGACTGTGGGTGGCAGAGGGGGGAAGCTTCGGAGCCGCGGAGGAGAGCACAGCCACAGGGGTGCGGAGGGCAAAGCGGAGAGACTCCCGCACAGAGGCTCGGCGCCAACCAGCACTCACCAGCCCGAGAGGCTTGTCTGCTCACCCGCCGGGGTGGGCGGGGGCTGGGAGCTGAGGCTCGGGCTTTGGTGCTAGCAGGGAGGGAGTCCGGGGAAAAGTCTGCAGCTGCCGAAGAGGCAAGAGACTTTATCTTGCCTCTTTGTTTCACAGCGCGCAAGGAGAGGGGATTCAGAGCGCTGCCTAAACGAAATCCAGAGACGGGTGCGAGCCGCAGCTATCAGTGCGGATCCCACAGCAACAGGGGCGCAGAGGGAAAAATGGAGAGATTCCCGCACAGAGGCTCAGCGCTGAGCAGCGCTTACCAGCCCGAGAGGCTTGTCTGCTCACCCGCTGGGGCGGGCGGGGCTGGGAGCTGAGGCGCGGACTTCGGTCGGATCGCAGGGAGAGGACTGGGGTTGGCGGCGTGAACACAGCCTGAAGGGGTTGGCGTGCCGCGGCGAGCCGGGAGGGAGCCAGAGAGGAGGTCTGCAGCCGCCGAGGAGGCAAGAGACATTTTCTTGCCTCTTTGTTTCGCGGCGTGCAAGGAGAGGGGATTCAGAGCGCCGCCTAGACGAACTCCAGAGGCGGGCGTGAGCCGCGGCTAACAGCATGGACCCCAGAGACGGGCACGAGCCGCGGCCATCAGCGCGGACCCCAGAGACTGGTAGGAAACGCTAAGGCTGCTGCTGCTGCCACCAAGAAGCCTGTGTGCGAGCACAGGTCACTCTCCACACTGCCCCTCCCGGGAGCCGGTGCAGCTCGCCACTGCCAGGCTCCCGTGATCCGGGGACAACTTCCCCGGGAGAACACAAGGCGCACCTCGGGCTGCTGCAACGTCACGACGCCTCTGACGCCGCAGGCTCGCCCCGCCTCCTCTGTACCGCTCCCTCCCCCGGCCTGAGTGAGTCAGAGCCCCCGAAGCAGCTGCTCCTTTAACCCCGTTCTGTCTGGGCAGGGAACGGACGCCCTCAGGCGACCTACATGCAGAGGCGGGTCCACATCCAAAGCTGAACCCCGGGAGCTGTACGAACAAAGAAGAGAAAGGGAAATCTCTCCCAGCAGCCTCAGAAGCAGCGGATTAAAGCTCCACAAACAACCTGATGTGCCTGCATCTGTTGAATACCTGAATAGACAACGAATCACCCCAAATTCAGGAGGTGGACTTGGGAGCAGGATATATTAATTTTTCCCCTTTTCCTTTATTGTGAGTGTATATGTGTATGCTCCTGGGTGAGATTTTGTCTGTATAGCTTTGCTTTCACCATTAGTCCTAGGGTTAGGTCCATCCGTTTGTTGTTCTTGTTTTTTTTTTTTTTTTACTTAAAAAATTTTTTTTCTTAATAAATGTTTTCTTAATAATTTTTTCCTTATTTTCTATTTTTGGAAATTAAAAAAAAATTTTAATAAGTTTTTTCATATTTTTTATTTTAAAAAATTAAAAAAATTTTTTCTTAATAAATTTTCTCTTAATAATTTTTTTCTTACATTTTATTATAAAAATATCAATAAATCTATGTTTAAAAATTAAAAAAAAATTTTCTTAATAAATTTATTCTTAATATTTTTTTTTCTTATTTTTTATTATAATAGCTTTATTTTATTTTATCCTCTTTCTTTCTTTCTTTCTATTTTTTTTTCTCCCTTTTATTCTGAGCTGTGTGGATGAAAGGCTCTTGGTGCTCCAGCCAGGCATCAGGGCTGTGCCTCTGAGGTGGGAGAGCCAACTTCAGGACACTGGTCCACAAGAGACCTCCCAGCTCCATGTAAAACCAAACAGCGAAAATCTCTCAGAGATCTCCATCTCAACATCAAGACCCAGCTTCACTCAACGACCAGCAAGCTACAGTGCTGGACACCCTATGCCAAACAACTAGCAAGACAGGAACACAGCCCCATCCATTAGGAGAGAGGCTGCCTAAAATCATAATAAGGCCACAGACACCCCAAAACACACCACCAGACGTGGACGTGCCCACCAGAAAGACAAGATAGAACCTCATCCACCAGAACACAGGCACTAGTCCCCTACACCAGGAAGCCTACACAACCCACTGAACCAACCTTAGCCACTGGGAACAGATACCAAAAACAACGGGAACTACGAACCTGCAGCCTGTGAAAAGGAGACCCCAAACACAGTAAGATAAGCAAAATGAGACGACAGAAAAACACACAGCAGATGAAGGAGCAGGGTCAAAACACACCAGACCTAACAAATGAAGAGGAAATAGGTAGTCTACCTGAAAAAGAGTTCAGAATAATGATAGTAAGGATGATCCAAAATCTTGGAAATAGAATAGACAAAATGCAAGAAACATTTAACAAGGACGTAGAAGAACTAAAGAGGAACCAAGCAATGATGAAAAACACAATAAATGAAATTAAAAATACTCTAGATGTGATCAATAGCAGAATAACTGAGGCAGAAGAACGGATAAGTGACCTGGAAGATAAAACAGTGGAAATAACTAGTGCAGAGCAGGATAAAGAAAAAAGAATGAAAAGAACTGAGGACAGTCTCAGAGACCTCTGGGACAATGTTAAACGCAGCAACATTCGAATTATAGGGGTCCCAGAAGAAGAAGAGAAAAAGAAAGAGACTGAGAAAATATTTGAACAGATTATAGTTGACAACTTCCCTAATGTGGGAAAGGAAATAGTTAATCAAGTCCTGGAAGCACAGAGAGTCCCATACAGGATAAATCCAAGGAGAAACACGCCAAGACACATATTAATCAAACTGTCAAAAATTAAATATAAAGAAAACACATTAGGAGAGTAGGGGCAAGATGGCGGAAGAGTAAGACGCAGAGATCACCTTCCTTCCCACAGATACAGTAGAAATACATCTACACGTGGAACTGCTCCTACAGAACACCCACTGAACGCTGGCAGAAGACGTCAGACCTCCCAAACGGCAAGAAAATCCCCACGTACTTGGGTAGGGTAAAAGAAAAAAGAAATAACAGAGACAAAAGAATAGGGATGGGACCTGCGCCAGTGGGAGGGAGCCGTGAAGGAGGAAAGGTTTCCAGGCACTAGGAAGCCCCTTTGTGGGCAGAGACTGTGGGTGGCAGAGGGGGGAAGCTTCGGAGCCGCGGAGGAGAGCACAGCCACAGGGGTGCGGAGGGCAAAGCGGAGAGACTCCCGCACAGAGGCTCGGCGCCAACCAGCACTCACCAGCCCGAGAGGCTTGTCTGCTCACCCGCCGGGGTGGGCGGGGGCTGGGAGCTGAGGCTCGGGCTTTGGTGCTAGCAGGGAGGGAGTCCGGGGAAAAGTCTGCAGCTGCCGAAGAGGCAAGAGACTTTATCTTGCCTCTTTGTTTCACAGCGCGCAAGGAGAGGGGATTCAGAGCGCTGCCTAAACGAAATCCAGAGACGGGTGCGAGCCGCGGCTATCAGTGCGGATCCCACAGCAACAGGGGCGCAGAGGGAAAAATGGAGAGATTCCCGCACAGAGGCTCAGCGCTGAGCAGCGCTTACCAGCCCGAGAGGCTTGTCTGCTCACCCGCTGGGGCGGGCGGGGCTGGGAGCTGAGGCGCGGACTTCGGTCGGATCGCAGGGAGAGGACTGGGGTTGGCGGCGTGAACACAGCCTGAAGGGGTTGGCGTGCCGCGGCGAGCCGGGAGGGAGCCAGAGAGGAGGTCTGCAGCCGCCGAGGAGGCAAGAGACATTTTCTTGCCTCTTTGTTTCGCGGCGTGCAAGGAGAGGGGATTCAGAGCGCCGCCTAGACGAACTCCAGAGGCGGGCGTGAGCCGCGGCTAACAGCATGGACCCCAGAGACGGGCACGAGCCGCGGCCATCAGCGCGGACCCCAGAGACTGGTAGGAAACGCTAAGGCTGCTGCTGCTGCCACCAAGAAGCCTGTGTGCGAGCACAGGTCACTCTCCACACTGCCCCTCCCGGGAGCCGGTGCAGCTCGCCACTGCCAGGCTCCCGTGATCCGGGGACAACTTCCCCGGGAGAACACAAGGCGCACCTCGGGCTGCTGCAACGTCACGACGCCTCTGACGCCGCAGGCTCGCCCCGCCTCCTCTGTACCGCTCCCTCCCCCGGCCTGAGTGAGTCAGAGCCCCCGAAGCAGCTGCTCCTTTAACCCCGTTCTGTCTGGGCAGGGAACGGATGCCCTCAGGCGACCTACATGCAGAGGCGGGTCCACATCCAAAGCTGAACCCCGGGAGCTGTACGAACAAAGAAGAGAAAGGGAAATCTCTCCCAGCAGCCTCAGAAGCAGCGGATTAAAGCTCCACAAACAACCTGATGTGCCTGCATCTGTTGAATACCTGAATAGACAACGAATCACCCCAAATTCAGGAGGTGGACTTGGGAGCAGGATATATTAATTTTTCCCCTTTTCCTTTATTGTGAGTGTATATGTGTATGCTCCTGGGTGAGATTTTGTCTGTATAGCTTTGCTTTCACCATTAGTCCTAGGGTTAGGTCCATCCGTTTGTTGTTCTTGTTTTTTTTTTTTTTTTACTTAAAAAATTTTTTTTCTTAATAAATGTTTTCTTAATAATTTTTTCCTTATTTTCTATTTTTGGAAATTAAAAAAAAATTTTAATAAGTTTTTTCATATTTTTTATTTTAAAAAATTAAAAAAATTTTTTCTTAATAAATTTTCTCTTAATAATTTTTTTCTTACATTTTATTATAAAAATATCAATAAATCTATGTTTAAAAATTAAAAAAAAATTTTCTTAATAAATTTATTCTTAATATTTTTTTTTCTTATTTTTTATTATAATAGCTTTATTTTATTTTATCCTCTTTCTTTCTTTCTTTCTATTTTTTTTTCTCCCTTTTATTCTGAGCTGTGTGGATGAAAGGCTCTTGGTGCTCCAGCCAGGCATCAGGGCTGTGCCTCTGAGGTGGGAGAGCCAACTTCAGGACACTGGTCCACGAGAGACCTCCCAGCTCCATGTAAAACCAAACAGCGAAAATCTCTCAGAGATCTCCATCTCAACATCAAGACCCAGCTTCACTCAACGACCAGCAAGCTACAGTGCTGGACACCCTATGCCAAACAACTAGCAAGACAGGAACACAGCCCCATCCATTAGGAGAGAGGCTGCCTAAAATCATAATAAGGCCACAGACACCCCAAAACACACCACCAGACGTGGACGTGCCCACCAGAAAGACAAGATAGAACCTCATCCACCAGAACACAGGCACTAGTCCCCTACACCAGGAAGCCTACACAACCCACTGAACCAACCTTAGCCACTGGGAACAGATACCAAAAACAACGGGAACTACGAACCTGCAGCCTGTGAAAAGGAGACCCCAAACACAGTAAGATAAGCAAAATGAGACGACAGAAAAACACACAGCAGATGAAGGAGCAGGGTCAAAACACACCAGACCTAACAAATGAAGAGGAAATAGGTAGTCTACCTGAAAAAGAGTTCAGAATAATGATAGTAAGGATGATCCAAAATCTTGGAAATAGAATAGACAAAATGCAAGAAACATTTAACAAGGACGTAGAAGAACTAAAGAGGAACCAAGCAATGATGAAAAACACAATAAATGAAATTAAAAATACTCTAGATGTGATCAATAGCAGAATAACTGAGGCAGAAGAACGGATAAGTGACCTGGAAGATAAAACAGTGGAAATAACTAGTGCAGAGCAGGATAAAGAAAAAAGAATGAAAAGAACTGAGGACAGTCTCAGAGACCTCTGGGACAATGTTAAACGCAGCAACATTCGAATTATAGGGGTCCCAGAAGAAGAAGAGAAAAAGAAAGAGACTGAGAAAATATTTGAACAGATTATAGTTGACAACTTCCCTAATGTGGGAAAGGAAATAGTTAATCAAGTCCTGGAAGCACAGAGAGTCCCATACAGGATAAATCCAAGGAGAAACACGCCAAGACACATATTAATCAAACTGTCAAAAATTAAATATAAAGAAAACACATTAGGAGAGTAGGGGCAAGATGGCGGAAGAGTAAGACGCAGAGATCACCTTCCTTCCCACAGATACAGTAGAAATACATCTACACGTGGAACTGCTCCTACAGAACACCCACTGAACGCTGGCAGAAGACGTCAGACCTCCCAAACGGCAAGAAAATCCCCACGTACTTGGGTAGGGTAAAAGAAAAAAGAAATAACAGAGACAAAAGAATAGGGATGGGACCTGCGCCAGTGGGAGGGAGCCGTGAAGGAGGAAAGGTTTCCAGGCACTAGGAAGCCCCTTTGTGGGCAGAGACTGTGGGTGGCAGAGGGGGGAAGCTTCGGAGCCGCGGAGGAGAGCACAGCCACAGGGGTGCGGAGGGCAAAGCGGAGAGACTCCCGCACAGAGGCTCGGCGCCAACCAGCACTCACCAGCCCGAGAGGCTTGTCTGCTCACCCGCCGGGGTGGGCGGGGGCTGGGAGCTGAGGCTCGGGCTTTGGTGCTAGCAGGGAGGGAGTCCGGGGAAAAGTCTGCAGCTGCCGAAGAGGCAAGAGACTTTATCTTGCCTCTTTGTTTCACAGCGCGCAAGGAGAGGGGATTCAGAGCGCTGCCTAAACGAAATCCAGAGACGGGTGCGAGCCGCGGCTATCAGTGCGGATCCCACAGCAACAGGGGCGCAGAGGGAAAAATGGAGAGATTCCCGCACAGAGGCTCAGCGCTGAGCAGCGCTTACCAGCCCGAGAGGCTTGTCTGCTCACCCGCTGGGGCGGGCGGGGCTGGGAGCTGAGGCGCGGACTTCGGTCGGATCGCAGGGAGAGGACTGGGGTTGGCGGCGTGAACACAGCCTGAAGGGGTTGGCGTGCCGCGGCGAGCCGGGAGGGAGCCAGAGAGGAGGTCTGCAGCCGCCGAGGAGGCAAGAGACATTTTCTTGCCTCTTTGTTTCGCGGCGTGCAAGGAGAGGGGATTCAGAGCGCCGCCTAGACGAACTCCAGAGGCGGGCGTGAGCCGCGGCTAACAGCATGGACCCCAGAGACGGGCACGAGCCGCGGCCATCAGCGCGGACCCCAGAGACTGGTAGGAAACGCTAAGGCTGCTGCTGCTGCCACCAAGAAGCCTGTGTGCGAGCACAGGTCACTCTCCACACTGCCCCTCCCGGGAGCCGGTGCAGCTCGCCACTGCCAGGCTCCCGTGATCCGGGGACAACTTCCCCGGGAGAACACAAGGCGCACCTCGGGCTGCTGCAACGTCACGACGCCTCTGACGCCGCAGGCTCGCCCCGCCTCCTCTGTACCGCTCCCTCCCCCGGCCTGAGTGAGTCAGAGCCCCCGAAGCAGCTGCTCCTTTAACCCCGTTCTGTCTGGGCAGGGAACGGACGCCCTCAGGCGACCTACATGCAGAGGCGGGTCCACATCCAAAGCTGAACCCCGGGAGCTGTACGAACAAAGAAGAGAAAGGGAAATCTCTCCCAGCAGCCTCAGAAGCAGCGGATTAAAGCTCCACAAACAACCTGATGTGCCTGCATCTGTTGAATACCTGAATAGACAACGAATCACCCCAAATTCAGGAGGTGGACTTGGGAGCAGGATATATTAATTTTTCCCCTTTTCCTTTATTGTGAGTGTATATGTGTATGCTCCTGGGTGAGATTTTGTCTGTATAGCTTTGCTTTCACCATTAGTCCTAGGGTTAGGTCCATCCGTTTGTTGTTCTTGTTTTTTTTTTTTTTTTACTTAAAAAATTTTTTTTCTTAATAAATGTTTTCTTAATAATTTTTTCCTTATTTTCTATTTTTGGAAATTAAAAAAAAATTTTAATAAGTTTTTTCATATTTTTTATTTTAAAAAATTAAAAAAATTTTTTCTTAATAAATTTTCTCTTAATAATTTTTTTCTTACATTTTATTATAAAAATATCAATAAATCTATGTTTAAAAATTAAAAAAAAATTTTCTTAATAAATTTATTCTTAATATTTTTTTTTCTTATTTTTTATTATAATAGCTTTATTTTATTTTATCCTCTTTCTTTCTTTCTTTCTATTTTTTTTTCTCCCTTTTATTCTGAGCTGTGTGGATGAAAGGCTCTTGGTGCTCCAGCCAGGCATCAGGGCTGTGCCTCTGAGGTGGGAGAGCCAACTTCAGGACACTGGTCCACAAGAGACCTCCCAGCTCCATGTAAAACCAAACAGCGAAAATCTCTCAGAGATCTCCATCTCAACATCAAGACCCAGCTTCACTCAACGACCAGCAAGCTACAGTGCTGGACACCCTATGCCAAACAACTAGCAAGACAGGAACACAGCCCCATCCATTAGGAGAGAGGCTGCCTAAAATCATAATAAGGCCACAGACACCCCAAAACACACCACCAGACGTGGACGTGCCCACCAGAAAGACAAGATAGAACCTCATCCACCAGAACACAGGCACTAGTCCCCTACACCAGGAAGCCTACACAACCCACTGAACCAACCTTAGCCACTGGGAACAGATACCAAAAACAACGGGAACTACGAACCTGCAGCCTGTGAAAAGGAGACCCCAAACACAGTAAGATAAGCAAAATGAGACGACAGAAAAACACACAGCAGATGAAGGAGCAGGGTCAAAACACACCAGACCTAACAAATGAAGAGGAAATAGGTAGTCTACCTGAAAAAGAGTTCAGAATAATGATAGTAAGGATGATCCAAAATCTTGGAAATAGAATAGACAAAATGCAAGAAACATTTAACAAGGACGTAGAAGAACTAAAGAGGAACCAAGCAATGATGAAAAACACAATAAATGAAATTAAAAATACTCTAGATGTGATCAATAGCAGAATAACTGAGGCAGAAGAACGGATAAGTGACCTGGAAGATAAAACAGTGGAAATAACTAGTGCAGAGCAGGATAAAGAAAAAAGAATGAAAAGAACTGAGGACAGTCTCAGAGACCTCTGGGACAATGTTAAACGCAGCAACATTCGAATTATAGGGGTCCCAGAAGAAGAAGAGAAAAAGAAAGAGACTGAGAAAATATTTGAACAGATTATAGTTGACAACTTCCCTAATGTGGGAAAGGAAATAGTTAATCAAGTCCTGGAAGCACAGAGAGTCCCATACAGGATAAATCCAAGGAGAAACACGCCAAGACACATATTAATCAAACTGTCAAAAATTAAATATAAAGAAAACACATTAGGAGAGTAGGGGCAAGATGGCGGAAGAGTAAGACGCAGAGATCACCTTCCTTCCCACAGATACAGTAGAAATACATCTACACGTGGAACTGCTCCTACAGAACACCCACTGAACGCTGGCAGAAGACGTCAGACCTCCCAAACGGCAAGAAAATCCCCACGTACTTGGGTAGGGTAAAAGAAAAAAGAAATAACAGAGACAAAAGAATAGGGATGGGACCTGCGCCAGTGGGAGGGAGCCGTGAAGGAGGAAAGGTTTCCAGGCACTAGGAAGCCCCTTTGTGGGCAGAGACTGTGGGTGGCAGAGGGGGGAAGCTTCGGAGCCGCGGAGGAGAGCACAGCCACAGGGGTGCGGAGGGCAAAGCGGAGAGACTCCCGCACAGAGGCTCGGCGCCAACCAGCACTCACCAGCCCGAGAGGCTTGTCTGCTCACCCGCCGGGGTGGGCGGGGGCTGGGAGCTGAGGCTCGGGCTTTGGTGCTAGCAGGGAGGGAGTCCGGGGAAAAGTCTGCAGCTGCCGAAGAGGCAAGAGACTTTATCTTGCCTCTTTGTTTCACAGCGCGCAAGGAGAGGGGATTCAGAGCGCTGCCTAAACGAAATCCAGAGACGGGTGCGAGCCGCGGCTATCAGTGCGGATCCCACAGCAACAGGGGCGCAGAGGGAAAAATGGAGAGATTCCCGCACAGAGGCTCAGCGCTGAGCAGCGCTTACCAGCCCGAGAGGCTTGTCTGCTCACCCGCTGGGGCGGGCGGGGCTGGGAGCTGAGGCGCGGACTTCGGTCGGATCGCAGGGAGAGGACTGGGGTTGGCGGCGTGAACACAGCCTGAAGGGGTTGGCGTGCCGCGGCGAGCCGGGAGGGAGCCAGAGAGGAGGTCTGCAGCCGCCGAGGAGGCAAGAGACATTTTCTTGCCTCTTTGTTTCGCGGCGTGCAAGGAGAGGGGATTCAGAGCGCCGCCTAGACGAACTCCAGAGGCGGGCGTGAGCCGCGGCTAACAGCATGGACCCCAGAGACGGGCACGAGCCGCGGCCATCAGCGCGGACCCCAGAGACTGGTAGGAAACGCTAAGGCTGCTGCTGCTGCCACCAAGAAGCCTGTGTGCGAGCACAGGTCACTCTCCACACTGCCCCTCCCGGGAGCCGGTGCAGCTCGCCACTGCCAGGCTCCCGTGATCCGGGGACAACTTCCCCGGGAGAACACAAGGCGCACCTCGGGCTGCTGCAACGTCACGACGCCTCTGACGCCGCAGGCTCGCCCCGCCTCCTCTGTACCGCTCCCTCCCCCGGCCTGAGTGAGTCAGAGCCCCCGAAGCAGCTGCTCCTTTAACCCCGTTCTGTCTGGGCAGGGAACGGACGCCCTCAGGCGACCTACATGCAGAGGCGGGTCCACATCCAAAGCTGAACCCCGGGAGCTGTACGAACAAAGAAGAGAAAGGGAAATCTCTCCCAGCAGCCTCAGAAGCAGCGGATTAAAGCTCCACAAACAACCTGATGTGCCTGCATCTGTTGAATACCTGAATAGACAACGAATCACCCCAAATTCAGGAGGTGGACTTGGGAGCAGGATATATTAATTTTTCCCCTTTTCCTTTATTGTGAGTGTATATGTGTATGCTCCTGGGTGAGATTTTGTCTGTATAGCTTTGCTTTCACCATTAGTCCTAGGGTTAGGTCCATCCGTTTGTTGTTCTTGTTTTTTTTTTTTTTTTACTTAAAAAATTTTTTTTCTTAATAAATGTTTTCTTAATAATTTTTTCCTTATTTTCTATTTTTGGAAATTAAAAAAAAATTTTAATAAGTTTTTTCATATTTTTTATTTTAAAAAATTAAAAAAATTTTTTCTTAATAAATTTTCTCTTAATAATTTTTTTCTTACATTTTATTATAAAAATATCAATAAATCTATGTTTAAAAATTAAAAAAAAATTTTCTTAATAAATTTATTCTTAATATTTTTTTTTCTTATTTTTTATTATAATAGCTTTATTTTATTTTATCCTCTTTCTTTCTTTCTTTCTATTTTTTTTTCTCCCTTTTATTCTGAGCTGTGTGGATGAAAGGCTCTTGGTGCTCCAGCCAGGCATCAGGGCTGTGCCTCTGAGGTGGGAGAGCCAACTTCAGGACACTGGTCCACGAGAGACCTCCCAGCTCCATGTAAAACCAAACAGCGAAAATCTCTCAGAGATCTCCATCTCAACATCAAGACCCAGCTTCACTCAACGACCAGCAAGCTACAGTGCTGGACACCCTATGCCAAACAACTAGCAAGACAGGAACACAGCCCCATCCATTAGGAGAGAGGCTGCCTAAAATCATAATAAGGCCACAGACACCCCAAAACACACCACCAGACGTGGACGTGCCCACCAGAAAGACAAGATAGAACCTCATCCACCAGAACACAGGCACTAGTCCCCTACACCAGGAAGCCTACACAACCCACTGAACCAACCTTAGCCACTGGGAACAGATACCAAAAACAACGGGAACTACGAACCTGCAGCCTGTGAAAAGGAGACCCCAAACACAGTAAGATAAGCAAAATGAGACGACAGAAAAACACACAGCAGATGAAGGAGCAGGGTCAAAACACACCAGACCTAACAAATGAAGAGGAAATAGGTAGTCTACCTGAAAAAGAGTTCAGAATAATGATAGTAAGGATGATCCAAAATCTTGGAAATAGAATAGACAAAATGCAAGAAACATTTAACAAGGACGTAGAAGAACTAAAGAGGAACCAAGCAATGATGAAAAACACAATAAATGAAATTAAAAATACTCTAGATGTGATCAATAGCAGAATAACTGAGGCAGAAGAACGGATAAGTGACCTGGAAGATAAAACAGTGGAAATAACTAGTGCAGAGCAGGATAAAGAAAAAAGAATGAAAAGAACTGAGGACAGTCTCAGAGACCTCTGGGACAATGTTAAACGCAGCAACATTCGAATTATAGGGGTCCCAGAAGAAGAAGAGAAAAAGAAAGAGACTGAGAAAATATTTGAACAGATTATAGTTGACAACTTCCCTAATGTGGGAAAGGAAATAGTTAATCAAGTCCTGGAAGCACAGAGAGTCCCATACAGGATAAATCCAAGGAGAAACACGCCAAGACACATATTAATCAAACTGTCAAAAATTAAATATAAAGAAAACACATTAGGAGAGTAGGGGCAAGATGGCGGAAGAGTAAGACGCAGAGATCACCTTCCTTCCCACAGATACAGTAGAAATACATCTACACGTGGAACTGCTCCTACAGAACACCCACTGAACGCTGGCAGAAGACGTCAGACCTCCCAAACGGCAAGAAAATCCCCACGTACTTGGGTAGGGTAAAAGAAAAAAGAAATAACAGAGACAAAAGAATAGGGATGGGACCTGCGCCAGTGGGAGGGAGCCGTGAAGGAGGAAAGGTTTCCAGGCACTAGGAAGCCCCTTTGTGGGCAGAGACTGTGGGTGGCAGAGGGGGGAAGCTTCGGAGCCGCGGAGGAGAGCACAGCCACAGGGGTGCGGAGGGCAAAGCGGAGAGACTCCCGCACAGAGGCTCGGCGCCAACCAGCACTCACCAGCCCGAGAGGCTTGTCTGCTCACCCGCCGGGGTGGGCGGGGGCTGGGAGCTGAGGCTCGGGCTTTGGTGCTAGCAGGGAGGGAGTCCGGGGAAAAGTCTGCAGCTGCCGAAGAGGCAAGAGACTTTATCTTGCCTCTTTGTTTCACAGCGCGCAAGGAGAGGGGATTCAGAGCGCTGCCTAAACGAAATCCAGAGACGGGTGCGAGCCGCGGCTATCAGTGCGGATCCCACAGCAACAGGGGCGCAGAGGGAAAAATGGAGAGATTCCCGCACAGAGGCTCAGCGCTGAGCAGCGCTTACCAGCCCGAGAGGCTTGTCTGCTCACCCGCTGGGGCGGGCAGGGCTGGGAGCTGAGGCGCGGACTTTGGTCGGATCGCAGGGAGAGGACTGGGGTTGGCGGCGTGAACACAGCCTGAAGGGGTTGGCGTGCCGCGGCGAGCCGGGAGGGAGCCAGAGAGGAGGTCTGCAGCCGCCGAGGAGGCAAGAGACATTTTCTTGCCTCTTTGTTTCGCGGCGTGCAAGGAGAGGGGATTCAGAGCGCCGCCTAGACGAACTCCAGAGGCGGGCGTGAGCCGCGGCTAACAGCATGGACCCCAGAGACGGGCACGAGCCGCGGCCATCAGCGCGGACCCCAGAGACTGGTAGGAAACGCTAAGGCTGCTGCTGCTGCCACCAAGAAGCCTGTGTGCGAGCACAGGTCACTCTCCACACTGCCCCTCCCGGGAGCCGGTGCAGCTCGCCACTGCCAGGCTCCCGTGATCCGGGGACAACTTCCCCGGGAGAACACAAGGCGCACCTCGGGCTGCTGCAACGTCACGACGCCTCTGACGCCGCAGGCTCGCCCCGCCTCCTCTGTACCGCTCCCTCCCCCGGCCTGAGTGAGTCAGAGCCCCCGAAGCAGCTGCTCCTTTAACCCCGTTCTGTCTGGGCAGGGAACGGATGCCCTCAGGCGACCTACATGCAGAGGCGGGTCCACATCCAAAGCTGAACCCCGGGAGCTGTACGAACAAAGAAGAGAAAGGGAAATCTCTCCCAGCAGCCTCAGAAGCAGCGGATTAAAGCTCCACAAACAACCTGATGTGCCTGCATCTGTTGAATACCTGAATAGACAACGAATCACCCCAAATTCAGGAGGTGGACTTGGGAGCAGGATATATTAATTTTTCCCCTTTTCCTTTATTGTGAGTGTATATGTGTATGCTCCTGGGTGAGATTTTGTCTGTATAGCTTTGCTTTCACCATTAGTCCTAGGGTTAGGTCCATCCGTTTGTTGTTCTTGTTTTTTTTTTTTTTTTACTTAAAAAATTTTTTTTCTTAATAAATGTTTTCTTAATAATTTTTTCCTTATTTTCTATTTTTGGAAATTAAAAAAAAATTTTAATAAGTTTTTTCATATTTTTTATTTTAAAAAATTAAAAAAATTTTTTCTTAATAAATTTTCTCTTAATAATTTTTTTCTTACATTTTATTATAAAAATATCAATAAATCTATGTTTAAAAATTAAAAAAAAATTTTCTTAATAAATTTATTCTTAATATTTTTTTTTCTTATTTTTTATTATAATAGCTTTATTTTATTTTATCCTCTTTCTTTCTTTCTTTCTATTTTTTTTTCTCCCTTTTATTCTGAGCTGTGTGGATGAAAGGCTCTTGGTGCTCCAGCCAGGCATCAGGGCTGTGCCTCTGAGGTGGGAGAGCCAACTTCAGGACACTGGTCCACGAGAGACCTCCCAGCTCCATGTAAAACCAAACAGCGAAAATCTCTCAGAGATCTCCATCTCAACATCAAGACCCAGCTTCACTCAACGACCAGCAAGCTACAGTGCTGGACACCCTATGCCAAACAACTAGCAAGACAGGAACACAGCCCCATCCATTAGGAGAGAGGCTGCCTAAAATCATAATAAGGCCACAGACACCCCAAAACACACCACCAGACGTGGACGTGCCCACCAGAAAGACAAGATAGAACCTCATCCACCAGAACACAGGCACTAGTCCCCTACACCAGGAAGCCTACACAACCCACTGAACCAACCTTAGCCACTGGGAACAGATACCAAAAACAACGGGAACTACGAACCTGCAGCCTGTGAAAAGGAGACCCCAAACACAGTAAGATAAGCAAAATGAGACGACAGAAAAACACACAGCAGATGAAGGAGCAGGGTCAAAACACACCAGACCTAACAAATGAAGAGGAAATAGGTAGTCTACCTGAAAAAGAGTTCAGAATAATGATAGTAAGGATGATCCAAAATCTTGGAAATAGAATAGACAAAATGCAAGAAACATTTAACAAGGACGTAGAAGAACTAAAGAGGAACCAAGCAATGATGAAAAACACAATAAATGAAATTAAAAATACTCTAGATGTGATCAATAGCAGAATAACTGAGGCAGAAGAACGGATAAGTGACCTGGAAGATAAAACAGTGGAAATAACTAGTGCAGAGCAGGATAAAGAAAAAAGAATGAAAAGAACTGAGGACAGTCTCAGAGACCTCTGGGACAATGTTAAACGCAGCAACATTCGAATTATAGGGGTCCCAGAAGAAGAAGAGAAAAAGAAAGAGACTGAGAAAATATTTGAACAGATTATAGTTGACAACTTCCCTAATGTGGGAAAGGAAATAGTTAATCAAGTCCTGGAAGCACAGAGAGTCCCATACAGGATAAATCCAAGGAGAAACACGCCAAGACACATATTAATCAAACTGTCAAAAATTAAATATAAAGAAAACACATTAGGAGAGTAGGGGCAAGATGGCGGAAGAGTAAGACGCAGAGATCACCTTCCTTCCCACAGATACAGTAGAAATACATCTACACGTGGAACTGCTCCTACAGAACACCCACTGAACGCTGGCAGAAGACGTCAGACCTCCCAAACGGCAAGAAAATCCCCACGTACTTGGGTAGGGTAAAAGAAAAAAGAAATAACAGAGACAAAAGAATAGGGATGGGACCTGCGCCAGTGGGAGGGAGCCGTGAAGGAGGAAAGGTTTCCAGGCACTAGGAAGCCCCTTTGTGGGCAGAGACTGTGGGTGGCAGAGGGGGGAAGCTTCGGAGCCGCGGAGGAGAGCACAGCCACAGGGGTGCGGAGGGCAAAGCGGAGAGACTCCCGCACAGAGGCTCGGCGCCAACCAGCACTCACCAGCCCGAGAGGCTTGTCTGCTCACCCGCCGGGGTGGGCGGGGGCTGGGAGCTGAGGCTCGGGCTTTGGTGCTAGCAGGGAGGGAGTCCGGGGAAAAGTCTGCAGCTGCCGAAGAGGCAAGAGACTTTATCTTGCCTCTTTGTTTCACAGCGCGCAAGGAGAGGGGATTCAGAGCGCTGCCTAAACGAAATCCAGAGACGGGTGCGAGCCGCGGCTATCAGTGCGGATCCCACAGCAACAGGGGCGCAGAGGGAAAAATGGAGAGATTCCCGCACAGAGGCTCAGCGCTGAGCAGCGCTTACCAGCCCGAGAGGCTTGTCTGCTCACCCGCTGGGGCGGGCGGGGCTGGGAGCTGAGGCGCGGACTTCGGTCGGATCGCAGGGAGAGGACTGGGGTTGGCGGCGTGAACACAGCCTGAAGGGGTTGGCGTGCCGCGGCGAGCCGGGAGGGAGCCAGAGAGGAGGTCTGCAGCCGCCGAGGAGGCAAGAGACATTTTCTTGCCTCTTTGTTTCGCGGCGTGCAAGGAGAGGGGATTCAGAGCGCCGCCTAGACGAACTCCAGAGGCGGGCGTGAGCCGCGGCTAACAGCATGGACCCCAGAGACGGGCACGAGCCGCGGCCATCAGCGCGGACCCCAGAGACTGGTAGGAAACGCTAAGGCTGCTGCTGCTGCCACCAAGAAGCCTGTGTGCGAGCACAGGTCACTCTCCACACTGCCCCTCCCGGGAGCTGGTGCAGCTCGCCACTGCCAGGCTCCCGTGATCCGGGGACAACTTCCCCGGGAGAACACAAGGCGCACCTCGGGCTGCTGCAACGTCACGACGCCTCTGACGCCGCAGGCTCGCCCCGCCTCCTCTGTACCGCTCCCTCCCCCGGCCTGAGTGAGTCAGAGCCCCCGAAGCAGCTGCTCCTTTAACCCCGTTCTGTCTGGGCAGGGAACGGACGCCCTCAGGCGACCTACATGCAGAGGCGGGTCCACATCCAAAGCTGAACCCCGGGAGCTGTACGAACAAAGAAGAGAAAGGGAAATCTCTCCCAGCAGCCTCAGAACCAGCGGATTAAAGCTCCACAAACAACCTGATGTGCCTGCATCTGTTGAATACCTGAATAGACAACGAATCACCCCAAATTCAGGAGGTGGACTTGGGAGCAGGATATATTAATTTTTCCCCTTTTCCTTTATTGTGAGTGTATATGTGTATGCTCCTGGGTGAGATTTTGTCTGTATAGCTTTGCTTTCACCATTAGTCCTAGGGTTAGGTCCATCCGTTTGTTGTTCTTGTTTTTTTTTTTTTTTACTTAAAAAATTTTTTTTCTTAATAAATGTTTTCTTAATAATTTTTTCCTTATTTTCTATTTTTGGAAATTAAAAAAAAATTTTAATAAGTTTTTTCATATTTTTTATTTTAAAAAATTAAAAAAATTTTTTCTTAATAAATTTTCTCTTAATAATTTTTTTCTTACATTTTATTATAAAAATATCAATAAATCTATGTTTAAAAATTAAAAAAAAATTTTCTTAATAAATTTATTCTTAATATTTTTTTTTCTTATTTTTTATTATAATAGCTTTATTTTATTTTATCCTCTTTCTTTCTTTCTTTCTATTTTTTTTTCTCCCTTTTATTCTGAGCTGTGTGGATGAAAGGCTCTTGGTGCTCCAGCCAGGCATCAGGGCTGTGCCTCTGAGGTGGGAGAGCCAACTTCAGGACACTGGTCCACAAGAGACCTCCCAGCTCCATGTAAAACCAAACAGCGAAAATCTCTCAGAGATCTCCATCTCAACATCAAGACCCAGCTTCACTCAACGACCAGCAAGCTACAGTGCTGGACACCCTATGCCAAACAACTAGCAAGACAGGAACACAGCCCCATCCATTAGGAGAGAGGCTGCCTAAAATCATAATAAGGCCACAGACACCCCAAAACACACCACCAGACGTGGACGTGCCCACCAGAAAGACAAGATAGAACCTCATCCACCAGAACACAGGCACTAGTCCCCTACACCAGGAAGCCTACACAACCCACTGAACCAACCTTAGCCACTGGGAACAGATACCAAAAACAACGGGAACTACGAACCTGCAGCCTGTGAAAAGGAGACCCCAAACACAGTAAGATAAGCAAAATGAGACGACAGAAAAACACACAGCAGATGAAGGAGCAGGGTCAAAACACACCAGACCTAACAAATGAAGAGGAAATAGGTAGTCTACCTGAAAAAGAGTTCAGAATAATGATAGTAAGGATGATCCAAAATCTTGGAAATAGAATAGACAAAATGCAAGAAACATTTAACAAGGACGTAGAAGAACTAAAGAGGAACCAAGCAATGATGAAAAACACAATAAATGAAATTAAAAATACTCTAGATGTGATCAATAGCAGAATAACTGAGGCAGAAGAACGGATAAGTGACCTGGAAGATAAAACAGTGGAAATAACTAGTGCAGAGCAGGATAAAGAAAAAAGAATGAAAAGAACTGAGGACAGTCTCAGAGACCTCTGGGACAATGTTAAACGCAGCAACATTCGAATTATAGGGGTCCCAGAAGAAGAAGAGAAAAAGAAAGAGACTGAGAAAATATTTGAACAGATTATAGTTGACAACTTCCCTAATGTGGGAAAGGAAATAGTTAATCAAGTCCTGGAAGCACAGAGAGTCCCATACAGGATAAATCCAAGGAGAAACACGCCAAGACACATATTAATCAAACTGTCAAAAATTAAATATAAAGAAAACACATTAGGAGAGTAGGGGCAAGATGGCGGAAGAGTAAGACGCAGAGATCACCTTCCTTCCCACAGATACAGTAGAAATACATCTACACGTGGAACTGCTCCTACAGAACACCCACTGAACGCTGGCAGAAGACGTCAGACCTCCCAAACGGCAAGAAAATCCCCACGTACTTGGGTAGGGTAAAAGAAAAAAGAAATAACAGAGACAAAAGAATAGGGATGGGACCTGCGCCAGTGGGAGGGAGCCGTGAAGGAGGAAAGGTTTCCAGGCACTAGGAAGCCCCTTTGTGGGCAGAGACTGTGGGTGGCAGAGGGGGGAAGCTTCGGAGCCGCGGAGGAGAGCACAGCCACAGGGGTGCGGAGGGCAAAGCGGAGAGACTCCCGCACAGAGGCTCGGCGCCAACCAGCACTCACCAGCCCGAGAGGCTTGTCTGCTCACCCGCCGGGGTGGGCGGGGGCTGGGAGCTGAGGCTCGGGCTTTGGTGCTAGCAGGGAGGGAGTCCGGGGAAAAGTCTGCAGCTGCCGAAGAGGCAAGAGACTTTATCTTGCCTCTTTGTTTCACAGCGCGCAAGGAGAGGGGATTCAGAGCGCTGCCTAAACGAAATCCAGAGACGGGTGCGAGCCGCGGCTATCAGTGCGGATCCCACAGCAACAGGGGCGCAGAGGGAAAAATGGAGAGATTCCCGCACAGAGGCTCAGCGCTGAGCAGCGCTTACCAGCCCGAGAGGCTTGTCTGCTCACCCGCTGGGGCGGGCAGGGCTGGGAGCTGAGGCGCGGACTTTGGTCGGATCGCAGGGAGAGGACTGGGGTTGGCGGCGTGAACACAGCCTGAAGGGGTTGGCGTGCCGCGGCGAGCCGGGAGGGAGCCAGAGAGGAGGTCTGCAGCCGCCGAGGAGGCAAGAGACATTTTCTTGCCTCTTTGTTTCGCGGCGTGCAAGGAGAGGGGATTCAGAGCGCCGCCTAGACGAACTCCAGAGGCGGGCGTGAGCCGCGGCTAACAGCATGGACCCCAGAGACGGGCACGAGCCGCGGCCATCAGCGCGGACCCCAGAGACTGGTAGGAAACGCTAAGGCTGCTGCTGCTGCCACCAAGAAGCCTGTGTGCGAGCACAGGTCACTCTCCACACTGCCCCTCCCGGGAGCCGGTGCAGCTCGCCACTGCCAGGCTCCCGTGATCCGGGGACAACTTCCCCGGGAGAACACAAGGCGCACCTCGGGCTGCTGCAACGTCACGACGCCTCTGACGCCGCAGGCTCGCCCCGCCTCCTCTGTACCGCTCCCTCCCCCGGCCTGAGTGAGTCAGAGCCCCCGAAGCAGCTGCTCCTTTAACCCCGTTCTGTCTGGGCAGGGAACGGATGCCCTCAGGCGACCTACATGCAGAGGCGGGTCCACATCCAAAGCTGAACCCCGGGAGCTGTACGAACAAAGAAGAGAAAGGGAAATCTCTCCCAGCAGCCTCAGAAGCAGCGGATTAAAGCTCCACAAACAACCTGATGTGCCTGCATCTGTTGAATACCTGAATAGACAACGAATCACCCCAAATTCAGGAGGTGGACTTGGGAGCAGGATATATTAATTTTTCCCCTTTTCCTTTATTGTGAGTGTATATGTGTATGCTCCTGGGTGAGATTTTGTCTGTATAGCTTTGCTTTCACCATTAGTCCTAGGGTTAGGTCCATCCGTTTGTTGTTCTTGTTTTTTTTTTTTTTTTACTTAAAAAATTTTTTTTCTTAATAAATGTTTTCTTAATAATTTTTTCCTTATTTTCTATTTTTGGAAATTAAAAAAAAATTTTAATAAGTTTTTTCATATTTTTTATTTTAAAAAATTAAAAAAATTTTTTCTTAATAAATTTTCTCTTAATAATTTTTTTCTTACATTTTATTATAAAAATATCAATAAATCTATGTTTAAAAATTAAAAAAAAATTTTCTTAATAAATTTATTCTTAATATTTTTTTTTCTTATTTTTTATTATAATAGCTTTATTTTATTTTATCCTCTTTCTTTCTTTCTTTCTATTTTTTTTTCTCCCTTTTATTCTGAGCTGTGTGGATGAAAGGCTCTTGGTGCTCCAGCCAGGCATCAGGGCTGTGCCTCTGAGGTGGGAGAGCCAACTTCAGGACACTGGTCCACGAGAGACCTCCCAGCTCCATGTAAAACCAAACAGCGAAAATCTCTCAGAGATCTCCATCTCAACATCAAGACCCAGCTTCACTCAACGACCAGCAAGCTACAGTGCTGGACACCCTATGCCAAACAACTAGCAAGACAGGAACACAGCCCCATCCATTAGGAGAGAGGCTGCCTAAAATCATAATAAGGCCACAGACACCCCAAAACACACCACCAGACGTGGACGTGCCCACCAGAAAGACAAGATAGAACCTCATCCACCAGAACACAGGCACTAGTCCCCTACACCAGGAAGCCTACACAACCCACTGAACCAACCTTAGCCACTGGGAACAGATACCAAAAACAACGGGAACTACGAACCTGCAGCCTGTGAAAAGGAGACCCCAAACACAGTAAGATAAGCAAAATGAGACGACAGAAAAACACACAGCAGATGAAGGAGCAGGGTCAAAACACACCAGACCTAACAAATGAAGAGGAAATAGGTAGTCTACCTGAAAAAGAGTTCAGAATAATGATAGTAAGGATGATCCAAAATCTTGGAAATAGAATAGACAAAATGCAAGAAACATTTAACAAGGACGTAGAAGAACTAAAGAGGAACCAAGCAATGATGAAAAACACAATAAATGAAATTAAAAATACTCTAGATGTGATCAATAGCAGAATAACTGAGGCAGAAGAACGGATAAGTGACCTGGAAGATAAAACAGTGGAAATAACTAGTGCAGAGCAGGATAAAGAAAAAAGAATGAAAAGAACTGAGGACAGTCTCAGAGACCTCTGGGACAATGTTAAACGCAGCAACATTCGAATTATAGGGGTCCCAGAAGAAGAAGAGAAAAAGAAAGAGACTGAGAAAATATTTGAACAGATTATAGTTGACAACTTCCCTAATGTGGGAAAGGAAATAGTTAATCAAGTCCTGGAAGCACAGAGAGTCCCATACAGGATAAATCCAAGGAGAAACACGCCAAGACACATATTAATCAAACTGTCAAAAATTAAATATAAAGAAAACACATTAGGAGAGTAGGGGCAAGATGGCGGAAGAGTAAGACGCAGAGATCACCTTCCTTCCCACAGATACAGTAGAAATACATCTACACGTGGAACTGCTCCTACAGAACACCCACTGAACGCTGGCAGAAGACGTCAGACCTCCCAAACGGCAAGAAAATCCCCACGTACTTGGGTAGGGTAAAAGAAAAAAGAAATAACAGAGACAAAAGAATAGGGATGGGACCTGCGCCAGTGGGAGGGAGCCGTGAAGGAGGAAAGGTTTCCAGGCACTAGGAAGCCCCTTTGTGGGCAGAGACTGTGGGTGGCAGAGGGGGGAAGCTTCGGAGCCGCGGAGGAGAGCACAGCCACAGGGGTGCGGAGGGCAAAGCGGAGAGACTCCCGCACAGAGGCTCGGCGCCAACCAGCACTCACCAGCCCGAGAGGCTTGTCTGCTCACCCGCCGGGGTGGGCGGGGGCTGGGAGCTGAGGCTCGGGCTTTGGTGCTAGCAGGGAGGGAGTCCGGGGAAAAGTCTGCAGCTGCCGAAGAGGCAAGAGACTTTATCTTGCCTCTTTGTTTCACAGCGCGCAAGGAGAGGGGATTCAGAGCGCTGCCTAAACGAAATCCAGAGACGGGTGCGAGCCGCGGCTATCAGTGCGGATCCCACAGCAACAGGGGCGCAGAGGGAAAAATGGAGAGATTCCCGCACAGAGGCTCAGCGCTGAGCAGCGCTTACCAGCCCGAGAGGCTTGTCTGCTCACCCGCTGGGGCGGGCGGGGCTGGGAGCTGAGGCGCGGACTTCGGTCGGATCGCAGGGAGAGGACTGGGGTTGGCGGCGTGAACACAGCCTGAAGGGGTTGGCGTGCCGCGGCGAGCCGGGAGGGAGCCAGAGAGGAGGTCTGCAGCCGCCGAGGAGGCAAGAGACATTTTCTTGCCTCTTTGTTTCGCGGCGTGCAAGGAGAGGGGATTCAGAGCGCCGCCTAGACGAACTCCAGAGGCGGGCGTGAGCCGCGGCTAACAGCATGGACCCCAGAGACGGGCACGAGCCGCGGCCATCAGCGCGGACCCCAGAGACTGGTAGGAAACGCTAAGGCTGCTGCTGCTGCCACCAAGAAGCCTGTGTGCGAGCACAGGTCACTCTCCACACTGCCCCTCCCGGGAGCCGGTGCAGCTCGCCACTGCCAGGCTCCCGTGATCCGGGGACAACTTCCCCGGGAGAACACAAGGCGCACCTCGGGCTGCTGCAACGTCACGACGCCTCTGACGCCGCAGGCTCGCCCCGCCTCCTCTGTACCGCTCCCTCCCCCGGCCTGAGTGAGTCAGAGCCCCCGAAGCAGCTGCTCCTTTAACCCCGTTCTGTCTGGGCAGGGAACGGACGCCCTCAGGCGACCTACATGCAGAGGCGGGTCCACATCCAAAGCTGAACCCCGGGAGCTGTACGAACAAAGAAGAGAAAGGGAAATCTCTCCCAGCAGCCTCAGAAGCAGCGGATTAAAGCTCCACAAACAACCTGATGTGCCTGCATCTGTTGAATACCTGAATAGACAACGAATCACCCCAAATTCAGGAGGTGGACTTGGGAGCAGGATATATTAATTTTTCCCCTTTTCCTTTATTGTGAGTGTATATGTGTATGCTCCTGGGTGAGATTTTGTCTGTATAGCTTTGCTTTCACCATTAGTCCTAGGGTTAGGTCCATCCGTTTGTTGTTCTTGTTTTTTTTTTTTTTTACTTAAAAAATTTTTTTTCTTAATAAATGTTTTCTTAATAATTTTTTCCTTATTTTCTATTTTTGGAAATTAAAAAAAAATTTTAATAAGTTTTTTCATATTTTTTATTTTAAAAAATTAAAAAAATTTTTTCTTAATAAATTTTCTCTTAATAATTTTTTTCTTACATTTTATTATAAAAATATCAATAAATCTATGTTTAAAAATTAAAAAAAAATTTTCTTAATAAATTTATTCTTAATATTTTTTTTTCTTATTTTTTATTATAATAGCTTTATTTTATTTTATCCTCTTTCTTTCTTTCTTTCTATTTTTTTTTCTCCCTTTTATTCTGAGCTGTGTGGATGAAAGGCTCTTGGTGCTCCAGCCAGGCATCAGGGCTGTGCCTCTGAGGTGGGAGAGCCAACTTCAGGACACTGGTCCACAAGAGACCTCCCAGCTCCATGTAAAACCAAACAGCGAAAATCTCTCAGAGATCTCCATCTCAACATCAAGACCCAGCTTCACTCAACGACCAGCAAGCTACAGTGCTGGACACCCTATGCCAAACAACTAGCAAGACAGGAACACAGCCCCATCCATTAGGAGAGAGGCTGCCTAAAATCATAATAAGGCCACAGACACCCCAAAACACACCACCAGACGTGGACGTGCCCACCAGAAAGACAAGATAGAACCTCATCCACCAGAACACAGGCACTAGTCCCCTACACCAGGAAGCCTACACAACCCACTGAACCAACCTTAGCCACTGGGAACAGATACCAAAAACAACGGGAACTACGAACCTGCAGCCTGTGAAAAGGAGACCCCAAACACAGTAAGATAAGCAAAATGAGACGACAGAAAAACACACAGCAGATGAAGGAGCAGGGTCAAAACACACCAGACCTAACAAATGAAGAGGAAATAGGTAGTCTACCTGAAAAAGAGTTCAGAATAATGATAGTAAGGATGATCCAAAATCTTGGAAATAGAATAGACAAAATGCAAGAAACATTTAACAAGGACGTAGAAGAACTAAAGAGGAACCAAGCAATGATGAAAAACACAATAAATGAAATTAAAAATACTCTAGATGTGATCAATAGCAGAATAACTGAGGCAGAAGAACGGATAAGTGACCTGGAAGATAAAACAGTGGAAATAACTAGTGCAGAGCAGGATAAAGAAAAAAGAATGAAAAGAACTGAGGACAGTCTCAGAGACCTCTGGGACAATGTTAAACGCAGCAACATTCGAATTATAGGGGTCCCAGAAGAAGAAGAGAAAAAGAAAGAGACTGAGAAAATATTTGAACAGATTATAGTTGACAACTTCCCTAATGTGGGAAAGGAAATAGTTAATCAAGTCCTGGAAGCACAGAGAGTCCCATACAGGATAAATCCAAGGAGAAACACGCCAAGACACATATTAATCAAACTGTCAAAAATTAAATATAAAGAAAACACATTAGGAGAGTAGGGGCAAGATGGCGGAAGAGTAAGACGCAGAGATCACCTTCCTTCCCACAGATACAGTAGAAATACATCTACACGTGGAACTGCTCCTACAGAACACCCACTGAACGCTGGCAGAAGACGTCAGACCTCCCAAACGGCAAGAAAATCCCCACGTACTTGGGTAGGGTAAAAGAAAAAAGAAATAACAGAGACAAAAGAATAGGGATGGGACCTGCGCCAGTGGGAGGGAGCCGTGAAGGAGGAAAGGTTTCCAGGCACTAGGAAGCCCCTTTGTGGGCAGAGACTGTGGGTGGCAGAGGGGGGAAGCTTCGGAGCCGCGGAGGAGAGCACAGCCACAGGGGTGCGGAGGGCAAAGCGGAGAGACTCCCGCACAGAGGCTCGGCGCCAACCAGCACTCACCAGCCCGAGAGGCTTGTCTGCTCACCCGCCGGGGTGGGCGGGGGCTGGGAGCTGAGGCTCGGGCTTTGGTGCTAGCAGGGAGGGAGTCCGGGGAAAAGTCTGCAGCTGCCGAAGAGGCAAGAGACTTTATCTTGCCTCTTTGTTTCACAGCGCGCAAGGAGAGGGGATTCAGAGCGCTGCCTAAACGAAATCCAGAGACGGGTGCGAGCCGCGGCTATCAGTGCGGATCCCACAGCAACAGGGGCGCAGAGGGAAAAATGGAGAGATTCCCGCACAGAGGCTCAGCGCTGAGCAGCGCTTACCAGCCCGAGAGGCTTGTCTGCTCACCCGCTGGGGCGGGCGGGGCTGGGAGCTGAGGCGCGGACTTCGGTCGGATCGCAGGGAGAGGACTGGGGTTGGCGGCGTGAACACAGCCTGAAGGGGTTGGCGTGCCGCGGCGAGCCGGGAGGGAGCCAGAGAGGAGGTCTGCAGCCGCCGAGGAGGCAAGAGACATTTTCTTGCCTCTTTGTTTCGCGGCGTGCAAGGAGAGGGGATTCAGAGCGCCGCCTAGACGAACTCCAGAGGCGGGCGTGAGCCGCGGCTAACAGCATGGACCCCAGAGACGGGCACGAGCCGCGGCCATCAGCGCGGACCCCAGAGACTGGTAGGAAACGCTAAGGCTGCTGCTGCTGCCACCAAGAAGCCTGTGTGCGAGCACAGGTCACTCTCCACACTGCCCCTCCCGGGAGCCGGTGCAGCTCGCCACTGCCAGGCTCCCGTGATCCGGGGACAACTTCCCCGGGAGAACACAAGGCGCACCTCGGGCTGCTGCAACGTCACGACGCCTCTGACGCCGCAGGCTCGCCCCGCCTCCTCTGTACCGCTCCCTCCCCCGGCCTGAGTGAGTCAGAGCCCCCGAAGCAGCTGCTCCTTTAACCCCGTTCTGTCTGGGCAGGGAACGGACGCCCTCAGGCGACCTACATGCAGAGGCGGGTCCACATCCAAAGCTGAACCCCGGGAGCTGTACGAACAAAGAAGAGAAAGGGAAATCTCTCCCAGCAGCCTCAGAAGCAGCGGATTAAAGCTCCACAAACAACCTGATGTGCCTGCATCTGTTGAATACCTGAATAGACAACGAATCACCCCAAATTCAGGAGGTGGACTTGGGAGCAGGATATATTAATTTTTCCCCTTTTCCTTTATTGTGAGTGTATATGTGTATGCTCCTGGGTGAGATTTTGTCTGTATAGCTTTGCTTTCACCATTAGTCCTAGGGTTAGGTCCATCCGTTTGTTGTTCTTGTTTTTTTTTTTTTTTTACTTAAAAAATTTTTTTTCTTAATAAATGTTTTCTTAATAATTTTTTCCTTATTTTCTATTTTTGGAAATTAAAAAAAAATTTTAATAAGTTTTTTCATATTTTTTATTTTAAAAAATTAAAAAAATTTTTTCTTAATAAATTTTCTCTTAATAATTTTTTTCTTACATTTTATTATAAAAATATCAATAAATCTATGTTTAAAAATTAAAAAAAAATTTTCTTAATAAATTTATTCTTAATATTTTTTTTTCTTATTTTTTATTATAATAGCTTTATTTTATTTTATCCTCTTTCTTTCTTTCTTTCTATTTTTTTTTCTCCCTTTTATTCTGAGCTGTGTGGATGAAAGGCTCTTGGTGCTCCAGCCAGGCATCAGGGCTGTGCCTCTGAGGTGGGAGAGCCAACTTCAGGACACTGGTCCACAAGAGACCTCCCAGCTCCATGTAAAACCAAACAGCGAAAATCTCTCAGAGATCTCCATCTCAACATCAAGACCCAGCTTCACTCAACGACCAGCAAGCTACAGTGCTGGACACCCTATGCCAAACAACTAGCAAGACAGGAACACAGCCCCATCCATTAGGAGAGAGGCTGCCTAAAATCATAATAAGGCCACAGACACCCCAAAACACACCACCAGACGTGGACGTGCCCACCAGAAAGACAAGATAGAACCTCATCCACCAGAACACAGGCACTAGTCCCCTACACCAGGAAGCCTACACAACCCACTGAACCAACCTTAGCCACTGGGAACAGATACCAAAAACAACGGGAACTACGAACCTGCAGCCTGTGAAAAGGAGACCCCAAACACAGTAAGATAAGCAAAATGAGACGACAGAAAAACACACAGCAGATGAAGGAGCAGGGTCAAAACACACCAGACCTAACAAATGAAGAGGAAATAGGTAGTCTACCTGAAAAAGAGTTCAGAATAATGATAGTAAGGATGATCCAAAATCTTGGAAATAGAATAGACAAAATGCAAGAAACATTTAACAAGGACGTAGAAGAACTAAAGAGGAACCAAGCAATGATGAAAAACACAATAAATGAAATTAAAAATACTCTAGATGTGATCAATAGCAGAATAACTGAGGCAGAAGAACGGATAAGTGACCTGGAAGATAAAACAGTGGAAATAACTAGTGCAGAGCAGGATAAAGAAAAAAGAATGAAAAGAACTGAGGACAGTCTCAGAGACCTCTGGGACAATGTTAAACGCAGCAACATTCGAATTATAGGGGTCCCAGAAGAAGAAGAGAAAAAGAAAGAGACTGAGAAAATATTTGAACAGATTATAGTTGACAACTTCCCTAATGTGGGAAAGGAAATAGTTAATCAAGTCCTGGAAGCACAGAGAGTCCCATACAGGATAAATCCAAGGAGAAACACGCCAAGACACATATTAATCAAACTGTCAAAAATTAAATATAAAGAAAACACATTAGGAGAGTAGGGGCAAGATGGCGGAAGAGTAAGACGCAGAGATCACCTTCCTTCCCACAGATACAGTAGAAATACATCTACACGTGGAACTGCTCCTACAGAACACCCACTGAACGCTGGCAGAAGACGTCAGACCTCCCAAACGGCAAGAAAATCCCCACGTACTTGGGTAGGGTAAAAGAAAAAAGAAATAACAGAGACAAAAGAATAGGGATGGGACCTGCGCCAGTGGGAGGGAGCCGTGAAGGAGGAAAGGTTTCCAGGCACTAGGAAGCCCCTTTGTGGGCAGAGACTGTGGGTGGCAGAGGGGGGAAGCTTCGGAGCCGCGGAGGAGAGCACAGCCACAGGGGTGCGGAGGGCAAAGCGGAGAGACTCCCGCACAGAGGCTCGGCGCCAACCAGCACTCACCAGCCCGAGAGGCTTGTCTGCTCACCCGCCGGGGTGGGCGGGGGCTGGGAGCTGAGGCTCGGGCTTTGGTGCTAGCAGGGAGGGAGTCCGGGGAAAAGTCTGCAGCTGCCGAAGAGGCAAGAGACTTTATCTTGCCTCTTTGTTTCACAGCGCGCAAGGAGAGGGGATTCAGAGCGCTGCCTAAACGAAATCCAGAGACGGGTGCGAGCCGCGGCTATCAGTGCGGATCCCACAGCAACAGGGGCGCAGAGGGAAAAATGGAGAGATTCCCGCACAGAGGCTCAGCGCTGAGCAGCGCTTACCAGCCCGAGAGGCTTGTCTGCTCACCCGCTGGGGCGGGCGGGGCTGGGAGCTGAGGCGCGGACTTCGGTCGGATCGCAGGGAGAGGACTGGGGTTGGCGGCGTGAACACAGCCTGAAGGGGTTGGCGTGCCGCGGCGAGCCGGGAGGGAGCCAGAGAGGAGGTCTGCAGCCGCCGAGGAGGCAAGAGACATTTTCTTGCCTCTTTGTTTCGCGGCGTGCAAGGAGAGGGGATTCAGAGCGCCGCCTAGACGAACTCCAGAGGCGGGCGTGAGCCGCGGCTAACAGCATGGACCCCAGAGACGGGCACGAGCCGCGGCCATCAGCGCGGACCCCAGAGACTGGTAGGAAACGCTAAGGCTGCTGCTGCTGCCACCAAGAAGCCTGTGTGCGAGCACAGGTCACTCTCCACACTGCCCCTCCCGGGAGCCGGTGCAGCTCGCCACTGCCAGGCTCCCGTGATCCGGGGACAACTTCCCCGGGAGAACACAAGGCGCACCTCGGGCTGCTGCAACGTCACGACGCCTCTGACGCCGCAGGCTCGCCCCGCCTCCTCTGTACCGCTCCCTCCCCCGGCCTGAGTGAGTCAGAGCCCCCGAAGCAGCTGCTCCTTTAACCCCGTTCTGTCTGGGCAGGGAACGGACGCCCTCAGGCGACCTACATGCAGAGGCGGGTCCACATCCAAAGCTGAACCCCGGGAGCTGTACGAACAAAGAAGAGAAAGGGAAATCTCTCCCAGCAGCCTCAGAAGCAGCGGATTAAAGCTCCACAAACAACCTGATGTGCCTGCATCTGTTGAATACCTGAATAGACAACGAATCACCCCAAATTCAGGAGGTGGACTTGGGAGCAGGATATATTAATTTTTCCCCTTTTCCTTTATTGTGAGTGTATATGTGTATGCTCCTGGGTGAGATTTTGTCTGTATAGCTTTGCTTTCACCATTAGTCCTAGGGTTAGGTCCATCCGTTTGTTGTTCTTGTTTTTTTTTTTTTTTTACTTAAAAAATTTTTTTTCTTAATAAATGTTTTCTTAATAATTTTTTCCTTATTTTCTATTTTTGGAAATTAAAAAAAAATTTTAATAAGTTTTTTCATATTTTTTATTTTAAAAAATTAAAAAAATTTTTTCTTAATAAATTTTCTCTTAATAATTTTTTTCTTACATTTTATTATAAAAATATCAATAAATCTATGTTTAAAAATTAAAAAAAAATTTTCTTAATAAATTTATTCTTAATATTTTTTTTTCTTATTTTTTATTATAATAGCTTTATTTTATTTTATCCTCTTTCTTTCTTTCTTTCTATTTTTTTTTCTCCCTTTTATTCTGAGCTGTGTGGATGAAAGGCTCTTGGTGCTCCAGCCAGGCATCAGGGCTGTGCCTCTGAGGTGGGAGAGCCAACTTCAGGACACTGGTCCACGAGAGACCTCCCAGCTCCATGTAAAACCAAACAGCGAAAATCTCTCAGAGATCTCCATCTCAACATCAAGACCCAGCTTCACTCAACGACCAGCAAGCTACAGTGCTGGACACCCTATGCCAAACAACTAGCAAGACAGGAACACAGCCCCATCCATTAGGAGAGAGGCTGCCTAAAATCATAATAAGGCCACAGACACCCCAAAACACACCACCAGACGTGGACGTGCCCACCAGAAAGACAAGATAGAACCTCATCCACCAGAACACAGGCACTAGTCCCCTACACCAGGAAGCCTACACAACCCACTGAACCAACCTTAGCCACTGGGAACAGATACCAAAAACAACGGGAACTACGAACCTGCAGCCTGTGAAAAGGAGACCCCAAACACAGTAAGATAAGCAAAATGAGACGACAGAAAAACACACAGCAGATGAAGGAGCAGGGTCAAAACACACCAGACCTAACAAATGAAGAGGAAATAGGTAGTCTACCTGAAAAAGAGTTCAGAATAATGATAGTAAGGATGATCCAAAATCTTGGAAATAGAATAGACAAAATGCAAGAAACATTTAACAAGGACGTAGAAGAACTAAAGAGGAACCAAGCAATGATGAAAAACACAATAAATGAAATTAAAAATACTCTAGATGTGATCAATAGCAGAATAACTGAGGCAGAAGAACGGATAAGTGACCTGGAAGATAAAACAGTGGAAATAACTAGTGCAGAGCAGGATAAAGAAAAAAGAATGAAAAGAACTGAGGACAGTCTCAGAGACCTCTGGGACAATGTTAAACGCAGCAACATTCGAATTATAGGGGTCCCAGAAGAAGAAGAGAAAAAGAAAGAGACTGAGAAAATATTTGAACAGATTATAGTTGACAACTTCCCTAATGTGGGAAAGGAAATAGTTAATCAAGTCCTGGAAGCACAGAGAGTCCCATACAGGATAAATCCAAGGAGAAACACGCCAAGACACATATTAATCAAACTGTCAAAAATTAAATATAAAGAAAACACATTAGGAGAGTAGGGGCAAGATGGCGGAAGAGTAAGACGCAGAGATCACCTTCCTTCCCACAGATACAGTAGAAATACATCTACACGTGGAACTGCTCCTACAGAACACCCACTGAACGCTGGCAGAAGACGTCAGACCTCCCAAACGGCAAGAAAATCCCCACGTACTTGGGTAGGGTAAAAGAAAAAAGAAATAACAGAGACAAAAGAATAGGGATGGGACCTGCGCCAGTGGGAGGGAGCCGTGAAGGAGGAAAGGTTTCCAGGCACTAGGAAGCCCCTTTGTGGGCAGAGACTGTGGGTGGCAGAGGGGGGAAGCTTCGGAGCCGCGGAGGAGAGCACAGCCACAGGGGTGCGGAGGGCAAAGCGGAGAGACTCCCGCACAGAGGCTCGGCGCCAACCAGCACTCACCAGCCCGAGAGGCTTGTCTGCTCACCCGCCGGGGTGGGCGGGGGCTGGGAGCTGAGGCTCGGGCTTTGGTGCTAGCAGGGAGGGAGTCCGGGGAAAAGTCTGCAGCTGCCGAAGAGGCAAGAGACTTTATCTTGCCTCTTTGTTTCACAGCGCGCAAGGAGAGGGGATTCAGAGCGCTGCCTAAACGAAATCCAGAGACGGGTGCGAGCCGCGGCTATCAGTGCGGATCCCACAGCAACAGGGGCGCAGAGGGAAAAATGGAGAGATTCCCGCACAGAGGCTCAGCGCTGAGCAGCGCTTACCAGCCCGAGAGGCTTGTCTGCTCACCCGCTGGGGCGGGCAGGGCTGGGAGCTGAGGCGCGGACTTTGGTCGGATCGCAGGGAGAGGACTGGGGTTGGCGGCGTGAACACAGCCTGAAGGGGTTGGCGTGCCGCGGCGAGCCGGGAGGGAGCCAGAGAGGAGGTCTGCAGCCGCCGAGGAGGCAAGAGACATTTTCTTGCCTCTTTGTTTCGCGGCGTGCAAGGAGAGGGGATTCAGAGCGCCGCCTAGACGAACTCCAGAGGCGGGCGTGAGCCGCGGCTAACAGCATGGACCCCAGAGACGGGCACGAGCCGCGGCCATCAGCGCGGACCCCAGAGACTGGTAGGAAACGCTAAGGCTGCTGCTGCTGCCACCAAGAAGCCTGTGTGCGAGCACAGGTCACTCTCCACACTGCCCCTCCCGGGAGCCGGTGCAGCTCGCCACTGCCAGGCTCCCGTGATCCGGGGACAACTTCCCCGGGAGAACACAAGGCGCACCTCGGGCTGCTGCAACGTCACGACGCCTCTGACGCCGCAGGCTCGCCCCGCCTCCTCTGTACCGCTCCCTCCCCCGGCCTGAGTGAGTCAGAGCCCCCGAAGCAGCTGCTCCTTTAACCCCGTTCTGTCTGGGCAGGGAACGGATGCCCTCAGGCGACCTACATGCAGAGGCGGGTCCACATCCAAAGCTGAACCCCGGGAGCTGTACGAACAAAGAAGAGAAAGGGAAATCTCTCCCAGCAGCCTCAGAAGCAGCGGATTAAAGCTCCACAAACAACCTGATGTGCCTGCATCTGTTGAATACCTGAATAGACAACGAATCACCCCAAATTCAGGAGGTGGACTTGGGAGCAGGATATATTAATTTTTCCCCTTTTCCTTTATTGTGAGTGTATATGTGTATGCTCCTGGGTGAGATTTTGTCTGTATAGCTTTGCTTTCACCATTAGTCCTAGGGTTAGGTCCATCCGTTTGTTGTTCTTGTTTTTTTTTTTTTTTTACTTAAAAAATTTTTTTTCTTAATAAATGTTTTCTTAATAATTTTTTCCTTATTTTCTATTTTTGGAAATTAAAAAAAAATTTTAATAAGTTTTTTCATATTTTTTATTTTAAAAAATTAAAAAAATTTTTTCTTAATAAATTTTCTCTTAATAATTTTTTTCTTACATTTTATTATAAAAATATCAATAAATCTATGTTTAAAAATTAAAAAAAAATTTTCTTAATAAATTTATTCTTAATATTTTTTTTTCTTATTTTTTATTATAATAGCTTTATTTTATTTTATCCTCTTTCTTTCTTTCTTTCTATTTTTTTTTCTCCCTTTTATTCTGAGCTGTGTGGATGAAAGGCTCTTGGTGCTCCAGCCAGGCATCAGGGCTGTGCCTCTGAGGTGGGAGAGCCAACTTCAGGACACTGGTCCACGAGAGACCTCCCAGCTCCATGTAAAACCAAACAGCGAAAATCTCTCAGAGATCTCCATCTCAACATCAAGACCCAGCTTCACTCAACGACCAGCAAGCTACAGTGCTGGACACCCTATGCCAAACAACTAGCAAGACAGGAACACAGCCCCATCCATTAGGAGAGAGGCTGCCTAAAATCATAATAAGGCCACAGACACCCCAAAACACACCACCAGACGTGGACGTGCCCACCAGAAAGACAAGATAGAACCTCATCCACCAGAACACAGGCACTAGTCCCCTACACCAGGAAGCCTACACAACCCACTGAACCAACCTTAGCCACTGGGAACAGATACCAAAAACAACGGGAACTACGAACCTGCAGCCTGTGAAAAGGAGACCCCAAACACAGTAAGATAAGCAAAATGAGACGACAGAAAAACACACAGCAGATGAAGGAGCAGGGTCAAAACACACCAGACCTAACAAATGAAGAGGAAATAGGTAGTCTACCTGAAAAAGAGTTCAGAATAATGATAGTAAGGATGATCCAAAATCTTGGAAATAGAATAGACAAAATGCAAGAAACATTTAACAAGGACGTAGAAGAACTAAAGAGGAACCAAGCAATGATGAAAAACACAATAAATGAAATTAAAAATACTCTAGATGTGATCAATAGCAGAATAACTGAGGCAGAAGAACGGATAAGTGACCTGGAAGATAAAACAGTGGAAATAACTAGTGCAGAGCAGGATAAAGAAAAAAGAATGAAAAGAACTGAGGACAGTCTCAGAGACCTCTGGGACAATGTTAAACGCAGCAACATTCGAATTATAGGGGTCCCAGAAGAAGAAGAGAAAAAGAAAGAGACTGAGAAAATATTTGAACAGATTATAGTTGACAACTTCCCTAATGTGGGAAAGGAAATAGTTAATCAAGTCCTGGAAGCACAGAGAGTCCCATACAGGATAAATCCAAGGAGAAACACGCCAAGACACATATTAATCAAACTGTCAAAAATTAAATATAAAGAAAACACATTAGGAGAGTAGGGGCAAGATGGCGGAAGAGTAAGACGCAGAGATCACCTTCCTTCCCACAGATACAGTAGAAATACATCTACACGTGGAACTGCTCCTACAGAACACCCACTGAACGCTGGCAGAAGACGTCAGACCTCCCAAACGGCAAGAAAATCCCCACGTACTTGGGTAGGGTAAAAGAAAAAAGAAATAACAGAGACAAAAGAATAGGGATGGGACCTGCGCCAGTGGGAGGGAGCCGTGAAGGAGGAAAGGTTTCCAGGCACTAGGAAGCCCCTTTGTGGGCAGAGACTGTGGGTGGCAGAGGGGGGAAGCTTCGGAGCCGCGGAGGAGAGCACAGCCACAGGGGTGCGGAGGGCAAAGCGGAGAGACTCCCGCACAGAGGCTCGGCGCCAACCAGCACTCACCAGCCCGAGAGGCTTGTCTGCTCACCCGCCGGGGTGGGCGGGGGCTGGGAGCTGAGGCTCGGGCTTTGGTGCTAGCAGGGAGGGAGTCCGGGGAAAAGTCTGCAGCTGCCGAAGAGGCAAGAGACTTTATCTTGCCTCTTTGTTTCACAGCGCGCAAGGAGAGGGGATTCAGAGCGCTGCCTAAACGAAATCCAGAGACGGGTGCGAGCCGCGGCTATCAGTGCGGATCCCACAGCAACAGGGGCGCAGAGGGAAAAATGGAGAGATTCCCGCACAGAGGCTCAGCGCTGAGCAGCGCTTACCAGCCCGAGAGGCTTGTCTGCTCACCCGCTGGGGCGGGCGGGGCTGGGAGCTGAGGCGCGGACTTCGGTCGGATCGCAGGGAGAGGACTGGGGTTGGCGGCGTGAACACAGCCTGAAGGGGTTGGCGTGCCGCGGCGAGCCGGGAGGGAGCCAGAGAGGAGGTCTGCAGCCGCCGAGGAGGCAAGAGACATTTTCTTGCCTCTTTGTTTCGCGGCGTGCAAGGAGAGGGGATTCAGAGCGCCGCCTAGACGAACTCCAGAGGCGGGCGTGAGCCGCGGCTAACAGCATGGACCCCAGAGACGGGCACGAGCCGCGGCCATCAGCGCGGACCCCAGAGACTGGTAGGAAACGCTAAGGCTGCTGCTGCTGCCACCAAGAAGCCTGTGTGCGAGCACAGGTCACTCTCCACACTGCCCCTCCCGGGAGCCGGTGCAGCTCGCCACTGCCAGGCTCCCGTGATCCGGGGACAACTTCCCCGGGAGAACACAAGGCGCACCTCGGGCTGCTGCAACGTCACGACGCCTCTGACGCCGCAGGCTCGCCCCGCCTCCTCTGTACCGCTCCCTCCCCCGGCCTGAGTGAGTCAGAGCCCCCGAAGCAGCTGCTCCTTTAACCCCGTTCTGTCTGGGCAGGGAACGGACGCCCTCAGGCGACCTACATGCAGAGGCGGGTCCACATCCAAAGCTGAACCCCGGGAGCTGTACGAACAAAGAAGAGAAAGGGAAATCTCTCCCAGCAGCCTCAGAAGCAGCGGATTAAAGCTCCACAAACAACCTGATGTGCCTGCATCTGTTGAATACCTGAATAGACAACGAATCACCCCAAATTCAGGAGGTGGACTTGGGAGCAGGATATATTAATTTTTCCCCTTTTCCTTTATTGTGAGTGTATATGTGTATGCTCCTGGGTGAGATTTTGTCTGTATAGCTTTGCTTTCACCATTAGTCCTAGGGTTAGGTCCATCCGTTTGTTGTTCTTGTTTTTTTTTTTTTTTTACTTAAAAAATTTTTTTTCTTAATAAATGTTTTCTTAATAATTTGTTCCTTATTTTCTATTTTTGGAAATTAAAAAAAAATTTTAATAAGTTTTTTCATATTTTTTATTTTAAAAAATTAAAAAAATTTTTTCTTAATAAATTTTCTCTTAATAATTTTTTTCTTACATTTTATTATAAAAATATCAATAAATCTATGTTTAAAAATTAAAAAAAAATTTTCTTAATAAATTTATTCTTAATATTTTTTTTTCTTATTTTTTATTATAATAGCTTTATTTTATTTTATCCTCTTTCTTTCTTTCTTTCTATTTTTTTTTCTCCCTTTTATTCTGAGCTGTGTGGATGAAAGGCTCTTGGTGCTCCAGCCAGGCATCAGGGCTGTGCCTCTGAGGTGGGAGAGCCAACTTCAGGACACTGGTCCACAAGAGACCTCCCAGCTCCATGTAAAACCAAACAGCGAAAATCTCTCAGAGATCTCCATCTCAACATCAAGACCCAGCTTCACTCAACGACCAGCAAGCTACAGTGCTGGACACCCTATGCCAAACAACTAGCAAGACAGGAACACAGCCCCATCCATTAGGAGAGAGGCTGCCTAAAATCATAATAAGGCCACAGACACCCCAAAACACACCACCAGACGTGGACGTGCCCACCAGAAAGACAAGATAGAACCTCATCCACCAGAACACAGGCACTAGTCCCCTACACCAGGAAGCCTACACAACCCACTGAACCAACCTTAGCCACTGGGAACAGATACCAAAAACAACGGGAACTACGAACCTGCAGCCTGTGAAAAGGAGACCCCAAACACAGTAAGATAAGCAAAATGAGACGACAGAAAAACACACAGCAGATGAAGGAGCAGGGTCAAAACACACCAGACCTAACAAATGAAGAGGAAATAGGTAGTCTACCTGAAAAAGAGTTCAGAATAATGATAGTAAGGATGATCCAAAATCTTGGAAATAGAATAGACAAAATGCAAGAAACATTTAACAAGGACGTAGAAGAACTAAAGAGGAACCAAGCAATGATGAAAAACACAATAAATGAAATTAAAAATACTCTAGATGTGATCAATAGCAGAATAACTGAGGCAGAAGAACGGATAAGTGACCTGGAAGATAAAACAGTGGAAATAACTAGTGCAGAGCAGGATAAAGAAAAAAGAATGAAAAGAACTGAGGACAGTCTCAGAGACCTCTGGGACAATGTTAAACGCAGCAACATTCGAATTATAGGGGTCCCAGAAGAAGAAGAGAAAAAGAAAGAGACTGAGAAAATATTTGAACAGATTATAGTTGACAACTTCCCTAATGTGGGAAAGGAAATAGTTAATCAAGTCCTGGAAGCACAGAGAGTCCCATACAGGATAAATCCAAGGAGAAACACGCCAAGACACATATTAATCAAACTGTCAAAAATTAAATATAAAGAAAACACATTAGGAGAGTAGGGGCAAGATGGCGGAAGAGTAAGACGCAGAGATCACCTTCCTTCCCACAGATACAGTAGAAATACATCTACACGTGGAACTGCTCCTACAGAACACCCACTGAACGCTGGCAGAAGACGTCAGACCTCCCAAACGGCAAGAAAATCCCCACGTACTTGGGTAGGGTAAAAGAAAAAAGAAATAACAGAGACAAAAGAATAGGGATGGGACCTGCGCCAGTGGGAGGGAGCCGTGAAGGAGGAAAGGTTTCCAGGCACTAGGAAGCCCCTTTGTGGGCAGAGACTGTGGGTGGCAGAGGGGGGAAGCTTCGGAGCCGCGGAGGAGAGCACAGCCACAGGGGTGCGGAGGGCAAAGCGGAGAGACTCCCGCACAGAGGCTCGGCGCCAACCAGCACTCACCAGCCCGAGAGGCTTGTCTGCTCACCCGCCGGGGTGGGCGGGGGCTGGGAGCTGAGGCTCGGGCTTTGGTGCTAGCAGGGAGGGAGTCCGGGGAAAAGTCTGCAGCTGCCGAAGAGGCAAGAGACTTTATCTTGCCTCTTTGTTTCACAGCGCGCAAGGAGAGGGGATTCAGAGCGCTGCCTAAACGAAATCCAGAGACGGGTGCGAGCCGCGGCTATCAGTGCGGATCCCACAGCAACAGGGGCGCAGAGGGAAAAATGGAGAGATTCCCGCACAGAGGCTCAGCGCTGAGCAGCGCTTACCAGCCCGAGAGGCTTGTCTGCTCACCCGCTGGGGCGGGCGGGGCTGGGAGCTGAGGCGCGGACTTCGGTCGGATCGCAGGGAGAGGACTGGGGTTGGCGGCGTGAACACAGCCTGAAGGGGTTGGCGTGCCGCGGCGAGCCGGGAGGGAGCCAGAGAGGAGGTCTGCAGCCGCCGAGGAGGCAAGAGACATTTTCTTGCCTCTTTGTTTCGCGGCGTGCAAGGAGAGGGGATTCAGAGCGCCGCCTAGACGAACTCCAGAGGCGGGCGTGAGCCGCGGCTAACAGCATGGACCCCAGAGACGGGCACGAGCCGCGGCCATCAGCGCGGACCCCAGAGACTGGTAGGAAACGCTAAGGCTGCTGCTGCTGCCACCAAGAAGCCTGTGTGCGAGCACAGGTCACTCTCCACACTGCCCCTCCCGGGAGCCGGTGCAGCTCGCCACTGCCAGGCTCCCGTGATCCGGGGACAACTTCCCCGGGAGAACACAAGGCGCACCTCGGGCTGCTGCAACGTCACGACGCCTCTGACGCCGCAGGCTCGCCCCGCCTCCTCTGTACCGCTCCCTCCCCCGGCCTGAGTGAGTCAGAGCCCCCGAAGCAGCTGCTCCTTTAACCCCGTTCTGTCTGGGCAGGGAACGGACGCCCTCAGGCGACCTACATGCAGAGGCGGGTCCACATCCAAAGCTGAACCCCGGGAGCTGTACGAACAAAGAAGAGAAAGGGAAATCTCTCCCAGCAGCCTCAGAAGCAGCGGATTAAAGCTCCACAAACAACCTGATGTGCCTGCATCTGTTGAATACCTGAATAGACAACGAATCACCCCAAATTCAGGAGGTGGACTTGGGAGCAGGATATATTAATTTTTCCCCTTTTCCTTTATTGTGAGTGTATATGTGTATGCTCCTGGGTGAGATTTTGTCTGTATAGCTTTGCTTTCACCATTAGTCCTAGGGTTAGGTCCATCCGTTTGTTGTTCTTGTTTTTTTTTTTTTTTTACTTAAAAAATTTTTTTTCTTAATAAATGTTTTCTTAATAATTTTTTCCTTATTTTCTATTTTTGGAAATTAAAAAAAAATTTTAATAAGTTTTTTCATATTTTTTATTTTAAAAAATTAAAAAAATTTTTTCTTAATAAATTTTCTCTTAATAATTTTTTTCTTACATTTTATTATAAAAATATCAATAAATCTATGTTTAAAAATTAAAAAAAAATTTTCTTAATAAATTTATTCTTAATATTTTTTTTTCTTATTTTTTATTATAATAGCTTTATTTTATTTTATCCTCTTTCTTTCTTTCTTTCTATTTTTTTTTCTCCCTTTTATTCTGAGCTGTGTGGATGAAAGGCTCTTGGTGCTCCAGCCAGGCATCAGGGCTGTGCCTCTGAGGTGGGAGAGCCAACTTCAGGACACTGGTCCACGAGAGACCTCCCAGCTCCATGTAAAACCAAACAGCGAAAATCTCTCAGAGATCTCCATCTCAACATCAAGACCCAGCTTCACTCAACGACCAGCAAGCTACAGTGCTGGACACCCTATGCCAAACAACTAGCAAGACAGGAACACAGCCCCATCCATTAGGAGAGAGGCTGCCTAAAATCATAATAAGGCCACAGACACCCCAAAACACACCACCAGACGTGGACGTGCCCACCAGAAAGACAAGATAGAACCTCATCCACCAGAACACAGGCACTAGTCCCCTACACCAGGAAGCCTACACAACCCACTGAACCAACCTTAGCCACTGGGAACAGATACCAAAAACAACGGGAACTACGAACCTGCAGCCTGTGAAAAGGAGACCCCAAACACAGTAAGATAAGCAAAATGAGACGACAGAAAAACACACAGCAGATGAAGGAGCAGGGTCAAAACACACCAGACCTAACAAATGAAGAGGAAATAGGTAGTCTACCTGAAAAAGAGTTCAGAATAATGATAGTAAGGATGATCCAAAATCTTGGAAATAGAATAGACAAAATGCAAGAAACATTTAACAAGGACGTAGAAGAACTAAAGAGGAACCAAGCAATGATGAAAAACACAATAAATGAAATTAAAAATACTCTAGATGTGATCAATAGCAGAATAACTGAGGCAGAAGAACGGATAAGTGACCTGGAAGATAAAACAGTGGAAATAACTAGTGCAGAGCAGGATAAAGAAAAAAGAATGAAAAGAACTGAGGACAGTCTCAGAGACCTCTGGGACAATGTTAAACGCAGCAACATTCGAATTATAGGGGTCCCAGAAGAAGAAGAGAAAAAGAAAGAGACTGAGAAAATATTTGAACAGATTATAGTTGACAACTTCCCTAATGTGGGAAAGGAAATAGTTAATCAAGTCCTGGAAGCACAGAGAGTCCCATACAGGATAAATCCAAGGAGAAACACGCCAAGACACATATTAATCAAACTGTCAAAAATTAAATATAAAGAAAACACATTAGGAGAGTAGGGGCAAGATGGCGGAAGAGTAAGACGCAGAGATCACCTTCCTTCCCACAGATACAGTAGAAATACATCTACACGTGGAACTGCTCCTACAGAACACCCACTGAACGCTGGCAGAAGACGTCAGACCTCCCAAACGGCAAGAAAATCCCCACGTACTTGGGTAGGGTAAAAGAAAAAAGAAATAACAGAGACAAAAGAATAGGGATGGGACCTGCGCCAGTGGGAGGGAGCCGTGAAGGAGGAAAGGTTTCCAGGCACTAGGAAGCCCCTTTGTGGGCAGAGACTGTGGGTGGCAGAGGGGGGAAGCTTCGGAGCCGCGGAGGAGAGCACAGCCACAGGGGTGCGGAGGGCAAAGCGGAGAGACTCCCGCACAGAGGCTCGGCGCCAACCAGCACTCACCAGCCCGAGAGGCTTGTCTGCTCACCCGCCGGGGTGGGCGGGGGCTGGGAGCTGAGGCTCGGGCTTTGGTGCTAGCAGGGAGGGAGTCCGGGGAAAAGTCTGCAGCTGCCGAAGAGGCAAGAGACTTTATCTTGCCTCTTTGTTTCACAGCGCGCAAGGAGAGGGGATTCAGAGCGCTGCCTAAACGAAATCCAGAGACGGGTGCGAGCCGCGGCTATCAGTGCGGATCCCACAGCAACAGGGGCGCAGAGGGAAAAATGGAGAGATTCCCGCACAGAGGCTCAGCGCTGAGCAGCGCTTACCAGCCCGAGAGGCTTGTCTGCTCACCCGCTGGGGCGGGCGGGGCTGGGAGCTGAGGCGCGGACTTCGGTCGGATCGCAGGGAGAGGACTGGGGTTGGCGGCGTGAACACAGCCTGAAGGGGTTGGCGTGCCGCGGCGAGCCGGGAGGGAGCCAGAGAGGAGGTCTGCAGCCGCCGAGGAGGCAAGAGACATTTTCTTGCCTCTTTGTTTCGCGGCGTGCAAGGAGAGGGGATTCAGAGCGCCGCCTAGACGAACTCCAGAGGCGGGCGTGAGCCGCGGCTAACAGCATGGACCCCAGAGACGGGCACGAGCCGCGGCCATCAGCGCGGACCCCAGAGACTGGTAGGAAACGCTAAGGCTGCTGCTGCTGCCACCAAGAAGCCTGTGTGCGAGCACAGGTCACTCTCCACACTGCCCCTCCCGGGAGCCGGTGCAGCTCGCCACTGCCAGGCTCCCGTGATCCGGGGACAACTTCCCCGGGAGAACACAAGGCGCACCTCGGGCTGCTGCAACGTCACGACGCCTCTGACGCCGCAGGCTCGCCCCGCCTCCTCTGTACCGCTCCCTCCCCCGGCCTGAGTGAGTCAGAGCCCCCGAAGCAGCTGCTCCTTTAACCCCGTTCTGTCTGGGCAGGGAACGGACGCCCTCAGGCGACCTACATGCAGAGGCGGGTCCACATCCAAAGCTGAACCCCGGGAGCTGTACGAACAAAGAAGAGAAAGGGAAATCTCTCCCAGCAGCCTCAGAAGCAGCGGATTAAAGCTCCACAAACAACCTGATGTGCCTGCATCTGTTGAATACCTGAATAGACAACGAATCACCCCAAATTCAGGAGGTGGACTTGGGAGCAGGATATATTAATTTTTCCCCTTTTCCTTTATTGTGAGTGTATATGTGTATGCTCCTGGGTGAGATTTTGTCTGTATAGCTTTGCTTTCACCATTAGTCCTAGGGTTAGGTCCATCCGTTTGTTGTTCTTGTTTTTTTTTTTTTTTTACTTAAAAAATTTTTTTTCTTAATAAATGTTTTCTTAATAATTTTTTCCTTATTTTCTATTTTTGGAAATTAAAAAAAAATTTTAATAAGTTTTTTCATATTTTTTATTTTAAAAAATTAAAAAAATTTTTTCTTAATAAATTTTCTCTTAATAATTTTTTTCTTACATTTTATTATAAAAATATCAATAAATCTATGTTTAAAAATTAAAAAAAAATTTTCTTAATAAATTTATTCTTAATATTTTTTTTTCTTATTTTTTATTATAATAGCTTTATTTTATTTTATCCTCTTTCTTTCTTTCTTTCTATTTTTTTTTCTCCCTTTTATTCTGAGCTGTGTGGATGAAAGGCTCTTGGTGCTCCAGCCAGGCATCAGGGCTGTGCCTCTGAGGTGGGAGAGCCAACTTCAGGACACTGGTCCACAAGAGACCTCCCAGCTCCATGTAAAACCAAACAGCGAAAATCTCTCAGAGATCTCCATCTCAACATCAAGACCCAGCTTCACTCAACGACCAGCAAGCTACAGTGCTGGACACCCTATGCCAAACAACTAGCAAGACAGGAACACAGCCCCATCCATTAGGAGAGAGGCTGCCTAAAATCATAATAAGGCCACAGACACCCCAAAACACACCACCAGACGTGGACGTGCCCACCAGAAAGACAAGATAGAACCTCATCCACCAGAACACAGGCACTAGTCCCCTACACCAGGAAGCCTACACAACCCACTGAACCAACCTTAGCCACTGGGAACAGATACCAAAAACAACGGGAACTACGAACCTGCAGCCTGTGAAAAGGAGACCCCAAACACAGTAAGATAAGCAAAATGAGACGACAGAAAAACACACAGCAGATGAAGGAGCAGGGTCAAAACACACCAGACCTAACAAATGAAGAGGAAATAGGTAGTCTACCTGAAAAAGAGTTCAGAATAATGATAGTAAGGATGATCCAAAATCTTGGAAATAGAATAGACAAAATGCAAGAAACATTTAACAAGGACGTAGAAGAACTAAAGAGGAACCAAGCAATGATGAAAAACACAATAAATGAAATTAAAAATACTCTAGATGTGATCAATAGCAGAATAACTGAGGCAGAAGAACGGATAAGTGACCTGGAAGATAAAACAGTGGAAATAACTAGTGCAGAGCAGGATAAAGAAAAAAGAATGAAAAGAACTGAGGACAGTCTCAGAGACCTCTGGGACAATGTTAAACGCAGCAACATTCGAATTATAGGGGTCCCAGAAGAAGAAGAGAAAAAGAAAGAGACTGAGAAAATATTTGAACAGATTATAGTTGACAACTTCCCTAATGTGGGAAAGGAAATAGTTAATCAAGTCCTGGAAGCACAGAGAGTCCCATACAGGATAAATCCAAGGAGAAACACGCCAAGACACATATTAATCAAACTGTCAAAAATTAAATATAAAGAAAACACATTAGGAGAGTAGGGGCAAGATGGCGGAAGAGTAAGACGCAGAGATCACCTTCCTTCCCACAGATACAGTAGAAATACATCTACACGTGGAACTGCTCCTACAGAACACCCACTGAACGCTGGCAGAAGACGTCAGACCTCCCAAACGGCAAGAAAATCCCCACGTACTTGGGTAGGGTAAAAGAAAAAAGAAATAACAGAGACAAAAGAATAGGGATGGGACCTGCGCCAGTGGGAGGGAGCCGTGAAGGAGGAAAGGTTTCCAGGCACTAGGAAGCCCCTTTGTGGGCAGAGACTGTGGGTGGCAGAGGGGGGAAGCTTCGGAGCCGCGGAGGAGAGCACAGCCACAGGGGTGCGGAGGGCAAAGCGGAGAGACTCCCGCACAGAGGCTCGGCGCCAACCAGCACTCACCAGCCCGAGAGGCTTGTCTGCTCACCCGCCGGGGTGGGCGGGGGCTGGGAGCTGAGGCTCGGGCTTTGGTGCTAGCAGGGAGGGAGTCCGGGGAAAAGTCTGCAGCTGCCGAAGAGGCAAGAGACTTTATCTTGCCTCTTTGTTTCACAGCGCGCAAGGAGAGGGGATTCAGAGCGCTGCCTAAACGAAATCCAGAGACGGGTGCGAGCCGCGGCTATCAGTGCGGATCCCACAGCAACAGGGGCGCAGAGGGAAAAATGGAGAGATTCCCGCACAGAGGCTCAGCGCTGAGCAGCGCTTACCAGCCCGAGAGGCTTGTCTGCTCACCCGCTGGGGCGGGCGGGGCTGGGAGCTGAGGCGCGGACTTCGGTCGGATCGCAGGGAGAGGACTGGGGTTGGCGGCGTGAACACAGCCTGAAGGGGTTGGCGTGCCGCGGCGAGCCGGGAGGGAGCCAGAGAGGAGGTCTGCAGCCGCCGAGGAGGCAAGAGACATTTTCTTGCCTCTTTGTTTCGCGGCGTGCAAGGAGAGGGGATTCAGAGCGCCGCCTAGACGAACTCCAGAGGCGGGCGTGAGCCGCGGCTAACAGCATGGACCCCAGAGACGGGCACGAGCCGCGGCCATCAGCGCGGACCCCAGAGACTGGTAGGAAACGCTAAGGCTGCTGCTGCTGCCACCAAGAAGCCTGTGTGCGAGCACAGGTCACTCTCCACACTGCCCCTCCCGGGAGCCGGTGCAGCTCGCCACTGCCAGGCTCCCGTGATCCGGGGACAACTTCCCCGGGAGAACACAAGGCGCACCTCGGGCTGCTGCAACGTCACGACGCCTCTGACGCCGCAGGCTCGCCCCGCCTCCTCTGTACCGCTCCCTCCCCCGGCCTGAGTGAGTCAGAGCCCCCGAAGCAGCTGCTCCTTTAACCCCGTTCTGTCTGGGCAGGGAACGGACGCCCTCAGGCGACCTACATGCAGAGGCGGGTCCACATCCAAAGCTGAACCCCGGGAGCTGTACGAACAAAGAAGAGAAAGGGAAATCTCTCCCAGCAGCCTCAGAAGCAGCGGATTAAAGCTCCACAAACAACCTGATGTGCCTGCATCTGTTGAATACCTGAATAGACAACGAATCACCCCAAATTCAGGAGGTGGACTTGGGAGCAGGATATATTAATTTTTCCCCTTTTCCTTTATTGTGAGTGTATATGTGTATGCTCCTGGGTGAGATTTTGTCTGTATAGCTTTGCTTTCACCATTAGTCCTAGGGTTAGGTCCATCCGTTTGTTGTTCTTGTTTTTTTTTTTTTTTTACTTAAAAAATTTTTTTTCTTAATAAATGTTTTCTTAATAATTTTTTCCTTATTTTCTATTTTTGGAAATTAAAAAAAAATTTTAATAAGTTTTTTCATATTTTTTATTTTAAAAAATTAAAAAAAATTTTTCTTAATAAATTTTCTCTTAATAATTTTTTTCTTACATTTTATTATAAAAATATCAATAAATCTATGTTTAAAAATTAAAAAAAAATTTTCTTAATAAATTTATTCTTAATATTTTTTTTTCTTATTTTTTATTATAATAGCTTTATTTTATTTTATCCTCTTTCTTTCTTTCTTTCTATTTTTTTTTCTCCCTTTTATTCTGAGCTGTGTGGATGAAAGGCTCTTGGTGCTCCAGCCAGGCATCAGGGCTGTGCCTCTGAGGTGGGAGAGCCAACTTCAGGACACTGGTCCACGAGAGACCTCCCAGCTCCATGTAAAACCAAACAGCGAAAATCTCTCAGAGATCTCCATCTCAACATCAAGACCCAGCTTCACTCAACGACCAGCAAGCTACAGTGCTGGACACCCTATGCCAAACAACTAGCAAGACAGGAACACAGCCCCATCCATTAGGAGAGAGTCTGCCTAAAATCATAATAAGGCCACAGACACCCCAAAACACACCACCAGACGTGGACGTGCCCACCAGAAAGACAAGATAGAACCTCATCCACCAGAACACAGGCACTAGTCCCCTACACCAGGAAGCCTACACAACCCACTGAACCAACCTTAGCCACTGGGAACAGATACCAAAAACAACGGGAACTACGAACCTGCAGCCTGTGAAAAGGAGACCCCAAACACAGTAAGATAAGCAAAATGAGACGACAGAAAAACACACAGCAGATGAAGGAGCAGGGTCAAAACACACCAGACCTAACAAATGAAGAGGAAATAGGTAGTCTACCTGAAAAAGAGTTCAGAATAATGATAGTAAGGATGATCCAAAATCTTGGAAATAGAATAGACAAAATGCAAGAAACATTTAACAAGGACGTAGAAGAACTAAAGAGGAACCAAGCAATGATGAAAAACACAATAAATGAAATTAAAAATACTCTAGATGTGATCAATAGCAGAATAACTGAGGCAGAAGAACGGATAAGTGACCTGGAAGATAAAACAGTGGAAATAACTAGTGCAGAGCAGGATAAAGAAAAAAGAATGAAAAGAACTGAGGACAGTCTCAGAGACCTCTGGGACAATGTTAAACGCAGCAACATTCGAATTATAGGGGTCCCAGAAGAAGAAGAGAAAAAGAAAGAGACTGAGAAAATATTTGAACAGATTATAGTTGACAACTTCCCTAATGTGGGAAAGGAAATAGTTAATCAAGTCCTGGAAGCACAGAGAGTCCCATACAGGATAAATCCAAGGAGAAACACGCCAAGACACATATTAATCAAACTGTCAAAAATTAAATATAAAGAAAACACATTAGGAGAGTAGGGGCAAGATGGCGGAAGAGTAAGACGCAGAGATCACCTTCCTTCCCACAGATACAGTAGAAATACATCTACACGTGGAACTGCTCCTACAGAACACCCACTGAACGCTGGCAGAAGACGTCAGACCTCCCAAACGGCAAGAAAATCCCCACGTACTTGGGTAGGGTAAAAGAAAAAAGAAATAACAGAGACAAAAGAATAGGGATGGGACCTGCGCCAGTGGGAGGGAGCCGTGAAGGAGGAAAGGTTTCCAGGCACTAGGAAGCCCCTTTGTGGGCAGAGACTGTGGGTGGCAGAGGGGGGAAGCTTCGGAGCCGCGGAGGAGAGCACAGCCACAGGGGTGCGGAGGGCAAAGCGGAGAGACTCCCGCACAGAGGCTCGGCGCCAACCAGCACTCACCAGCCCGAGAGGCTTGTCTGCTCACCCGCCGGGGTGGGCGGGGGCTGGGAGCTGAGGCTCGGGCTTTGGTGCTAGCAGGGAGGGAGTCCGGGGAAAAGTCTGCAGCTGCCGAAGAGGCAAGAGACTTTATCTTGCCTCTTTGTTTCACAGCGCGCAAGGAGAGGGGATTCAGAGCGCTGCCTAAACGAAATCCAGAGACGGGTGCGAGCCGCAGCTATCAGTGCGGATCCCACAGCAACAGGGGCGCAGAGGGAAAAATGGAGAGATTCCCGCACAGAGGCTCAGCGCTGAGCAGCGCTTACCAGCCCGAGAGGCTTGTCTGCTCACCCGCTGGGGCGGGCGGGGCTGGGAGCTGAGGCGCGGACTTCGGTCGGATCGCAGGGAGAGGACTGGGGTTGGCGGCGTGAACACAGCCTGAAGGGGTTGGCGTGCCGCGGCGAGCCGGGAGGGAGCCAGAGAGGAGGTCTGCAGCCGCCGAGGAGGCAAGAGACATTTTCTTGCCTCTTTGTTTCGCGGCGTGCAAGGAGAGGGGATTCAGAGCGCCGCCTAGACGAACTCCAGAGGCGGGCGTGAGCCGCGGCTAACAGCATGGACCCCAGAGACGGGCACGAGCCGCGGCCATCAGCGCGGACCCCAGAGACTGGTAGGAAACGCTAAGGCTGCTGCTGCTGCCACCAAGAAGCCTGTGTGCGAGCACAGGTCACTCTCCACACTGCCCCTCCCGGGAGCCGGTGCAGCTCGCCACTGCCAGGCTCCCGTGATCCGGGGACAACTTCCCCGGGAGAACACAAGGCGCACCTCGGGCTGCTGCAACGTCACGACGCCTCTGACGCCGCAGGCTCGCCCCGCCTCCTCTGTACCGCTCCCTCCCCCGGCCTGAGTGAGTCAGAGCCCCCGAAGCAGCTGCTCCTTTAACCCCGTTCTGTCTGGGCAGGGAACGGACGCCCTCAGGCGACCTACATGCAGAGGCGGGTCCACATCCAAAGCTGAACCCCGGGAGCTGTACGAACAAAGAAGAGAAAGGGAAATCTCTCCCAGCAGCCTCAGAAGCAGCGGATTAAAGCTCCACAAACAACCTGATGTGCCTGCATCTGTTGAATACCTGAATAGACAACGAATCACCCCAAATTCAGGAGGTGGACTTGGGAGCAGGATATATTAATTTTTCCCCTTTTCCTTTATTGTGAGTGTATATGTGTATGCTCCTGGGTGAGATTTTGTCTGTATAGCTTTGCTTTCACCATTAGTCCTAGGGTTAGGTCCATCCGTTTGTTGTTCTTGTTTTTTTTTTTTTTTTACTTAAAAAATTTTTTTTCTTAATAAATGTTTTCTTAATAATTTTTTCCTTATTTTCTATTTTTGGAAATTAAAAAAAAATTTTAATAAGTTTTTTCATATTTTTTATTTTAAAAAATTAAAAAAATTTTTTCTTAATAAATTTTCTCTTAATAATTTTTTTCTTACATTTTATTATAAAAATATCAATAAATCTATGTTTAAAAATTAAAAAAAAATTTTCTTAATAAATTTATTCTTAATATTTTTTTTTCTTATTTTTTATTATAATAGCTTTATTTTATTTTATCCTCTTTCTTTCTTTCTTTCTATTTTTTTTTCTCCCTTTTATTCTGAGCTGTGTGGATGAAAGGCTCTTGGTGCTCCAGCCAGGCATCAGGGCTGTGCCTCTGAGGTGGGAGAGCCAACTTCAGGACACTGGTCCACAAGAGACCTCCCAGCTCCATGTAAAACCAAACAGCGAAAATCTCTCAGAGATCTCCATCTCAACATCAAGACCCAGCTTCACTCAACGACCAGCAAGCTACAGTGCTGGACACCCTATGCCAAACAACTAGCAAGACAGGAACACAGCCCCATCCATTAGGAGAGAGGCTGCCTAAAATCATAATAAGGCCACAGACACCCCAAAACACACCACCAGACGTGGACGTGCCCACCAGAAAGACAAGATAGAACCTCATCCACCAGAACACAGGCACTAGTCCCCTACACCAGGAAGCCTACACAACCCACTGAACCAACCTTAGCCACTGGGAACAGATACCAAAAACAACGGGAACTACGAACCTGCAGCCTGTGAAAAGGAGACCCCAAACACAGTAAGATAAGCAAAATGAGACGACAGAAAAACACACAGCAGATGAAGGAGCAGGGTCAAAACACACCAGACCTAACAAATGAAGAGGAAATAGGTAGTCTACCTGAAAAAGAGTTCAGAATAATGATAGTAAGGATGATCCAAAATCTTGGAAATAGAATAGACAAAATGCAAGAAACATTTAACAAGGACGTAGAAGAACTAAAGAGGAACCAAGCAATGATGAAAAACACAATAAATGAAATTAAAAATACTCTAGATGTGATCAATAGCAGAATAACTGAGGCAGAAGAACGGATAAGTGACCTGGAAGATAAAACAGTGGAAATAACTAGTGCAGAGCAGGATAAAGAAAAAAGAATGAAAAGAACTGAGGACAGTCTCAGAGACCTCTGGGACAATGTTAAACGCAGCAACATTCGAATTATAGGGGTCCCAGAAGAAGAAGAGAAAAAGAAAGAGACTGAGAAAATATTTGAACAGATTATAGTTGACAACTTCCCTAATGTGGGAAAGGAAATAGTTAATCAAGTCCTGGAAGCACAGAGAGTCCCATACAGGATAAATCCAAGGAGAAACACGCCAAGACACATATTAATCAAACTGTCAAAAATTAAATATAAAGAAAACACATTAGGAGAGTAGGGGCAAGATGGCGGAAGAGTAAGACGCAGAGATCACCTTCCTTCCCACAGATACAGTAGAAATACATCTACACGTGGAACTGCTCCTACAGAACACCCACTGAACGCTGGCAGAAGACGTCAGACCTCCCAAACGGCAAGAAAATCCCCACGTACTTGGGTAGGGTAAAAGAAAAAAGAAATAACAGAGACAAAAGAATAGGGATGGGACCTGCGCCAGTGGGAGGGAGCCGTGAAGGAGGAAAGGTTTCCAGGCACTAGGAAGCCCCTTTGTGGGCAGAGACTGTGGGTGGCAGAGGGGGGAAGCTTCGGAGCCGCGGAGGAGAGCACAGCCACAGGGGTGCGGAGGGCAAAGCGGAGAGACTCCCGCACAGAGGCTCGGCGCCAACCAGCACTCACCAGCCCGAGAGGCTTGTCTGCTCACCCGCCGGGGTGGGCGGGGGCTGGGAGCTGAGGCTCGGGCTTTGGTGCTAGCAGGGAGGGAGTCCGGGGAAAAGTCTGCAGCTGCCGAAGAGGCAAGAGACTTTATCTTGCCTCTTTGTTTCACAGCGCGCAAGGAGAGGGGATTCAGAGCGCTGCCTAAACGAAATCCAGAGACGGGTGCGAGCCGCGGCTATCAGTGCGGATCCCACAGCAACAGGGGCGCAGAGGGAAAAATGGAGAGATTCCCGCACAGAGGCTCAGCGCTGAGCAGCGCTTACCAGCCCGAGAGGCTTGTCTGCTCACCCGCTGGGGCGGGCGGGGCTGGGAGCTGAGGCACGGACTTCGGTCGGATCGCAGGGAGAGGACTGGGGTTGGCGGCGTGAACACAGCCTGAAGGGGTTGGCGTGCCGCGGTGAGCCGGGAGGGAGCCAGAGAGGAGGTCTGCAGCCGCCGAGGAGGCAAGAGACATTTTCTTGCCTCTTTGTTTCGCGGCGTGCAAGGAGAGGGGATTCAGAGCGCCGCCTAGACGAACTCCAGAGGCGGGCGTGAGCCGCGGCTAACAGCATGGACCCCAGAGACGGGCACGAGCCGCGGCCATCAGCGCGGACCCCAGAGACTGGTAGGAAACGCTAAGGCTGCTGCTGCTGCCACCAAGAAGCCTGTGTGCGAGCACAGGTCACTCTCCACACTGCCCCTCCCGGGAGCCGGTGCAGCTCGCCACTGCCAGGCTCCCGTGATCCGGGGACAACTTCCCCGGGAGAACACAAGGCGCACCTCGGGCTGCTGCAACGTCACGACGCCTCTGACGCCGCAGGCTCGCCCCGCCTCCTCTGTACCGCTCCCTCCCCCGGCCTGAGTGAGTCAGAGCCCCCGAAGCAGCTGCTCCTTTAACCCCGTTCTGTCTGGGCAGGGAACGGACGCCCTCAGGCGACCTACATGCAGAGGCGGGTCCACATCCAAAGCTGAACCCCGGGAGCTGTACGAACAAAGAAGAGAAAGGGAAATCTCTCCCAGCAGCCTCAGAAGCAGCGGATTAAAGCTCCACAAACAACCTGATGTGCCTGCATCTGTTGAATACCTGAATAGACAACGAATCACCCCAAATTCAGGAGGTGGACTTGGGAGCAGGATATATTAATTTTTCCCCTTTTCCTTTATTGTGAGTGTATATGTGTATGCTCCTGGGTGAGATTTTGTCTGTATAGCTTTGCTTTCACCATTAGTCCTAGGGTTAGGTCCATCCGTTTGTTGTTCTTGTTTTTTTTTTTTTTGACTTAAAAAATGTTTTTTCTTAATAAATGTTTTCTTAATAATTTTTTCCTTATTTTCTATTTTTGGAAATTAAAAAAAAAATTTAATAAGTTTTTTCATATTTTTTATTTTAAAAAATTAAAAAAATTTTTTCTTAATAAATTTTCTCTTAATAATTTTTTTCTTACATTTTATTATAAAAATATCAATAAATCTATGTTTAAAAATTAAAAAAAAATTTTCTTAATAAATTTATTCTTAATATTTTTTTTTCTTATTTTTTATTATAATAGCTTTATTTTATTTTATCCTCTTTCTTTCTTTCTTTCTATTTTTTTTTCTCCCTTTTATTCTGAGCTGTGTGGATGAAAGGCTCTTGGTGCTCCAGCCAGGCATCAGGGCTGTGCCTCTGAGGTGGGAGAGCCAACTTCAGGACACTGGTCCACAAGAGACCTCCCAGCTCCATGTAAAACCAAACAGCGAAAATCTCTCAGAGATCTCCATCTCAACATCAAGACCCAGCTTCACTCAACGACCAGCAAGCTACAGTGCTGGACACCCTATGCCAAACAACTAGCAAGACAGGAACACAGCCCCATCCATTAGGAGAGAGGCTGCCTAAAATCATAATAAGGCCACAGACACCCCAAAACACACCACCAGACGTGGACGTGCCCACCAGAAAGACAAGATAGAACCTCATCCACCAGAACACAGGCACTAGTCCCCTACACCAGGAAGCCTACACAACCCACTGAACCAACCTTAGCCACTGGGAACAGATACCAAAAACAACGGGAACTACGAACCTGCAGCCTGTGAAAAGGAGACCCCAAACACAGTAAGATAAGCAAAATGAGACGACAGAAAAACACACAGCAGATGAAGGAGCAGGGTCAAAACACACCAGACCTAACAAATGAAGAGGAAATAGGTAGTCTACCTGAAAAAGAGTTCAGAATAATGATAGTAAGGATGATCCAAAATCTTGGAAATAGAATAGACAAAATGCAAGAAACATTTAACAAGGACGTAGAAGAACTAAGGAGGAACCAAGCAATGATGAAAAACACAATAAATGAAATTAAAAATACTCTAGATGTGATCAATAGCAGAATAACTGAGGCAGAAGAACGGATAAGTGACCTGGAAGATAAAACAGTGGAAATAACTAGTGCAGAGCAGGATAAAGAAAAAAGAATGAAAAGAACTGAGGACAGTCTCAGAGACCTCTGGGACAATGTTAAACGCAGCAACATTCGAATTATAGGGGTCCCAGAAGAAGAAGAGAAAAAGAAAGAGACTGAGAAAATATTTGAACAGATTATAGTTGAAAACTTCCCTAATGTGGGAAAGGAAATAGTTAATCAAGTCCTGGAAGCACAGAGAGTCCCATACAGGATAAATCCAAGGAGAAACATGCCAAGACACATATTAATCAAACTGTCAAAAATTAAATATAAAGAAAACACATTAGGAGAGTAGGGGCAAGATGGCGGAAGAGTAAGACGCAGAGATCACCTTCCTTCCCACAGATACAGTAGAAATACATCTACACGTGGAACTGCTCCTACAGAACACCCACTGAACGCTGGCAGAAGACGTCAGACCTCCCAAACGGCAAGAAAATCCCCACGTACTTGGGTAGGGTAAAAGAAAAAAGAAATAACAGAGACAAAAGAATAGGGATGGGACCTGCGCCAGTGGGAGGGAGCCGTGAAGGAGGAAAGGTTTCCAGGCACTAGGAAGCCCCTTTGTGGGCAGAGACTGTGGGTGGCAGAGGGGGGAAGCTTCGGAGCCGCGGAGGAGAGCACAGCCACAGGGGTGCGGAGGGCAAAGCGGAGAGACTCCCGCACAGAGGCTCGGCGCCAACCAGCACTCACCAGCCCGAGAGGCTTGTCTGCTCACCCGCCGGGGTGGGCGGGGGCTGGGAGCTGAGGCTCGGGCTTTGGTGCTAGCAGGGAGGGAGTCCGGGGAAAAGTCTGCAGCTGCCGAAGAGGCAAGAGACTTTATCTTGCCTCTTTGTTTCACAGCGCGCAAGGAGAGGGGATTCAGAGCGCTGCCTAAACGAAATCCAGAGACGGGTGCGAGCCGCGGCTATCAGTGCGGATCCCACAGCAACAGGGGCGCAGAGGGAAAAATGGAGAGATTCCCGCACAGAGGCTCAGCGCTGAGCAGCGCTTACCAGCCCGAGAGGCTTGTCTGCTCACCCGCTGGGGCGGGCGGGGCTGGGAGCTGAGGCGCGGACTTCGGTCGGATCGCAGGGAGAGGACTGGGGTTGGCGGCGTGAACACAGCCTGAAGGGGTTGGCGTGCCGCGGCGAGCCGGGAGGGAGCCAGAGAGGAGGTCTGCAGCCGCCGAGGAGGCAAGAGACATTTTCTTGCCTCTTTGTTTCGCGGCGTGCAAGGAGAGGGGATTCAGAGCGCCGCCTAGACGAACTCCAGAGGCGGGCGTGAGCCGCGGCTAACAGCATGGACCCCAGAGACGGGCACGAGCCGCGGCCATCAGCGCGGACCCCAGAGACTGGTAGGAAACGCTAAGGCTGCTGCTGCTGCCACCAAGAAGCCTGTGTGCGAGCACAGGTCACTCTCCACACTGCCCCTCCCGGGAGCCGGTGCAGCTCGCCACTGCCAGGCTCCCGTGATCCGGGGACAACTTCCCCGGGAGAACACAAGGCGCACCTCGGGCTGCTGCAACGTCACGACGCCTCTGACGCCGCAGGCTCGCCCCGCCTCCTCTGTACCGCTCCCTCCCCCGGCCTGAGTGAGTCAGAGCCCCCGAAGCAGCTGCTCCTTTAACCCCGTTCTGTCTGGGCAGGGAACGGACGCCCTCAGGCGACCTACATGCAGAGGCGGGTCCACATCCAAAGCTGAACCCCGGGAGCTGTACGAACAAAGAAGAGAAAGGGAAATCTCTCCCAGCAGCCTCAGAAGCAGCGGATTAAAGCTCCACAAACAACCTGATGTGCCTGCATCTGTTGAATACCTGAATAGACAACGAATCACCCCAAATTCAGGAGGTGGACTTGGGAGCAGGATATATTAATTTTTCCCCTTTTCCTTTATTGTGAGTGTATATGTGTATGCTCCTGGGTGAGATTTTGTCTGTATAGCTTTGCTTTCACCATTAGTCCTAGGGTTAGGTCCATCCGTTTGTTGTTCTTGTTTTTTTTTTTTTTGACTTAAAAAATGTTTTTTCTTAATAAATGTTTTCTTAATAATTTTTTCCTTATTTTCTATTTTTGGAAATTAAAAAAAAATTTTAATAAGTTTTTTCATATTTTTTATTTTAAAAAATTAAAAAAATTTTTTCTTAATAAATTTTCTCTTAATAATTTTTTTCTTACATTTTATTATAAAAATATCAATAAATCTATGTTTAAAAATTAAAAAAAAATTTTCTTAATAAATTTATTCTTAATATTTTTTTTTCTTATTTTTTATTATAATAGCTTTATTTTATTTTATCCTCTTTCTTTCTTTCTTTCTATTTTTTTTTCTCCCTTTTATTCTGAGCTGTGTGGATGAAAGGCTCTTGGTGCTCCAGCCAGGCATCAGGGCTGTGCCTCTGAGGTGGGAGAGCCAACTTCAGGACACTGGTCCACAAGAGACCTCCCAGCTCCATGTAAAACCAAACAGCGAAAATCTCTCAGAGATCTCCATCTCAACATCAAGACCCAGCTTCACTCAACGACCAGCAAGCTACAGTGCTGGACACCCTATGCCAAACAACTAGCAAGACAGGAACACAGCCCCATCCATTAGGAGAGAGGCTGCCTAAAATCATAATAAGGCCACAGACACCCCAAAACACACCACCAGACGTGGACGTGCCCACCAGAAAGACAAGATAGAACCTCATCCACCAGAACACAGGCACTAGTCCCCTACACCAGGAAGCCTACACAACCCACTGAACCAACCTTAGCCACTGGGAACAGATACCAAAAACAACGGGAACTACGAACCTGCAGCCTGTGAAAAGGAGACCCCAAACACAGTAAGATAAGCAAAATGAGATGACAGAAAAACACACAGCAGATGAAGGAGCAGGGTCAAAACACACCAGACCTAACAAATGAAGAGGAAATAAGTAGTCTACCTGAAAAAGAGTTCAGAATAATGATAGTAAGGATGATCCAAAATCTTGGAAATAGAATAGACAAAATGCAAGAAACATTTAACAAGGACGTAGAAGAACTAAGGAGGAACCAAGCAATGATGAAAAACACAATAAATGAAATTAAAAATACTCTAGATGTGATCAATAGCAGAATAACTGAGGCAGAAGAACGGATAAGTGACCTGGAAGATAAAACAGTGGAAATAACTAGTGCAGAGCAGGATAAAGAAAAAAGAATGAAAAGAACTGAGGACAGTCTCAGAGACCTCTGGGACAATGTTAAACGCAGCAACATTCGAATTATAGGGGTCCCAGAAGAAGAAGAGAAAAAGAAAGAGACTGAGAAAATATTTGAACAGATTATAGTTGAAAACTTCCCTAATGTGGGAAAGGAAATAGTTAATCAAGTCCTGGAAGCACAGAGAGTCCCATACAGGATAAATCCAAGGAGAAACACGCCAAGACACATATTAATCAAACTGTCAAAAATTAAATATAAAGAAAACACATTAGGAGAGTAGGGGCAAGATGGCGGAAGAGTAAGACGCAGAGATCACCTTCCTTCCCACAGATACAGTAGAAATACATCTACACGTGGAACTGCTCCTACAGAACACCCACTGAACGCTGGCAGAAGACGTCAGACCTCCCAAACGGCAAGAAAATCCCCACGTACTTGGGTAGGGTAAAAGAAAAAAGAAATAACAGAGACAAAAGAATAGGGATGGGACCTGCGCCAGTGGGAGGGAGCCGTGAAGGAGGAAAGGTTTCCAGGCACTAGGAAGCCCCTTTGTGGGCAGAGACTGTGGGTGGCAGAGGGGGGAAGCTTCGGAGCCGCGGAGGAGAGCACAGCCACAGGGGTGCGGAGGGCAAAGCGGAGAGACTCCCGCACAGAGGCTCGGCGCCAACCAGCACTCACCAGCCCGAGAGGCTTGTCTGCTCACCCGCCGGGGTGGGCGGGGGCTGGGAGCTGAGGCTCGGGCTTTGGTGCTAGCAGGGAGGGAGTCCGGGGAAAAGTCTGCAGCTGCCGAAGAGGCAAGAGACTTTATCTTGCCTCTTTGTTTCACAGCGCGCAAGGAGAGGGGATTCAGAGCGCTGCCTAAACGAAATCCAGAGACGGGTGCGAGCCGCGGCTATCAGTGCGGATCCCACAGCAACAGGGGCGCAGAGGGAAAAATGGAGAGATTCCCGCACAGAGGCTCAGCGCTGAGCAGCGCTTACCAGCCCGAGAGGCTTGTCTGCTCACCCGCTGGGGCGGGCGGGGCTGGGAGCTGAGGCGCGGACTTCGGTCGGATCGCAGGGAGAGGACTGGGGTTGGCGGCGTGAACACAGCCTGAAGGGGTTGGCGTGCCGCGGCGAGCCGGGAGGGAGCCAGAGAGGAGGTCTGCAGCCGCCGAGGAGGCAAGAGACATTTTCTTGCCTCTTTGTTTCGCGGCGTGCAAGGAGAGGGGATTCAGAGCGCCGCCTAGACGAACTCCAGAGGCGGGCGTGAGCCGCGGCTAACAGCATGGACCCCAGAGACGGGCACGAGCCGCGGCCATCAGCGCGGACCCCAGAGACTGGTAGGAAACGCTAAGGCTGCTGCTGCTGCCACCAAGAAGCCTGTGTGCGAGCACAGGTCACTCTCCACACTGCCCCTCCCGGGAGCCGGTGCAGCTCGCCACTGCCAGGCTCCCGTGATCCGGGGACAACTTCCCCGGGAGAACACAAGGCGCACCTCGGGCTGCTGCAACGTCACGACGCCTCTGACGCCGCAGGCTCGCCCCGCCTCCTCTGTACCGCTCCCTCCCCCGGCCTGAGTGAGTCAGAGCCCCCGAAGCAGCTGCTCCTTTAACCCCGTTCTGTCTGGGCAGGGAACGGACGCCCTCAGGCGACCTACATGCAGAGGCGGGTCCACATCCAAAGCTGAACCCCGGGAGCTGTACGAACAAAGAAGAGAAAGGGAAATCTCTCCCAGCAGCCTCAGAAGCAGCGGATTAAAGCTCCACAAACAACCTGATGTGCCTGCATCTGTTGAATACCTGAATAGACAACGAATCACCCCAAATTCAGGAGGTGGACTTGGGAGCAGGATATATTAATTTTTCCCCTTTTCCTTTATTGTGAGTGTATATGTGTATGCTCCTGGGTGAGATTTTGTCTGTATAGCTTTGCTTTCACCATTAGTCCTAGGGTTAGGTCCATCCGTTTGTTGTTCTTGTTTTTTTTTTTTTTTTACTTAAAAAATTTTTTTTCTTAATAAATGTTTTCTTAATAATTTTTTCCTTATTTTCTATTTTTGGAAATTAAAAAAAAAATTTTAATAAGTTTTTTCATATTTTTTATTTTAAAAAATTAAAAAAATTTTTTCTTAATAAATTTTCTCTTAATAATTTTTTTCTTACATTTTATTATAAAAATATCAATAAATCTATGTTTAAAAATTAAAAAAAATTTTTCTTAATAAATTTATTCTTAATATTTTTTTTTCTTATTTTTTATTATAATAGCTTTATTTTATTTTATTTTATCCTCTTTCTTTCTTTTTCTATTTTTTCTTCTCCCTTTTATTCTGAGCTGTGTGGATGAAAGGCTCTTGGTGCTCCAGCCAGGCATCAGGGCTGTGCCTCTGAGGTGGGAGAGCCAACTTCAGGACACTGGTCCACAAGAGACCTCCCAGCTCCATGTAAAACCAAACAGCGAAAATCTCTCAGAGATCTCCATCTCAACATCAAGACCCAGCTTCACTCAACGACCAGCAAGCTACAGTGCTGGACATCCTATGCCAAACAACTAGCAAGACAGGAACACAGCCCCATCCATTAGGAGAGAGGCTGCCTAAAATCATAATAAGGCCACAGACACCCCAAAACACACCACCAGACGTGGACGTGCCCACCAGAAAGACAAGATAGAACCTCATCCACCAGAACACAGGCACTAGTCCCCTACACCAGGAAGCCTACACAACCCACTGAACCAACCTTAGCCACTGGGAACAGATACCAAAAACAACGGGAACTACGAACCTGCAGCCTGTGAAAAGGAGACCCCAAACACAGTAAGATAAGCAAAATGAGACGACAGAAAAACACACAGCAGATGAAGGAGCAGGGTCAAAACACACCAGACCTAACAAATGAAGAGGAAATAGGTAGTCTACCTGAAAAAGAGTTCAGAATAATGATAGTAAGGATGATCCAAAATCTTGGAAATAGAATAGACAAAATGCAAGAAACATTTAACAAGGACGTAGAAGAACTAAAGAGGAACCAAGCAATGATGAAAAACACAATAAATGAAATTAAAAATACTCTAGATGTGATCAATAGCAGAATAACTGAGGCAGAAGAACGGATAAGTGACCTGGAAGATAAAACAGTGGAAATAACTAGTGCAGAGCAGGATAAAGAAAAAAGAATGAAAAGAACTGAGGACAGTCTCAGAGACCTCTGGGACAATGTTAAACGCAGCAACATTCGAATTATAGGGGTCCCAGAAGAAGAAGAGAAAAAGAAAGAGACTGAGAAAATATTTGAACAGATTATAGTTGAAAACTTCCCTAATGTGGGAAAGGAAATAGTTAATCAAGTCCTGGAAGCACAGAGAGTCCCATACAGGATAAATCCAAGGAGAAACACGCCAAGACACATATTAATCAAACTGTCAAAAATTAAATATAAAGAAAACACATTAGGAGAGTAGGGGCAAGATGGCGGAAGAGTAAGACGCAGAGATCACCTTCCTTCCCACAGATACAGTAGAAATACATCTACACGTGGAACTGCTCCTACAGAACACCCACTGAACGCTGGCAGAAGACGTCAGACCTCCCAAACGGCAAGAAAATCCCCACGTACTTGGGTAGGGTAAAAGAAAAAAGAAATAACAGAGACAAAAGAATAGGGATGGGACCTGCGCCAGTGGGAGGGAGCCGTGAAGGAGGAAAGGTTTCCAGGCACTAGGAAGCCCCTTTGTGGGCAGAGACTGTGGGTGGCAGAGGGGGGAAGCTTCGGAGCCGCGGAGGAGAGCACAGCCACAGGGGTGCGGAGGGCAAAGCGGAGAGACTCCCGCACAGAGGCTCGGCGCCAACCAGCACTCACCAGCCCGAGAGGCTTGTCTGCTCACCCACCGGGGTGGGCGGGGGCTGGGAGCTGAGGCTCGGGCTTTGGTGCTAGCAGGGAGGGAGTCCGGGGAAAAGTCTGCAGCTGCCGAAGAGGCAAGAGACTTTATCTTGCCTCTTTGTTTCACAGCGCGCAAGGAGAGGGGATTCAGAGCGCTGCCTAAACGAAATCCAGAGACGGGTGCGAGCCGCGGCTATCAGTGCGGATCCCACAGCAACAGGGGCGCAGAGGGAAAAATGGAGAGATTCCCACACAGAGGCTCAGCGCTGAGCAGCGCTTACCAGCCCGAGAGGCTTGTCTGCTCACCCGCTGGGGCGGGCGGGGCTGGGAGCTGAGGCACGGACTTCGGTCGGATCGCAGGGAGAGGACTGGGGTTGGCGGCGTGAACACAGCCTGAAGGGGTTGGCGTGCCGCGGCGAGCCGGGAGGGAGCCAGAGAGGAGGTCTGCAGCCGCCGAGGAGGCAAGAGACATTTTCTTGCCTCTTTGTTTCGCGGCGTGCAAGGAGAGGGGATTCAGAGCGCCGCCTAGACGAACTCCAGAGGCGGGCGTGAGCCGCGGCTAACAGCATGGACCCCAGAGACGGGCACGAGCCGCGGCCATCAGCGCGGACCCCAGAGACTGGTAGGAAACGCTAAGGCTGCTGCTGCTGCCACCAAGAAGCCTGTGTGCGAGCACAGGTCACTCTCCACACTGCCCCTCCCGGGAGCCGGTGCAGCTCGCCACTGCCAGGCTCCCGTGATCCGGGGACAACTTCCCCGGGAGAACACAAGGCGCACCTCGGGCTGCTGCAACGTCACGACGCCTCTGACGCCGCAGGCTCGCCCCGCCTCCTCTGTACCGCTCCCTCCCCCGGCCTGAGTGAGTCAGAGCCCCCGAAGCAGCTGCTCCTTTAACCCCGTTCTGTCTGGGCAGGGAACGGACGCCCTCAGGCGACCTACATGCAGAGGCGGGTCCACATCCAAAGCTGAACCCCGGGAGCTGTACGAACAAAGAAGAGAAAGGGAAATCTCTCCCAGCAGCCTCAGAAGCAGCGGATTAAAGCTCCACAAACAACCTGATGTGCCTGCATCTGTTGAATACCTGAATAGACAACGAATCACCCCAAATTCAGGAGGTGGACTTGGGAGCAGGATATATTAATTTTTCCCCTTTTCCTTTATTGTGAGTGTATATGTGTATGCTCCTGGGTGAGATTTTGTCTGTATAGCTTTGCTTTCACCATTAGTCCTAGGGTTAGGTCCATCCGTTTGTTGTTCTTGTTTTTTTTTTTTTTTTACTTAAAAAATTTTTTTTCTTAATAAATGTTTTCTTAATAATTTTTTCCTTATTTTCTATTTTTGGAAATTAAAAAAAAATTTTAATAAGTTTTTTCATATTTTTTATTTTAAAAAATTAAAAAAATTTTTTCTTAATAAATTTTCTCTTAATAATTTTTTTCTTACATTTTATTATAAAAATATCAATAAATCTATGTTTAAAAATTAAAAAAAAATTTTCTTAATAAATTTATTCTTAATATTTTTTTTTCTTATTTTTTATTATAATAGCTTTATTTTATTTTATCCTCTTTCTTTCTTTCTTTCTATTTTTTTTTCTCCCTTTTATTCTGAGCTGTGTGGATGAAAGGCTCTTGGTGCTCCAGCCAGGCATCAGGGCTGTGCCTCTGAGGTGGGAGAGCCAACTTCAGGACACTGGTCCACAAGAGACCTCCCAGCTCCATGTAAAACCAAACAGCGAAAATCTCTCAGAGATCTCCATCTCAACATCAAGACCCAGCTTCACTCAACGACCAGCAAGCTACAGTGCTGGACACCCTATGCCAAACAACTAGCAAGACAGGAACACAGCCCCATCCATTAGGAGAGAGGCTGCCTAAAATCATAATAAGGCCACAGACACCCCAAAACACACCACCAGACGTGGACGTGCCCACCAGAAAGACAAGATAGAACCTCATCCACCAGAACACAGGCACTAGTCCCCTACACCAGGAAGCCTACACAACCCACTGAACCAACCTTAGCCACTGGGAACAGATACCAAAAACAACGGGAACTACGAACCTGCAGCCTGTGAAAAGGAGACCCCAAACACAGTAAGATAAGCAAAATGAGACGACAGAAAAACACACAGCAGATGAAGGAGCAGGGTCAAAACACACCAGACCTAACAAATGAAGAGGAAATAGGTAGTCTACCTGAAAAAGAGTTCAGAATAATGATAGTAAGGATGATCCAAAATCTTGGAAATAGAATAGACAAAATGCAAGAAACATTTAACAAGGACGTAGAAGAACTAAAGAGGAACCAAGCAATGATGAAAAACACAATAAATGAAATTAAAAATACTCTAGATGTGATCAATAGCAGAATAACTGAGGCAGAAGAACGGATAAGTGACCTGGAAGATAAAACAGTGGAAATAACTAGTGCAGAGCAGGATAAAGAAAAAAGAATGAAAAGAACTGAGGACAGTCTCAGAGACCTCTGGGACAATGTTAAACGCAGCAACATTCGAATTATAGGGGTCCCAGAAGAAGAAGAGAAAAAGAAAGAGACTGAGAAAATATTTGAACAGATTATAGTTGACAACTTCCCTAATGTGGGAAAGGAAATAGTTAATCAAGTCCTGGAAGCACAGAGAGTCCCATACAGGATAAATCCAAGGAGAAACACGCCAAGACACATATTAATCAAACTGTCAAAAATTAAATATAAAGAAAACACATTAGGAGAGTAGGGGCAAGATGGCGGAAGAGTAAGACGCAGAGATCACCTTCCTTCCCACAGATACAGTAGAAATACATCTACACGTGGAACTGCTCCTACAGAACACCCACTGAACGCTGGCAGAAGACGTCAGACCTCCCAAACGGCAAGAAAATCCCCACGTACTTGGGTAGGGTAAAAGAAAAAAGAAATAACAGAGACAAAAGAATAGGGATGGGACCTGCGCCAGTGGGAGGGAGCCGTGAAGGAGGAAAGGTTTCCAGGCACTAGGAAGCCCCTTTGTGGGCAGAGACTGTGGGTGGCAGAGGGGGGAAGCTTCGGAGCCGCGGAGGAGAGCACAGCCACAGGGGTGCGGAGGGCAAAGCGGAGAGACTCCCGCACAGAGGCTCGGCGCCAACCAGCACTCACCAGCCCGAGAGGCTTGTCTGCTCACCCGCCGGGGTGGGCGGGGGCTGGGAGCTGAGGCTCGGGCTTTGGTGCTAGCAGGGAGGGAGTCCGGGGAAAAGTCTGCAGCTGCCGAAGAGGCAAGAGACTTTATCTTGCCTCTTTGTTTCACAGCGCGCAAGGAGAGGGGATTCAGAGCGCTGCCTAAACGAAATCCAGAGACGGGTGCGAGCCGCGGCTATCAGTGCGGATCCCACAGCAACAGGGGCGCAGAGGGAAAAATGGAGAGATTCCCGCACAGAGGCTCAGCGCTGAGCAGCGCTTACCAGCCCGAGAGGCTTGTCTGCTCACCCGCTGGGGCGGGCGGGGCTGGGAGCTGAGGCGCGGACTTCGGTCGGATCGCAGGGAGAGGACTGGGGTTGGCGGCGTGAACACAGCCTGAAGGGGTTGGCGTGCCGCGGCGAGCCGGGAGGGAGCCAGAGAGGAGGTCTGCAGCCGCCGAGGAGGCAAGAGACATTTTCTTGCCTCTTTGTTTCGCGGCGTGCAAGGAGAGGGGATTCAGAGCGCCGCCTAGACGAACTCCAGAGGCGGGCGTGAGCCGCGGCTAACAGCATGGACCCCAGAGACGGGCACGAGCCGCGGCCATCAGCGCGGACCCCAGAGACTGGTAGGAAACGCTAAGGCTGCTGCTGCTGCCACCAAGAAGCCTGTGTGCGAGCACAGGTCACTCTCCACACTGCCCCTCCCGGGAGCCGGTGCAGCTCGCCACTGCCAGGCTCCCGTGATCCGGGGACAACTTCCCCGGGAGAACACAAGGCGCACCTCGGGCTGCTGCAACGTCACGACGCCTCTGACGCCGCAGGCTCGCCCCGCCTCCTCTGTACCGCTCCCTCCCCCGGCCTGAGTGAGTCAGAGCCCCCGAAGCAGCTGCTCCTTTAACCCCGTTCTGTCTGGGCAGGGAACGGACGCCCTCAGGCGACCTACATGCAGAGGCGGGTCCACATCCAAAGCTGAACCCCGGGAGCTGTACGAACAAAGAAGAGAAAGGGAAATCTCTCCCAGCAGCCTCAGAAGCAGCGGATTAAAGCTCCACAAACAACCTGATGTGCCTGCATCTGTTGAATACCTGAATAGACAACGAATCACCCCAAATTCAGGAGGTGGACTTGGGAGCAGGATATATTAATTTTTCCCCTTTTCCTTTATTGTGAGTGTATATGTGTATGCTCCTGGGTGAGATTTTGTCTGTATAGCTTTGCTTTCACCATTAGTCCTAGGGTTAGGTCCATCCGTTTGTTGTTCTTGTTTTTTTTTTTTTTTTACTTAAAAAATTTTTTTTCTTAATAAATGTTTTCTTAATAATTTTTTCCTTATTTTCTATTTTTGGAAATTAAAAAAAAATTTTAATAAGTTTTTTCATATTTTTTATTTTAAAAAATTAAAAAAAATTTTTCTTAATAAATTTTCTCTTAATAATTTTTTTCTTACATTTTATTATAAAAATATCAATAAATCTATGTTTAAAAATTAAAAAAAAATTTTCTTAATAAATTTATTCTTAATATTTTTTTTTCTTATTTTTTATTATAATAGCTTTATTTTATTTTATCCTCTTTCTTTCTTTCTTTCTATTTTTTTTTCTCCCTTTTATTCTGAGCTGTGTGGATGAAAGGCTCTTGGTGCTCCAGCCAGGCATCAGGGCTGTGCCTCTGAGGTGGGAGAGCCAACTTCAGGACACTGGTCCACGAGAGACCTCCCAGCTCCATGTAAAACCAAACAGCGAAAATCTCTCAGAGATCTCCATCTCAACATCAAGACCCAGCTTCACTCAACGACCAGCAAGCTACAGTGCTGGACACCCTATGCCAAACAACTAGCAAGACAGGAACACAGCCCCATCCATTAGGAGAGAGTCTGCCTAAAATCATAATAAGGCCACAGACACCCCAAAACACACCACCAGACGTGGACGTGCCCACCAGAAAGACAAGATAGAACCTCATCCACCAGAACACAGGCACTAGTCCCCTACACCAGGAAGCCTACACAACCCACTGAACCAACCTTAGCCACTGGGAACAGATACCAAAAACAACGGGAACTACGAACCTGCAGCCTGTGAAAAGGAGACCCCAAACACAGTAAGATAAGCAAAATGAGACGACAGAAAAACACACAGCAGATGAAGGAGCAGGGTCAAAACACACCAGACCTAACAAATGAAGAGGAAATAGGTAGTCTACCTGAAAAAGAGTTCAGAATAATGATAGTAAGGATGATCCAAAATCTTGGAAATAGAATAGACAAAATGCAAGAAACATTTAACAAGGACGTAGAAGAACTAAAGAGGAACCAAGCAATGATGAAAAACACAATAAATGAAATTAAAAATACTCTAGATGTGATCAATAGCAGAATAACTGAGGCAGAAGAACGGATAAGTGACCTGGAAGATAAAACAGTGGAAATAACTAGTGCAGAGCAGGATAAAGAAAAAAGAATGAAAAGAACTGAGGACAGTCTCAGAGACCTCTGGGACAATGTTAAACGCAGCAACATTCGAATTATAGGGGTCCCAGAAGAAGAAGAGAAAAAGAAAGAGACTGAGAAAATATTTGAACAGATTATAGTTGACAACTTCCCTAATGTGGGAAAGGAAATAGTTAATCAAGTCCTGGAAGCACAGAGAGTCCCATACAGGATAAATCCAAGGAGAAACACGCCAAGACACATATTAATCAAACTGTCAAAAATTAAATATAAAGAAAACACATTAGGAGAGTAGGGGCAAGATGGCGGAAGAGTAAGACGCAGAGATCACCTTCCTTCCCACAGATACAGTAGAAATACATCTACACGTGGAACTGCTCCTACAGAACACCCACTGAACGCTGGCAGAAGACGTCAGACCTCCCAAACGGCAAGAAAATCCCCACGTACTTGGGTAGGGTAAAAGAAAAAAGAAATAACAGAGACAAAAGAATAGGGATGGGACCTGCGCCAGTGGGAGGGAGCCGTGAAGGAGGAAAGGTTTCCAGGCACTAGGAAGCCCCTTTGTGGGCAGAGACTGTGGGTGGCAGAGGGGGGAAGCTTCGGAGCCGCGGAGGAGAGCACAGCCACAGGGGTGCGGAGGGCAAAGCGGAGAGACTCCCGCACAGAGGCTCGGCGCCAACCAGCACTCACCAGCCCGAGAGGCTTGTCTGCTCACCCGCCGGGGTGGGCGGGGGCTGGGAGCTGAGGCTCGGGCTTTGGTGCTAGCAGGGAGGGAGTCCGGGGAAAAGTCTGCAGCTGCCGAAGAGGCAAGAGACTTTATCTTGCCTCTTTGTTTCACAGCGCGCAAGGAGAGGGGATTCAGAGCGCTGCCTAAACGAAATCCAGAGACGGGTGCGAGCCGCAGCTATCAGTGCGGATCCCACAGCAACAGGGGCGCAGAGGGAAAAATGGAGAGATTCCCGCACAGAGGCTCAGCGCTGAGCAGCGCTTACCAGCCCGAGAGGCTTGTCTGCTCACCCGCTGGGGCGGGCGGGGCTGGGAGCTGAGGCGCGGACTTCGGTCGGATCGCAGGGAGAGGACTGGGGTTGGCGGCGTGAACACAGCCTGAAGGGGTTGGCGTGCCGCGGCGAGCCGGGAGGGAGCCAGAGAGGAGGTCTGCAGCCGCCGAGGAGGCAAGAGACATTTTCTTGCCTCTTTGTTTCGCGGCGTGCAAGGAGAGGGGATTCAGAGCGCCGCCTAGACGAACTCCAGAGGCGGGCGTGAGCCGCGGCTAACAGCATGGACCCCAGAGACGGGCACGAGCCGCGGCCATCAGCGCGGACCCCAGAGACTGGTAGGAAACGCTAAGGCTGCTGCTGCTGCCACCAAGAAGCCTGTGTGCGAGCACAGGTCACTCTCCACACTGCCCCTCCCGGGAGCCGGTGCAGCTCGCCACTGCCAGGCTCCCGTGATCCGGGGACAACTTCCCCGGGAGAACACAAGGCGCACCTCGGGCTGCTGCAACGTCACGACGCCTCTGACGCCGCAGGCTCGCCCCGCCTCCTCTGTACCGCTCCCTCCCCCGGCCTGAGTGAGTCAGAGCCCCCGAAGCAGCTGCTCCTTTAACCCCGTTCTGTCTGGGCAGGGAACGGACGCCCTCAGGCGACCTACATGCAGAGGCGGGTCCACATCCAAAGCTGAACCCCGGGAGCTGTACGAACAAAGAAGAGAAAGGGAAATCTCTCCCAGCAGCCTCAGAAGCAGCGGATTAAAGCTCCACAAACAACCTGATGTGCCTGCATCTGTTGAATACCTGAATAGACAACGAATCACCCCAAATTCAGGAGGTGGACTTGGGAGCAGGATATATTAATTTTTCCCCTTTTCCTTTATTGTGAGTGTATATGTGTATGCTCCTGGGTGAGATTTTGTCTGTATAGCTTTGCTTTCACCATTAGTCCTAGGGTTAGGTCCATCCGTTTGTTGTTCTTGTTTTTTTTTTTTTTTTACTTAAAAAATTTTTTTTCTTAATAAATGTTTTCTTAATAATTTTTTCCTTATTTTCTATTTTTGGAAATTAAAAAAAAATTTTAATAAGTTTTTTCATATTTTTTATTTTAAAAAATTAAAAAAATTTTTTCTTAATAAATTTTCTCTTAATAATTTTTTTCTTACATTTTATTATAAAAATATCAATAAATCTATGTTTAAAAATTAAAAAAAAATTTTCTTAATAAATTTATTCTTAATATTTTTTTTTCTTATTTTTTATTATAATAGCTTTATTTTATTTTATCCTCTTTCTTTCTTTCTTTCTATTTTTTTTTCTCCCTTTTATTCTGAGCTGTGTGGATGAAAGGCTCTTGGTGCTCCAGCCAGGCATCAGGGCTGTGCCTCTGAGGTGGGAGAGCCAACTTCAGGACACTGGTCCACAAGAGACCTCCCAGCTCCATGTAAAACCAAACAGCGAAAATCTCTCAGAGATCTCCATCTCAACATCAAGACCCAGCTTCACTCAACGACCAGCAAGCTACAGTGCTGGACACCCTATGCCAAACAACTAGCAAGACAGGAACACAGCCCCATCCATTAGGAGAGAGGCTGCCTAAAATCATAATAAGGCCACAGACACCCCAAAACACACCACCAGACGTGGACGTGCCCACCAGAAAGACAAGATAGAACCTCATCCACCAGAACACAGGCACTAGTCCCCTACACCAGGAAGCCTACACAACCCACTGAACCAACCTTAGCCACTGGGAACAGATACCAAAAACAACGGGAACTACGAACCTGCAGCCTGTGAAAAGGAGACCCCAAACACAGTAAGATAAGCAAAATGAGACGACAGAAAAACACACAGCAGATGAAGGAGCAGGGTCAAAACACACCAGACCTAACAAATGAAGAGGAAATAGGTAGTCTACCTGAAAAAGAGTTCAGAATAATGATAGTAAGGATGATCCAAAATCTTGGAAATAGAATAGACAAAATGCAAGAAACATTTAACAAGGACGTAGAAGAACTAAAGAGGAACCAAGCAATGATGAAAAACACAATAAATGAAATTAAAAATACTCTAGATGTGATCAATAGCAGAATAACTGAGGCAGAAGAACGGATAAGTGACCTGGAAGATAAAACAGTGGAAATAACTAGTGCAGAGCAGGATAAAGAAAAAAGAATGAAAAGAACTGAGGACAGTCTCAGAGACCTCTGGGACAATGTTAAACGCAGCAACATTCGAATTATAGGGGTCCCAGAAGAAGAAGAGAAAAAGAAAGAGACTGAGAAAATATTTGAACAGATTATAGTTGACAACTTCCCTAATGTGGGAAAGGAAATAGTTAATCAAGTCCTGGAAGCACAGAGAGTCCCATACAGGATAAATCCAAGGAGAAACACGCCAAGACACATATTAATCAAACTGTCAAAAATTAAATATAAAGAAAACACATTAGGAGAGTAGGGGCAAGATGGCGGAAGAGTAAGACGCAGAGATCACCTTCCTTCCCACAGATACAGTAGAAATACATCTACACGTGGAACTGCTCCTACAGAACACCCACTGAACGCTGGCAGAAGACGTCAGACCTCCCAAACGGCAAGAAAATCCCCACGTACTTGGGTAGGGTAAAAGAAAAAAGAAATAACAGAGACAAAAGAATAGGGATGGGACCTGCGCCAGTGGGAGGGAGCCGTGAAGGAGGAAAGGTTTCCAGGCACTAGGAAGCCCCTTTGTGGGCAGAGACTGTGGGTGGCAGAGGGGGGAAGCTTCGGAGCCGCGGAGGAGAGCACAGCCACAGGGGTGCGGAGGGCAAAGCGGAGAGACTCCCGCACAGAGGCTCGGCGCCAACCAGCACTCACCAGCCCGAGAGGCTTGTCTGCTCACCCGCCGGGGTGGGCGGGGGCTGGGAGCTGAGGCTCGGGCTTTGGTGCTAGCAGGGAGGGAGTCCGGGGAAAAGTCTGCAGCTGCCGAAGAGGCAAGAGACTTTATCTTGCCTCTTTGTTTCACAGCGCGCAAGGAGAGGGGATTCAGAGCGCTGCCTAAACGAAATCCAGAGACGGGTGCGAGCCGCGGCTATCAGTGCGGATCCCACAGCAACAGGGGCGCAGAGGGAAAAATGGAGAGATTCCCGCACAGAGGCTCAGCGCTGAGCAGCGCTTACCAGCCCGAGAGGCTTGTCTGCTCACCCGCTGGGGCGGGCGGGGCTGGGAGCTGAGGCACGGACTTCGGTCGGATCGCAGGGAGAGGACTGGGGTTGGCGGCGTGAACACAGCCTGAAGGGGTTGGCGTGCCGCGGTGAGCCGGGAGGGAGCCAGAGAGGAGGTCTGCAGCCGCCGAGGAGGCAAGAGACATTTTCTTGCCTCTTTGTTTCGCGGCGTGCAAGGAGAGGGGATTCAGAGCGCCGCCTAGACGAACTCCAGAGGCGGGCGTGAGCCGCGGCTAACAGCATGGACCCCAGAGACGGGCACGAGCCGCGGCCATCAGCGCGGACCCCAGAGACTGGTAGGAAACGCTAAGGCTGCTGCTGCTGCCACCAAGAAGCCTGTGTGCGAGCACAGGTCACTCTCCACACTGCCCCTCCCGGGAGCCGGTGCAGCTCGCCACTGCCAGGCTCCCGTGATCCGGGGACAACTTCCCCGGGAGAACACAAGGCGCACCTCGGGCTGCTGCAACGTCACGACGCCTCTGACGCCGCAGGCTCGCCCCGCCTCCTCTGTACCGCTCCCTCCCCCGGCCTGAGTGAGTCAGAGCCCCCGAAGCAGCTGCTCCTTTAACCCCGTTCTGTCTGGGCAGGGAACGGACGCCCTCAGGCGACCTACATGCAGAGGCGGGTCCACATCCAAAGCTGAACCCCGGGAGCTGTACGAACAAAGAAGAGAAAGGGAAATCTCTCCCAGCAGCCTCAGAAGCAGCGGATTAAAGCTCCACAAACAACCTGATGTGCCTGCATCTGTTGAATACCTGAATAGACAACGAATCACCCCAAATTCAGGAGGTGGACTTGGGAGCAGGATATATTAATTTTTCCCCTTTTCCTTTATTGTGAGTGTATATGTGTATGCTCCTGGGTGAGATTTTGTCTGTATAGCTTTGCTTTCACCATTAGTCCTAGGGTTAGGTCCATCCGTTTGTTGTTCTTGTTTTTTTTTTTTTTGACTTAAAAAATGTTTTTTCTTAATAAATGTTTTCTTAATAATTTTTTCCTTATTTTCTATTTTTGGAAATTAAAAAAAAAATTTAATAAGTTTTTTCATATTTTTTATTTTAAAAAATTAAAAAAATTTTTTCTTAATAAATTTTCTCTTAATAATTTTTTTCTTACATTTTATTATAAAAATATCAATAAATCTATGTTTAAAAATTAAAAAAAAATTTTCTTAATAAATTTATTCTTAATATTTTTTTTTCTTATTTTTTATTATAATAGCTTTATTTTATTTTATCCTCTTTCTTTCTTTCTTTCTATTTTTTTTTCTCCCTTTTATTCTGAGCTGTGTGGATGAAAGGCTCTTGGTGCTCCAGCCAGGCATCAGGGCTGTGCCTCTGAGGTGGGAGAGCCAACTTCAGGACACTGGTCCACAAGAGACCTCCCAGCTCCATGTAAAACCAAACAGCGAAAATCTCTCAGAGATCTCCATCTCAACATCAAGACCCAGCTTCACTCAACGACCAGCAAGCTACAGTGCTGGACACCCTATGCCAAACAACTAGCAAGACAGGAACACAGCCCCATCCATTAGGAGAGAGGCTGCCTAAAATCATAATAAGGCCACAGACACCCCAAAACACACCACCAGACGTGGACGTGCCCACCAGAAAGACAAGATAGAACCTCATCCACCAGAACACAGGCACTAGTCCCCTACACCAGGAAGCCTACACAACCCACTGAACCAACCTTAGCCACTGGGAACAGATACCAAAAACAACGGGAACTACGAACCTGCAGCCTGTGAAAAGGAGACCCCAAACACAGTAAGATAAGCAAAATGAGACGACAGAAAAACACACAGCAGATGAAGGAGCAGGGTCAAAACACACCAGACCTAACAAATGAAGAGGAAATAGGTAGTCTACCTGAAAAAGAGTTCAGAATAATGATAGTAAGGATGATCCAAAATCTTGGAAATAGAATAGACAAAATGCAAGAAACATTTAACAAGGACGTAGAAGAACTAAGGAGGAACCAAGCAATGATGAAAAACACAATAAATGAAATTAAAAATACTCTAGATGTGATCAATAGCAGAATAACTGAGGCAGAAGAACGGATAAGTGACCTGGAAGATAAAACAGTGGAAATAACTAGTGCAGAGCAGGATAAAGAAAAAAGAATGAAAAGAACTGAGGACAGTCTCAGAGACCTCTGGGACAATGTTAAACGCAGCAACATTCGAATTATAGGGGTCCCAGAAGAAGAAGAGAAAAAGAAAGAGACTGAGAAAATATTTGAACAGATTATAGTTGAAAACTTCCCTAATGTGGGAAAGGAAATAGTTAATCAAGTCCTGGAAGCACAGAGAGTCCCATACAGGATAAATCCAAGGAGAAACATGCCAAGACACATATTAATCAAACTGTCAAAAATTAAATATAAAGAAAACACATTAGGAGAGTAGGGGCAAGATGGCGGAAGAGTAAGACGCAGAGATCACCTTCCTTCCCACAGATACAGTAGAAATACATCTACACGTGGAACTGCTCCTACAGAACACCCACTGAACGCTGGCAGAAGACGTCAGACCTCCCAAACGGCAAGAAAATCCCCACGTACTTGGGTAGGGTAAAAGAAAAAAGAAATAACAGAGACAAAAGAATAGGGATGGGACCTGCGCCAGTGGGAGGGAGCCGTGAAGGAGGAAAGGTTTCCAGGCACTAGGAAGCCCCTTTGTGGGCAGAGACTGTGGGTGGCAGAGGGGGGAAGCTTCGGAGCCGCGGAGGAGAGCACAGCCACAGGGGTGCGGAGGGCAAAGCGGAGAGACTCCCGCACAGAGGCTCGGCGCCAACCAGCACTCACCAGCCCGAGAGGCTTGTCTGCTCACCCGCCGGGGTGGGCGGGGGCTGGGAGCTGAGGCTCGGGCTTTGGTGCTAGCAGGGAGGGAGTCCGGGGAAAAGTCTGCAGCTGCCGAAGAGGCAAGAGACTTTATCTTGCCTCTTTGTTTCACAGCGCGCAAGGAGAGGGGATTCAGAGCGCTGCCTAAACGAAATCCAGAGACGGGTGCGAGCCGCGGCTATCAGTGCGGATCCCACAGCAACAGGGGCGCAGAGGGAAAAATGGAGAGATTCCCGCACAGAGGCTCAGCGCTGAGCAGCGCTTACCAGCCCGAGAGGCTTGTCTGCTCACCCGCTGGGGCGGGCGGGGCTGGGAGCTGAGGCGCGGACTTCGGTCGGATCGCAGGGAGAGGACTGGGGTTGGCGGCGTGAACACAGCCTGAAGGGGTTGGCGTGCCGCGGCGAGCCGGGAGGGAGCCAGAGAGGAGGTCTGCAGCCGCCGAGGAGGCAAGAGACATTTTCTTGCCTCTTTGTTTCGCGGCGTGCAAGGAGAGGGGATTCAGAGCGCCGCCTAGACGAACTCCAGAGGCGGGCGTGAGCCGCGGCTAACAGCATGGACCCCAGAGACGGGCACGAGCCGCGGCCATCAGCGCGGACCCCAGAGACTGGTAGGAAACGCTAAGGCTGCTGCTGCTGCCACCAAGAAGCCTGTGTGCGAGCACAGGTCACTCTCCACACTGCCCCTCCCGGGAGCCGGTGCAGCTCGCCACTGCCAGGCTCCCGTGATCCGGGGACAACTTCCCCGGGAGAACACAAGGCGCACCTCGGGCTGCTGCAACGTCACGACGCCTCTGACGCCGCAGGCTCGCCCCGCCTCCTCTGTACCGCTCCCTCCCCCGGCCTGAGTGAGTCAGAGCCCCCGAAGCAGCTGCTCCTTTAACCCCGTTCTGTCTGGGCAGGGAACGGACGCCCTCAGGCGACCTACATGCAGAGGCGGGTCCACATCCAAAGCTGAACCCCGGGAGCTGTACGAACAAAGAAGAGAAAGGGAAATCTCTCCCAGCAGCCTCAGAAGCAGCGGATTAAAGCTCCACAAACAACCTGATGTGCCTGCATCTGTTGAATACCTGAATAGACAACGAATCACCCCAAATTCAGGAGGTGGACTTGGGAGCAGGATATATTAATTTTTCCCCTTTTCCTTTATTGTGAGTGTATATGTGTATGCTCCTGGGTGAGATTTTGTCTGTATAGCTTTGCTTTCACCATTAGTCCTAGGGTTAGGTCCATCCGTTTGTTGTTCTTGTTTTTTTTTTTTTTGACTTAAAAAATGTTTTTTCTTAATAAATGTTTTCTTAATAATTTTTTCCTTATTTTCTATTTTTGGAAATTAAAAAAAAATTTTAATAAGTTTTTTCATATTTTTTATTTTAAAAAATTAAAAAAATTTTTTCTTAATAAATTTTCTCTTAATAATTTTTTTCTTACATTTTATTATAAAAATATCAATAAATCTATGTTTAAAAATTAAAAAAAAATTTTCTTAATAAATTTATTCTTAATATTTTTTTTTCTTATTTTTTATTATAATAGCTTTATTTTATTTTATCCTCTTTCTTTCTTTCTTTCTATTTTTTTTTCTCCCTTTTATTCTGAGCTGTGTGGATGAAAGGCTCTTGGTGCTCCAGCCAGGCATCAGGGCTGTGCCTCTGAGGTGGGAGAGCCAACTTCAGGACACTGGTCCACAAGAGACCTCCCAGCTCCATGTAAAACCAAACAGCGAAAATCTCTCAGAGATCTCCATCTCAACATCAAGACCCAGCTTCACTCAACGACCAGCAAGCTACAGTGCTGGACACCCTATGCCAAACAACTAGCAAGACAGGAACACAGCCCCATCCATTAGGAGAGAGGCTGCCTAAAATCATAATAAGGCCACAGACACCCCAAAACACACCACCAGACGTGGACGTGCCCACCAGAAAGACAAGATAGAACCTCATCCACCAGAACACAGGCACTAGTCCCCTACACCAGGAAGCCTACACAACCCACTGAACCAACCTTAGCCACTGGGAACAGATACCAAAAACAACGGGAACTACGAACCTGCAGCCTGTGAAAAGGAGACCCCAAACACAGTAAGATAAGCAAAATGAGATGACAGAAAAACACACAGCAGATGAAGGAGCAGGGTCAAAACACACCAGACCTAACAAATGAAGAGGAAATAAGTAGTCTACCTGAAAAAGAGTTCAGAATAATGATAGTAAGGATGATCCAAAATCTTGGAAATAGAATAGACAAAATGCAAGAAACATTTAACAAGGACGTAGAAGAACTAAGGAGGAACCAAGCAATGATGAAAAACACAATAAATGAAATTAAAAATACTCTAGATGTGATCAATAGCAGAATAACTGAGGCAGAAGAACGGATAAGTGACCTGGAAGATAAAACAGTGGAAATAACTAGTGCAGAGCAGGATAAAGAAAAAAGAATGAAAAGAACTGAGGACAGTCTCAGAGACCTCTGGGACAATGTTAAACGCAGCAACATTCGAATTATAGGGGTCCCAGAAGAAGAAGAGAAAAAGAAAGAGACTGAGAAAATATTTGAACAGATTATAGTTGAAAACTTCCCTAATGTGGGAAAGGAAATAGTTAATCAAGTCCTGGAAGCACAGAGAGTCCCATACAGGATAAATCCAAGGAGAAACACGCCAAGACACATATTAATCAAACTGTCAAAAATTAAATATAAAGAAAACACATTAGGAGAGTAGGGGCAAGATGGCGGAAGAGTAAGACGCAGAGATCACCTTCCTTCCCACAGATACAGTAGAAATACATCTACACGTGGAACTGCTCCTACAGAACACCCACTGAACGCTGGCAGAAGACGTCAGACCTCCCAAACGGCAAGAAAATCCCCACGTACTTGGGTAGGGTAAAAGAAAAAAGAAATAACAGAGACAAAAGAATAGGGATGGGACCTGCGCCAGTGGGAGGGAGCCGTGAAGGAGGAAAGGTTTCCAGGCACTAGGAAGCCCCTTTGTGGGCAGAGACTGTGGGTGGCAGAGGGGGGAAGCTTCGGAGCCGCGGAGGAGAGCACAGCCACAGGGGTGCGGAGGGCAAAGCGGAGAGACTCCCGCACAGAGGCTCGGCGCCAACCAGCACTCACCAGCCCGAGAGGCTTGTCTGCTCACCCGCCGGGGTGGGCGGGGGCTGGGAGCTGAGGCTCGGGCTTTGGTGCTAGCAGGGAGGGAGTCCGGGGAAAAGTCTGCAGCTGCCGAAGAGGCAAGAGACTTTATCTTGCCTCTTTGTTTCACAGCGCGCAAGGAGAGGGGATTCAGAGCGCTGCCTAAACGAAATCCAGAGACGGGTGCGAGCCGCGGCTATCAGTGCGGATCCCACAGCAACAGGGGCGCAGAGGGAAAAATGGAGAGATTCCCGCACAGAGGCTCAGCGCTGAGCAGCGCTTACCAGCCCGAGAGGCTTGTCTGCTCACCCGCTGGGGCGGGCGGGGCTGGGAGCTGAGGCGCGGACTTCGGTCGGATCGCAGGGAGAGGACTGGGGTTGGCGGCGTGAACACAGCCTGAAGGGGTTGGCGTGCCGCGGCGAGCCGGGAGGGAGCCAGAGAGGAGGTCTGCAGCCGCCGAGGAGGCAAGAGACATTTTCTTGCCTCTTTGTTTCGCGGCGTGCAAGGAGAGGGGATTCAGAGCGCCGCCTAGACGAACTCCAGAGGCGGGCGTGAGCCGCGGCTAACAGCATGGACCCCAGAGACGGGCACGAGCCGCGGCCATCAGCGCGGACCCCAGAGACTGGTAGGAAACGCTAAGGCTGCTGCTGCTGCCACCAAGAAGCCTGTGTGCGAGCACAGGTCACTCTCCACACTGCCCCTCCCGGGAGCCGGTGCAGCTCGCCACTGCCAGGCTCCCGTGATCCGGGGACAACTTCCCCGGGAGAACACAAGGCGCACCTCGGGCTGCTGCAACGTCACGACGCCTCTGACGCCGCAGGCTCGCCCCGCCTCCTCTGTACCGCTCCCTCCCCCGGCCTGAGTGAGTCAGAGCCCCCGAAGCAGCTGCTCCTTTAACCCCGTTCTGTCTGGGCAGGGAACGGACGCCCTCAGGCGACCTACATGCAGAGGCGGGTCCACATCCAAAGCTGAACCCCGGGAGCTGTACGAACAAAGAAGAGAAAGGGAAATCTCTCCCAGCAGCCTCAGAAGCAGCGGATTAAAGCTCCACAAACAACCTGATGTGCCTGCATCTGTTGAATACCTGAATAGACAACGAATCACCCCAAATTCAGGAGGTGGACTTGGGAGCAGGATATATTAATTTTTCCCCTTTTCCTTTATTGTGAGTGTATATGTGTATGCTCCTGGGTGAGATTTTGTCTGTATAGCTTTGCTTTCACCATTAGTCCTAGGGTTAGGTCCATCCGTTTGTTGTTCTTGTTTTTTTTTTTTTTTTACTTAAAAAATTTTTTTTCTTAATAAATGTTTTCTTAATAATTTTTTCCTTATTTTCTATTTTTGGAAATTAAAAAAAAAATTTTAATAAGTTTTTTCATATTTTTTATTTTAAAAAATTAAAAAAATTTTTTCTTAATAAATTTTCTCTTAATAATTTTTTTCTTACATTTTATTATAAAAATATCAATAAATCTATGTTTAAAAATTAAAAAAAATTTTTCTTAATAAATTTATTCTTAATATTTTTTTTTCTTATTTTTTATTATAATAGCTTTATTTTATTTTATTTTATCCTCTTTCTTTCTTTTTCTATTTTTTCTTCTCCCTTTTATTCTGAGCTGTGTGGATGAAAGGCTCTTGGTGCTCCAGCCAGGCATCAGGGCTGTGCCTCTGAGGTGGGAGAGCCAACTTCAGGACACTGGTCCACAAGAGACCTCCCAGCTCCATGTAAAACCAAACAGCGAAAATCTCTCAGAGATCTCCATCTCAACATCAAGACCCAGCTTCACTCAACGACCAGCAAGCTACAGTGCTGGACATCCTATGCCAAACAACTAGCAAGACAGGAACACAGCCCCATCCATTAGGAGAGAGGCTGCCTAAAATCATAATAAGGCCACAGACACCCCAAAACACACCACCAGACGTGGACGTGCCCACCAGAAAGACAAGATAGAACCTCATCCACCAGAACACAGGCACTAGTCCCCTACACCAGGAAGCCTACACAACCCACTGAACCAACCTTAGCCACTGGGAACAGATACCAAAAACAACGGGAACTACGAACCTGCAGCCTGTGAAAAGGAGACCCCAAACACAGTAAGATAAGCAAAATGAGACGACAGAAAAACACACAGCAGATGAAGGAGCAGGGTCAAAACACACCAGACCTAACAAATGAAGAGGAAATAGGTAGTCTACCTGAAAAAGAGTTCAGAATAATGATAGTAAGGATGATCCAAAATCTTGGAAATAGAATAGACAAAATGCAAGAAACATTTAACAAGGACGTAGAAGAACTAAAGAGGAACCAAGCAATGATGAAAAACACAATAAATGAAATTAAAAATACTCTAGATGTGATCAATAGCAGAATAACTGAGGCAGAAGAACGGATAAGTGACCTGGAAGATAAAACAGTGGAAATAACTAGTGCAGAGCAGGATAAAGAAAAAAGAATGAAAAGAACTGAGGACAGTCTCAGAGACCTCTGGGACAATGTTAAACGCAGCAACATTCGAATTATAGGGGTCCCAGAAGAAGAAGAGAAAAAGAAAGAGACTGAGAAAATATTTGAACAGATTATAGTTGAAAACTTCCCTAATGTGGGAAAGGAAATAGTTAATCAAGTCCTGGAAGCACAGAGAGTCCCATACAGGATAAATCCAAGGAGAAACACGCCAAGACACATATTAATCAAACTGTCAAAAATTAAATATAAAGAAAACACATTAGGAGAGTAGGGGCAAGATGGCGGAAGAGTAAGACGCAGAGATCACCTTCCTTCCCACAGATACAGTAGAAATACATCTACACGTGGAACTGCTCCTACAGAACACCCACTGAACGCTGGCAGAAGACGTCAGACCTCCCAAACGGCAAGAAAATCCCCACGTACTTGGGTAGGGTAAAAGAAAAAAGAAATAACAGAGACAAAAGAATAGGGATGGGACCTGCGCCAGTGGGAGGGAGCCGTGAAGGAGGAAAGGTTTCCAGGCACTAGGAAGCCCCTTTGTGGGCAGAGACTGTGGGTGGCAGAGGGGGGAAGCTTCGGAGCCGCGGAGGAGAGCACAGCCACAGGGGTGCGGAGGGCAAAGCGGAGAGACTCCCGCACAGAGGCTCGGCGCCAACCAGCACTCACCAGCCCGAGAGGCTTGTCTGCTCACCCACCGGGGTGGGCGGGGGCTGGGAGCTGAGGCTCGGGCTTTGGTGCTAGCAGGGAGGGAGTCCGGGGAAAAGTCTGCAGCTGCCGAAGAGGCAAGAGACTTTATCTTGCCTCTTTGTTTCACAGCGCGCAAGGAGAGGGGATTCAGAGCGCTGCCTAAACGAAATCCAGAGACGGGTGCGAGCCGCGGCTATCAGTGCGGATCCCACAGCAACAGGGGCGCAGAGGGAAAAATGGAGAGATTCCCACACAGAGGCTCAGCGCTGAGCAGCGCTTACCAGCCCGAGAGGCTTGTCTGCTCACCCGCTGGGGCGGGCGGGGCTGGGAGCTGAGGCACGGACTTCGGTCGGATCGCAGGGAGAGGACTGGGGTTGGCGGCGTGAACACAGCCTGAAGGGGTTGGCGTGCCGCGGCGAGCCGGGAGGGAGCCAGAGAGGAGGTCTGCAGCCGCCGAGGAGGCAAGAGACATTTTCTTGCCTCTTTGTTTCGCGGCGTGCAAGGAGAGGGGATTCAGAGCGCCGCCTAGACGAACTCCAGAGGCGGGCGTGAGCCGCGGCTAACAGCATGGACCCCAGAGACGGGCACGAGCCGCGGCCATCAGCGCGGACCCCAGAGACTGGTAGGAAACGCTAAGGCTGCTGCTGCTGCCACCAAGAAGCCTGTGTGCGAGCACAGGTCACTCTCCACACTGCCCCTCCCGGGAGCCGGTGCAGCTCGCCACTGCCAGGCTCCCGTGATCCGGGGACAACTTCCCCGGGAGAACACAAGGCGCACCTCGGGCTGCTGCAACGTCACGACGCCTCTGACGCCGCAGGCTCGCCCCGCCTCCTCTGTACCGCTCCCTCCCCCGGCCTGAGTGAGTCAGAGCCCCCGAAGCAGCTGCTCCTTTAACCCCGTTCTGTCTGGGCAGGGAACGGACGCCCTCAGGCGACCTACATGCAGAGGCGGGTCCACATCCAAAGCTGAACCCCGGGAGCTGTACGAACAAAGAAGAGAAAGGGAAATCTCTCCCAGCAGCCTCAGAAGCAGCGGATTAAAGCTCCACAAACAACCTGATGTGCCTGCATCTGTTGAATACCTGAATAGACAACGAATCACCCCAAATTCAGGAGGTGGACTTGGGAGCAGGATATATTAATTTTTCCCCTTTTCCTTTATTGTGAGTGTATATGTGTATGCTCCTGGGTGAGATTTTGTCTGTATAGCTTTGCTTTCACCATTAGTCCTAGGGTTAGGTCCATCCGTTTGTTGTTCTTGTTTTTTTTTTTTTTTTACTTAAAAAATTTTTTTTCTTAATAAATGTTTTCTTAATAATTTTTTCCTTATTTTCTATTTTTGGAAATTAAAAAAAAATTTTAATAAGTTTTTTCATATTTTTTATTTTAAAAAATTAAAAAAATTTTTTCTTAATAAATTTTCTCTTAATAATTTTTTTCTTACATTTTATTATAAAAATATCAATAAATCTATGTTTAAAAATTAAAAAAAAATTTTCTTAATAAATTTATTCTTAATATTTTTTTTTCTTATTCTTTATTATAATAGCTTTATTTTATTTTATCCTCTTTCTTTCTTTCTTTCTATTTTTTTTTCTCCCTTTTATTCTGAGCTGTGTGGATGAAAGGCTCTTGGTGCTCCAGCCAGGCATCAGGGCTGTGCCTCTGAGGTGGGAGAGCCAACTTCAGGACACTGGTCCACGAGAGACCTCCCAGCTCCATGTAAAACCAAACAGCGAAAATCTCTCAGAGATCTCCATCTCAACATCAAGACCCAGCTTCACTCAACGACCAGCAAGCTACAGTGCTGGACACCCTATGCCAAACAACTAGCAAGACAGGAACACAGCCCCATCCATTAGGAGAGAGGCTGCCTAAAATCATAATAAGGCCACAGACACCCCAAAACACACCACCAGACGTGGACGTGCCCACCAGAAAGACAAGATAGAACCTCATCCACCAGAACACAGGCACTAGTCCCCTACACCAGGAAGCCTACACAACCCACTGAACCAACCTTAGCCACTGGGAACAGATACCAAAAACAACGGGAACTACGAACCTGCAGCCTGTGAAAAGGAGACCCCAAACACAGTAAGATAAGCAAAATGAGACGACAGAAAAACACACAGCAGATGAAGGAGCAGGGTCAAAACACACCAGACCTAACAAATGAAGAGGAAATAGGTAGTCTACCTGAAAAAGAGTTCAGAATAATGATAGTAAGGATGATCCAAAATCTTGGAAATAGAATAGACAAAATGCAAGAAACATTTAACAAGGACGTAGAAGAACTAAAGAGGAACCAAGCAATGATGAAAAACACAATAAATGAAATTAAAAATACTCTAGATGTGATCAATAGCAGAATAACTGAGGCAGAAGAACGGATAAGTGACCTGGAAGATAAAACAGTGGAAATAACTAGTGCAGAGCAGGATAAAGAAAAAAGAATGAAAAGAACTGAGGACAGTCTCAGAGACCTCTGGGACAATGTTAAACGCAGCAACATTCGAATTATAGGGGTCCCAGAAGAAGAAGAGAAAAAGAAAGAGACTGAGAAAATATTTGAACAGATTATAGTTGAAAACTTCCCTAATGTGGGAAAGGAAATAGTTAATCAAGTCCTGGAAGCACAGAGAGTCCCATACAGGATAAATCCAAGGAGAAACACGCCAAGACACATATTAATCAAACTGTCAAAAATTAAATATAAAGAAAACACATTAGGAGAGTAGGGGCAAGATGGCGGAAGAGTAAGACGCAGAGATCACCTTCCTTCCCACAGATACAGTAGAAATACATCTACACGTGGAACTGCTCCTACAGAACACCCACTGAACGCTGGCAGAAGACGTCAGACCTCCCAAACGGCAAGAAAATCCCCACGTACTTGGGTAGGGTAAAAGAAAAAAGAAACAACAGAGACAAAAGAATAGGGATGGGACCTGCGCCAGTGGGAGGGAGCCGTGAAGGAGGAAAGGTTTCCAGGCACTAGGAAGCCCCTTTGTGGGCAGAGACTGTGGGTGGCAGAGGGGGGAAGCTTCGGAGCCGCGGAGGAGAGCACAGCCACAGGGGTGCGGAGGGCAAAGCGGAGAGACTCCCGCACAGAGGCTCGGCGCCAACCAGCACTCACCAGCCCGAGAGGCTTGTCTGCTCACCCGCCGGGGTGGGCGGGGGCTGGGAGCTGAGGCTCGGGCTTTGGTGCTAGCAGGGAGGGAGTCCGGGGAAAAGTCTGCAGCTGCCGAAGAGGCAAGAGACTTTATCTTGCCTCTTTGTTTCACAGCGCGCAAGGAGAGGGGATTCAGAGCGCTGCCTAAACGAAATCCAGAGACGGGTGCGAGCCGCGGCTATCAGTGCGGATCCCACAGCAACAGGGGCGCAGAGGGAAAAATGGAGAGATTCCCGCACAGAGGCTCAGCGCTGAGCAGCGCTTACCAGCCCGAGAGGCTTGTCTGCTCACCCGCTGGGGCGGGCGGGGCTGGGAGCTGAGGCGCGGACTTCAGTCGGATCGCAGGGAGAGGACTGGGGTTGGCGGCGTGAACACAGCCTGAAGGGGTTGGCGTGCCGCGGCGAGCCGGGAGGGAGCCAGAGAGGAGGTCTGCAGCCGCCGAGGAGGCAAGAGACATTTTCTTGCCTCTTTGTTTCGCGGCGTGCAAGGAGAGGGGATTCAGAGCGCCGCCTAGACGAACTCCAGAGGCGGGCGTGAGCCGCGGCTAACAGCATGGACCCCAGAGACGGGCACGAGCCGCGGCCATCAGCGCGGACCCCAGAGACTGGTAGGAAACGCTAAGGCTGCTGCTGCTGCCACCAAGAAGCCTGTGTGCGAGCACAGGTCACTCTCCACACTGCCCCTCCCGGGAGCCGGTGCAGCTCGCCACTGCCAGGCTCCCGTGATCCGGGGACAACTTCCCCGGGAGAACACAAGGCGCACCTCGGGCTGCTGCAACGTCACGACGCCTCTGACGCCGCAGGCTCGCCCCGCCTCCTCTGTACCGCTCCCTCCCCCGGCCTGAGTGAGTCAGAGCCCCCGAAGCAGCTGCTCCTTTAACCCCGTTCTGTCTGGGCAGGGAACGGACGCCCTCAGGCGACCTACATGCAGAGGCGGGTCCACATCCAAAGCTGAACCCCGGGAGCTGTACGAACAAAGAAGAGAAAGGGAAATCTCTCCCAGCAGCCTCAGAAGCAGCGGATTAAAGCTCCACAAACAACCTGATGTGCCTGCATCTGTTGAATACCTGAATAGACAACGAATCACCCCAAATTCAGGAGGTGGACTTGGGAGCAGGATATATTAATTTTTCCCCTTTTCCTTTATTGTGAGTGTATATGTGTATGCTCCTGGGTGAGATTTTGTCTGTATAGCTTTGCTTTCACCATTAGTCCTAGGGTTAGGTCCATCCGTTTGTTGTTCTTGTTTTTTTTTTTTTTGACTTAAAAAATGTTTTTTCTTAATAAATGTTTTCTTAATAATTTTTTCCTTATTTTCTATTTTTGGAAATTAAAAAAAAAATTTAATAAGTTTTTTCATATTTTTTATTTTAAAAAATTAAAAAAATTTTTTCTTAATAAATTTTCTCTTAATAATTTTTTTCTTACATTTTATTATAAAAATATCAATAAATCTATGTTTAAAAATTAAAAAAAAATTTTCTTAATAAATTTATTCTTAATATTTTTTTTTCTTATTTTTTATTATAATAGCTTTATTTTATTTTATCCTCTTTCTTTCTTTCTTTCTATTTTTTTTCTCCCTTTTATTCTGAGCTGTGTGGATGAAAGGCTCTTGGTGCTCCAGCCAGGCATCAGGGCTGTGCCTCTGAGGTGGGAGAGCCAACTTCAGGACACTGGTCCACAAGAGACCTCCCAGCTCCATGTAAAACCAAACAGCGAAAATCTCTCAGAGATCTCCATCTCAACATCAAGACCCAGCTTCACTCAACGACCAGCAAGCTACAGTGCTGGACACCCTATGCCAAACAACTAGCAAGACAGGAACACAGCCCCATCCATTAGGAGAGAGGCTGCCTAAAATCATAATAAGGCCACAGACACCCCAAAACACACCACCAGACGTGGACGTGCCCACCAGAAAGACAAGATAGAACCTCATCCACCAGAACACAGGCACTAGTCCCCTACACCAGGAAGCCTACACAACCCACTGAACCAACCTTAGCCACTGGGAACAGATACCAAAAACAACGGGAACTACGAACCTGCAGCCTGTGAAAAGGAGACCCCAAACACAGTAAGATAAGCAAAATGAGATGACAGAAAAACACACAGCAGATGAAGGAGCAGGGTCAAAACACACCAGACCTAACAAATGAAGAGGAAATAGGTAGTCTACCTGAAAAAGAGTTCAGAATAATGATAGTAAGGATGATCCAAAATCTTGGAAATAGAATAGACAAAATGCAAGAAACATTTAACAAGGACGTAGAAGAACTAAGGAGGAACCAAGCAATGATGAAAAACACAATAAATGAAATTAAAAATACTCTAGATGTGATCAATAGCAGAATAACTGAGGCAGAAGAACGGATAAGTGACCTGGAAGATAAAACAGTGGAAATAACTAGTGCAGAGCAGGATAAAGAAAAAAGAATGAAAAGAACTGAGGACAGTCTCAGAGACCTCTGGGACAATGTTAAACGCAGCAACATTCGAATTATAGGGGTCCCAGAAGAAGAAGAGAAAAAGAAAGAGACTGAGAAAATATTTGAACAGATTATAGTTGAAAACTTCCCTAATGTGGGAAAGGAAATAGTTAATCAAGTCCTGGAAGCACAGAGAGTCCCATACAGGATAAATCCAAGGAGAAACACGCCAAGACACATATTAATCAAACTGTCAAAAATTAAATATAAAGAAAACACATTAGGAGAGTAGGGGCAAGATGGCGGAAGAGTAAGACGCAGAGATCACCTTCCTTCCCACAGATACAGTAGAAATACATCTACACGTGGAACTGCTCCTACAGAACACCCACTGAACGCTGGCAGAAGACGTCAGACCTCCCAAACGGCAAGAAAATCCCCACGTACTTGGGTAGGGTAAAAGAAAAAAGAAATAACAGAGACAAAAGAATAGGGATGGGACCTGCGCCAGTGGGAGGGAGCCGTGAAGGAGGAAAGGTTTCCAGGCACTAGGAAGCCCCTTTGTGGGCAGAGACTGTGGGTGGCAGAGGGGGGAAGCTTCGGAGCCGCGGAGGAGAGCACAGCCACAGGGGTGCGGAGGGCAAAGCGGAGAGACTCCCGCACAGAGGCTCGGCGCCAACCAGCACTCACCAGCCCGAGAGGCTTGTCTGCTCACCCGCCGGGGTGGGCGGGGGCGGGGAGCTGAGGCTCGGGCTTTGGTGCTAGCAGGGAGGGAGTCCGGGGAAAAGTCTGCAGCTGCCGAAGAGGCAAGAGACTTTATCTTGCCTCTTTGTTTCACAGCGCGCAAGGAGAGGGGATTCAGAGCGCTGCCTAAACGAAATCCAGAGACGGGTGCGAGCCGCGGCTATCAGTGCGGATCCCACAGCAACAGGGGCGCAGAGGGAAAAATGGAGAGATTCCCGCACAGAGGCTCAGCGCTGAGCAGCGCTTACCAGCCCGAGAGGCTTGTCTGCTCACCCGCCGGGGTGGGCGGGGGCTGGGAGCTGAGGCTCGGGCTTTGGTGCTAGCAGGGAGGGAGTCCGGGAAAAAGTCTGCAGCTGCCGAAGAGGCAAGAGACTTTATCTTGCCTCTTTGTTTCACAGCGCGCAAGGAGAGGGGATTCAGAGCGCTGCCTAAACGAAATCCAGAGACGGGTGCGAGCCGCGGCTATCAGTGCGGATCCCACAGCAACAGGGGCGCAGAGGGAAAAATGGAGAGATTCCCGCACAGAGGCTCAGCGCTGAGCAGCGCTTACCAGCCCGAGAGGCTTGTCTGCTCACCCGCTGGGGCGGGCGGGGCTGGGAGCTGAGGCGCGGACTTCGGTCGGATCGCAGGGAGAGGACTGGGGTTGGCGGCGTGAACACAGCCTGAAGGGGTTGGCGTGCCGCGGCGAGCCGGGAGGGAGCCAGAGAGGAGGTCTGCAGCCGCCGAGGAGGCAAGAGACTTTTTCTTGCCTCTTTGTTTCACGGCGTGCAAGGAGAGGGGATTCAGAGCGCCGCCTAGACGAACTCCAGAGGCGGGCGTGAGCCGCGGCTAACAGCATGGACCCCAGAGACGGGCACGAGCCGCGGCCATCAGCGCGGACCCCAGAGACTGGTAGGAAACGCTAAGGCTGCTGCTGCTGCCACCAAGAAGCCTGTGTGCGAGCACAGGTCACTCTCCACACTGCCCCTCCCGGGAGCCGGTGCAGCTCGCCACTGCCAGGCTCCCGTGATCCGGGGACAACTTCCCCGGGAGAACACAAGGCGCACCTCGGGCTGCTGCAACGTCACGACGCCTCTGATGCCGCAGGCTCGCCCCGCCTCCTCTGTACCACTCCCTCCCCCGGCCTGAGTGAGTCAGAGCCCCCGAAGCAGCTGCTCCTTTAACCCCGTTCTGTCTGGGCAGGGAACGGACGCCCTCAGGCGACCTACATGCAGAGGCGGGTCCACATCCAAAGCTGAACCCCGGGAGCTGTACGAACAAAGAAGAGAAAGGGAAATCTCTCCCAGCAGCCTCAGAAGCAGCGGATTAAAGCTCCACAAACAACCTGATGTGCCTGCATCTGTTGAATACCTGAATAGACAACGAATCACCCCAAATTCAGGAGGTGGACTTGGGAGCAGGATATATTAATTTTTCCCCTTTTCCTTTATTGTGAGTGTATATGTGTATGCTCCTGGGTGAGATTTTGTCTGTATAGCTTTGCTTTCACCATTAGTCCTAGGGTTAGGTCCATCCGTTTGTTGTTCTTGTTTTTTTTTTTTTTTACTTAAAAAATTTTTTTTCTTAATAAATGTTTTCTTAATAATTTTTTCCTTATTTTCTATTTTTGGAAATTAAAAAAAAAATTTTAATAAGTTTTTTCATATTTTTTATTTTAAAAAATTAAAAAAATTTTTTCTTAATAAATTTTCTCTTAATAATTTTTTTCTTACATTTTATTATAAAAATATCAATAAATCTATGTTTAAAAATTAAAAAAAAATTTTCTTAATAAATTTATTCTTAATATTTTTTTTTCTTATTTTTTATTATAATAGCTTTATTTTATTTTATTTTATCCTCTTTCTTTCTTTTTCTATTTTTTCTTCTCCCTTTTATTCTGAGCTGTGTGGATGAAAGGCTCTTGGTGCTCCAGCCAGGCATCAGGGCTGTGCCTCTGAGGTGGGAGAGCCAACTTCAGGACACTGGTCCACAAGAGACCTCCCAGCTCCATGTAAAACCAAACAGCGAAAATCTCTCAGAGATCTCCATCTCAACATCAAGACCCAGCTTCACTCAACGACCAGCAAGCTACAGTGCTGGACATCCTATGCCAAACAACTAGCAAGACAGGAACACAGCCCCATCCATTAGGAGAGAGGCTGCCTAAAATCATAATAAGGCCACAGACACCCCAAAACACACCACCAGACGTGGACATGCCCACCAGAAAGACAAGATAGAACCTCATCCACCAGAACACAGGCACTAGTCCCCTACACCAGGAAGCCTACACAACCCACTGAACCAACCTTAGCCACTGGGAACAGATACCAAAAACAACGGGAACTACGAACCTGCAGCCTGTGAAAAGGAGACCCCAAACACAGTAAGATAAGCAAAATGAGACGACAGAAAAACACACAGCAGATGAAGGAGCAGGGTCAAAACACACCAGACCTAACAAATGAAGAGGAAATAGGTAGTCTACCTGAAAAAGAGTTCAGAATAATGATAGTAAGGATGATCCAAAATCTTGGAAATAGAATAGACAAAATGCAAGAAACATTTAACAAGGACGTAGAAGAACTAAAGAGGAACCAAGCAATGATGAAAAACACAATAAATGAAATTAAAAATACTCTAGATGTGATCAATAGCAGAATAACTGAGGCAGAAGAACGGATAAGTGACCTGGAAGATAAAACAGTGGAAATAACTAGTGCAGAGCAGGATAAAGAAAAAAGAATGAAAAGAACTGAGGACAGTCTCAGAGACCTCTGGGACAATGTTAAACGCAGCAACATTCGAATTATAGGGGTCCCAGAAGAAGAAGAGAAAAAGAAAGAGACTGAGAAAATATTTGAACAGATTATAGTTGAAAACTTCCCTAATGTGGGAAAGGAAATAGTTAATCAAGTCCTGGAAGCACAGAGAGTCCCATACAGGATAAATCCAAGGAGAAACACGCCAAGACACATATTAATCAAACTGTCAAAAATTAAATATAAAGAAAACACATTAGGAGAGTAGGGGCAAGATGGCGGAAGAGTAAGACGCAGAGATCACCTTCCTTCCCACAGATACAGTAGAAATACATCTACACGTGGAACTGCTCCTACAGAACACCCACTGAACGCTGGCAGAAGACGTCAGACCTCCCAAACGGCAAGAAAATCCCCACGTACTTGGGTAGGGTAAAAGAAAAAAGAAATAACAGAGACAAAAGAATAGGGATGGGACCTGCGCCAGTGGGAGGGAGCCGTGAAGGAGGAAAGGTTTCCAGGCACTAGGAAGCCCCTTTGTGGGCAGAGACTGTGGGTGGCAGAGGGGGGAAGCTTTGGAGCCGCGGAGGAGAGCACAGCCACAGGGGTGCGGAGGGCAAAGCGGAGAGACTCCCGCACAGAGGCTCGGCGCCAACCAGCACTCACCAGCCCGAGAGGCTTGTCTGCTCACCCGCCGGGGTGGGCGGGGGCTGGGAGCTGAGGCTCGGGCTTTGGTGCTAGCAGGGAGGGAGTCCGGGGAAAAGTCTGCAGCTGCCGAAGAGGCAAGAGACTTTATCTTGCCTCTTTGTTTCACAGCGCGCAAGGAGAGGGGATTCAGAGCGCTGCCTAAACGAAATCCAGAGACGGGTGCGAGCCGCGGCTATCAGTGCGGATCCCACAGCAACAGGGGCGCAGAGGGAAAAATGGAGAGATTCCCGCACAGAGGCTCAGCGCTGAGCAGCGCTTACTAGCCCGAGAGGCTTGTCTGCTCACCCGCTGGGGCGGGCGGGGCTGGGAGCTGAGGCGCGGACTTCGGTCGGATCGCAGGGAGAGGACTGGGGTTGGCGGCGTGAACACAGCCTGAAGGGGTTGGCGTGCCGCGGCGAGCCGGGAGGGAGCCAGAGAGGAGGTCTGCAGCCGCCGAGGAGGCAAGAGACATTTTCTTGCCTCTTTGTTTCACGGCGTGCAAGGAGAGGGGATTCAGAGCGCCGCCTAGACGAACTCCAGAGGAGGGCGTGAGCCGCGGCTAACAGCATGGACCCCAGAGACGGGCACGAGCCGCGGCCATCAGCGCGGACCCCAGAGACTGGTAGGAAACGCTAAGGTTGCTGCTGCTGCCACCAAGAAGCCTGTGTGCGAGCACAGGTCACTCTCCACACTGCCCCTCCCGGGAGCCGGTGCAGCTCGCCACTGCCAGGCTCCCGTGATCCGGGGACAACTTCCCCAGGAGAACACAAGGCGCACCTCGGGCTGCTGCAACGTCACGACGCCTCTGACGCCGCAGGCTCGCCCTGCCTCCTCTGTATCGCTCCCTCCCCCGGCCTGAGTGAGTCAGAGCCCCCGAAGCAGCTGCTCCTTTAACCCCGTTCTGTCTGGGCAGGGAACGGACGCCCTCAGGCGACCTACATGCAGAAGCGGGTCCACATCCAAAGCTGAACCCCGGGAGCTGTACGAACAAAGAAGAGAAAGGGAAATCTCTCCCAGCAGCCTCAGAAGCAGCGGATTAAAGCTCCACAAACAACCTGATGTGCCTGCATCTGTTGAATACCTGAATAGACAACGAATCACCCCAAATTCAGGAGGTGGACTTGGGAGCAGGATATATTAATTTTTCCCCTTTTCCTTTATTGTGAGTGTATATGTGTATGCTCCTGGGTGAGATTTTGTCTGTATAGCTTTGCTTTCACCATTAGTCCTAGGGTTAGGTCCATCCATTTGTTGTTCTTGTTTTTTTTTTTTTTTGACTTAAAAAATTTTTTTTCTTAATAAATGTTTTCTTAATAATTTTTTCCTTATTTTCTATTTTTGGAAATTAAAAAAAAATTTTAATAAGTTTTTTCATATTTTTTATTTTAAAAAATTAAAAAAATTTTTTCTTAATAAATTTTCTCTTAATAATTTTTTCTTACATTTTATTATAAAAATATCAATAAATCTATGTTTAAAAATTAAAAAAAATTTTTCTTAATAAATTTATTCTTAATATTTTTTTTCTTATTTTTTATTATAATAGCTTTATTTTATTTTATTTTATCCTCTTTCTTTCTTTCTTTCTATTTTTTTTTCTCCCTTTTATTCTGAGCTGTGTGGATGAAAGGCTCTTGGTGCTCCAGCCAGGCATCAGGGCTGTGCCTCTGAGGTGGGAGAGCCAACTTCAGGACACTGGTCCACAAGAGACCTCCCAGCTCCATGTAAAACCAAACAGCGAAAATCTCTCAGAGATCTCCATCTCAACATCAAGACCCAGCTTCACTCAACGACCAGCAAGCTACAGTGCTGGACACCCTATGCCAAACAACTAGCAAGACAGGAACACAGCCCCATCCATTAGGAGAGAGGCTGCCTAAAATCATAATAAGGCCACAGACACCCCAAAACACACCACCAGACGTGGACGTGCCCACCAGAAAGACAAGATAGAACCTCATCCACCAGAACACAGGCACTAGTCCCCTACACCAGGAAGCCTACACAACCCACTGAACCAACCTTAGCCACTGGGAACAGATACCAAAAACAACGGGAACTACGAACCTGCAGCCTGTGAAAAGGAGACCCCAAACACAGTAAGATAAGCAAAATGAGACGACAGAAAAACACACAGCAGATGAAGGAGCAGGGTCAAAACACACCAGACCTAACAAATGAAGAGGAAATAGGTAGTCTACCTGAAAAAGAGTTCAGAATAATGATAGTAAGGATGATCCAAAATCTTGGAAATAGAATAGACAAAATGCAAGAAACATTTAACAAGGACGTAGAAGAACTAAAGAGGAACCAAGCAATGATGAAAAACACAATAAATGAAATTAAAAATACTCTAGATGTGATCAATAGCAGAATAACTGAGGCAGAAGAACGGATAAGTGACCTGGAAGATAAAACAGTGGAAATAACTAGTGCAGAGCAGGATAAAGAAAAAAGAATGAAAAGAACTGAGGACAGTCTCAGAGACCTCTGGGACAATGTTAAACGCAGCAACATTCGAATTATAGGGGTCCCAGAAGAAGAAGAGAAAAAGAAAGAGACTGAGAAAATATTTGAACAGATTATAGTTGAAAACTTCCCTAATGTGGGAAAGGAAATAGTTAATCAAGTCCTGGAAGCACAGAGAGTCCCATACAGGATAAATCCAAGGAGAAACACGCCAAGACACATATTAATCAAACTGTCAAAAATTAAATATAAAGAAAACACATTAGGAGAGTAGGGGCAAGATGGCGGAAGAGTAAGACGCAGAGATCACCTTCCTTCCCACAGATACAGTAGAAATACATCTACACGTGGAACTGCTCCTACAGAACACCCACTGAACGCTGGCAGAAGACGTCAGACCTCCCAAACGGCAAGAAAATCCCCACGTACTTGGGTAGGGTAAAAGAAAAAAGAAATAACAGAGACAAAAGAATAGGGATGGGACCTGCGCCAGTGGGAGGGAGCCGTGAAGGAGGAAAGGTTTCCAGGCACTAGGAAGCCCCTTTGTGGGCAGAGACTGTGGGTGGCAGAGGGGGGAAGCTTTGGAGCCGCGGAGGAGAGCACAGCCACAGGGGTGCGGAGGGCAAAGCGGAGAGACTCCCGCACAGAGGCTCGGCGCCAACCAGCACTCACCAGCCCGAGAGGCTTGTCTGCTCACCCGCCGGGGTGGGCGGGGGCTGGGAGCTGAGGCTCGGGCTTTGGTGCTAGCAGGGAGGGAGTCCGGGGAAAAGTCTGCAGCTGCCGAAGAGGCAAGAGACTTTATCTTGCCTCTTTGTTTCACAGCGCGCAAGGAGAGGGGATTCAGAGCGCTGCCTAAACGAAATCCAGAGACGGGTGCGAGCCGCGGCTATCAGTGCGGATCCCACAGCAACAGGGGCGCAGAGGGAAAAATGGAGAGATTCCCGCACAGAGGCTCAGCGCTGAGCAGCGCTTACTAGCCCGAGAGGCTTGTCTGCTCACCCGCTGGGGCGGGCGGGGCTGGGAGCTGAGGCGCGGACTTCGGTCGGATCGCAGGGAGAGGACTGGGGTTGGCGGCGTGAACACAGCCTGAAGGGGTTGGCGTGCCGCGGCGAGACGGGAGGGAGCCAGAGAGGAGGTCTGCAGCCGCCGAGGAGGCAAGAGACTTTTTCTTGCCTCTTTGTTTCACGGCGTGCAAGGAGAGGGGATTCAGAGCGCCGCCTAGACGAACTCCACAGGAGGGCGTGAGCCGCGGCTAACAGCATGGACCCCAGAGACGGGCACGAGCCGCGGCCATCAGCGCGGACCCCAGAGACTGGTAGGAAACGCTAAGGTTGCTGCTGCTGCCACCAAGAAGCCTGTGTGCGAGCACAGGTCACTCTCCACACTGCCCCTCCCGGGAGCCGGTGCAGCTCGCCACTGCCAGGCTCCCGTGATCCGGGGACAACTTCCCCAGGAGAACACAAGGCGCACCTCGGGCTGCTGCAACGTCACGACGCCTCTGACGCCGCAGGCTCGCCCTGCCTCCTCTGTATCGCTCCCTCCCCCGGCCTGAGTGAGTCAGAGCCCCCGAAGCAGCTGCTCCTTTAACCCCGTTCTGTCTGGGCAGGGAACGGACGCCCTCAGGCGACCTACATGCAGAAGCGGGTCCACATCCAAAGCTGAACCCCGGGAGCTGTACGAACAAAGAAGAGAAAGGGAAATCTCTCCCAGCAGCCTCAGAAGCAGCGGATTAAAGCTCCACAAACAACCTGATGTGCCTGCATCTGTTGAATACCTGAATAGACAACGAATCACCCCAAATTCAGGAGGTGGACTTGGGAGCAGGATATATTAATTTTTCCCCTTTTCCTTTATTGTGAGTGTATATGTGTATGCTCCTGGGTGAGATTTTGTCTGTATAGCTTTGCTTTCACCATTAGTCCTAGGGTTAGGTCCATCCATTTGTTGTTCTTGTTTTTTTTTTTTTTGACTTAAAAAATTTTTTTTCTTAATAAATGTTTTCTTAATAATTTTTTCCTTATTTTCTATTTTTGGAAATTAAAAAAAAATTTTAATAAGTTTTTTCATATTTTTTATTTTAAAAAATTAAAAAAATTTTTTCTTAATAAATTTTCTCTTAATAATTTTTTCTTACATTTTATTATAAAAATATCAATAAATCTATGTTTAAAAATTAAAAAAAATTTTTCTTAATAAATTTATTCTTAATATTTTTTTTCTTATTTTTTATTATAATAGCTTTATTTTATTTTATTTTATCCTCTTTCTTTCTTTCTTTCTATTTTTTTTTCTCCCTTTTATTCTGAGCTGTGTGGATGAAAGGCTCTTGGTGCTCCAGCCAGGCATCAGGGCTGTGCCTCTGAGGTGGGAGAGCCAACTTCAGGACACTGGTCCACAAGAGACCTCCCAGCTCCATGTAAAACCAAACAGCGAAAATCTCTCAGAGATCTCCATCTCAACATCAAGACCCAGCTTCACTCAACGACCAGCAAGCTACAGTGCTGGACACCCTATGCCAAACAACTAGCAAGACAGGAACACAGCCCCATCCATTAGGAGAGAGGCTGCCTAAAATCATAATAAGGCCACAGACACCCCAAAACACACCACCAGACGTGGACGTGCCCACCAGAAAGACAAGATAGAACCTCATCCACCAGAACACAGGCACTAGTCCCCTACACCAGGAAGCCTACACAACCCACTGAACCAACCTTAGCCACTGGGAACAGATACCAAAAACAACGGGAACTACGAACCTGCAGCCTGTGAAAAGGAGACCCCAAACACAGTAAGATAAGCAAAATGAGACGACAGAAAAACACACAGCAGATGAAGGAGCAGGGTCAAAACACACCAGACCTAACAAATGAAGAGGAAATAGGTAGTCTACCTGAAAAAGAGTTCAGAATAATGATAGTAAGGATGATCCAAAATCTTGGAAATAGAATAGACAAAATGCAAGAAACATTTAACAAGGACGTAGAAGAACTAAAGAGGAACCAAGCAATGATGAAAAACACAATAAATGAAATTAAAAATACTCTAGATGTGATCAATAGCAGAATAACTGAGGCAGAAGAACGGATAAGTGACCTGGAAGATAAAACAGTGGAAATAACTAGTGCAGAGCAGGATAAAGAAAAAAGAATGAAAAGAACTGAGGACAGTCTCAGAGACCTCTGGGACAATGTTAAACGCAGCAACATTCGAATTATAGGGGTCCCAGAAGAAGAAGAGAAAAAGAAAGAGACTGAGAAAATATTTGAACAGATTATAGTTGAAAACTTCCCTAATGTGGGAAAGGAAATAGTTAATCAAGTCCTGGAAGCACAGAGAGTCCCATACAGGATAAATCCAAGGAGAAACACGCCAAGACACATATTAATCAAACTGTCAAAAATTAAATATAAAGAAAACACATTAGGAGAGTAGGGGCAAGATGGCGGAAGAGTAAGATGCAGAGATCACCTTCCTTCCCACAGATACAGTAGAAATACATCTACACGTGGAACTGCTCCTACAGAACACCCACTGAACGCTGGCAGAAGACGTCAGACCTCCCAAACGGCAAGAAAATCCCCACGTACTTGGGTAGGGTAAAAGAAAAAAGAAATAACAGAGACAAAAGAATAGGGATGGGACCTGCGCCAGTGGGAGGGAGCCGTGAAGGAGGAAAGGTTTCCAGGCACTAGGAAGCCCCTTTGTGGGCAGAGACTGTGGGTGGCAGAGGGGGGAAGCTTCGGAGCCGCGGAGGAGAGCACAGCCACAGGGGTGCGGAGGGCAAAGCGGAGAGACTCCTGCACAGAGGCTCGGCGCCAACCAGCACTCACCAGCCCGAGAGGCTTGTCTGCTCACCCGCCGGGGTGGGCGGGGGCTGGGAGCTGAGGCTCGGGCTTTGGTGCTAGCAGGGAGGGAGTCCGGGGAAAAGTCTGCAGCTGCCGAAGAGGCAAGAGACTTTATCTTGCCTCTTTGTTTCACAGCGCGCAAGGAGAGGGGATTCAGAGCGCTGCCTAAACGAAATCCAGAGACGGGTGCGAGCCGCGGCTATCAGTGCGGATCCCACAGCAACAGGGGCGCAGAGGGAAAAATGGAGAGATTCCCGCACAGAGGCTCAGCGCTGAGCAGCGCTTACCAGCCCGAGAGGCTTGTCTGCTCACCCGCTGGGGCGGGCGGGGCTGGGAGCTGAGGCGCGGACTTCGGTCGGATCGCAGGGAGAGGACTGGGGTTGGCGGCGTGAACACAGCCTGAAGGGGTTGGCGTGCCGCGGCGAGCCGGGAGGGAGCCAGAGAGGAGGTCTGCAGCCGCCGAGGAGGCAAGAGACATTTTCTTGCCTCTTTGTTTCGCGGCGTGCAAGGAGAGGGGATTCAGAGCGCCGCCTAGACGAACTCCAGAGGCGGGCGTGAGCCGCGGCTAACAGCATGGACCCCAGAGACGGGCACGAGCCGCGGCCATCAGCGCGGACCCCAGAGACTGGTAGGAAACGCTAAGGCTGCTGCTGCTGCCACCAAGAAGCCTGTGTGCGAGCACAGGTCACTCTCCACACTGCCCCTCCCGGGAGCCGGTGCAGCTCGCCACTGCCAGGCTCCCGTGATCCGGGGACAACTTCCCCGGGAGAACACAAGGCGCACCTCGGGCTGCTGCAACGTCACGACGCCTCTGACGCCGCAGGCTCGCCCCGCCTCCTCTGTACCGCTCCCTCCCCCGGCCTGAGTGAGTCAGAGCCCCCGAAGCAGCTGCTCCTTTAACCCCGTTCTGTCTGGGCAGGGAACGGACGCCCTCAGGCGACCTACATGCAGAGGCGGGTCCACATCCAAAGCTGAACCCCGGGAGCTGTACGAACAAAGAAGAGAAAGGGAAATCTCTCCCAGCAGCCTCAGAAGCAGCGGATTAAAGCTCCACAAACAACCTGATGTGCCTGCATCTGTTGAATACCTGAATAGACAACGAATCACCCCAAATTCAGGAGGTGGACTTGGGAGCAGGATATATTAATTTTTCCCCTTTTCCTTTATTGTGAGTGTATATGTGTATGCTCCTGGGTGAGATTTTGTCTGTATAGCTTTGCTTTCACCATTAGTCCTAGGGTTAGGTCCATCCGTTTGTTGTTCTTGTTTTTTTTTTTTTTTTACTTAAAAAATTTTTTTTCTTAATAAATGTTTTCTTAATAATTTTTTCCTTATTTTCTATTTTTGGAAATTAAAAAAAAATTTTAATAAGTTTTTTCATATTTTTTATTTTAAAAAATTAAAAAAATTTTTTCTTAATAAATTTTCTCTTAATAATTTTTTTCTTACATTTTATTATAAAAATATCAATAAATCTATGTTTAAAAATTAAAAAAAATTTTTCTTAATAAATTTATTCTTAATATTTTTTTTCTTATTTTTTATTATAATAGCTTTATTTTATTTTATTTTATCCTCTTTCTTTCTTTCTTTCTATTTTTTTTTCTCCCTTTTATTCTGAGCTGTGTGGATGAAAGGCTCTTGGTGCTCCAGCCAGGCATCAGGGCTGTGCCTCTGAGGTGGGAGAGCCAACTTCAGGACACTGGTCCACAAGAGACCTCCCAGCTCCATGTAAAACCAAACAGCGAAAATCTCTCAGAGATCTCCATCTCAACATCAAGACCCAGCTTCACTCAACGACCAGCAAGCTACAGTGCTGGACACCCTATGCCAAACAACTAGCAAGACAGGAACACAGCCCCATCCATTAGGAGAGAGGCTGCCTAAAATCATAATAAGGCCACAGACACCCCAAAACACACCACCAGACGTGGACGTGCCCACCAGAAAGACAAGATAGAACCTCATCCACCAGAACACAGGCACTAGTCCCCTACACCAGGAAGCCTACACAACCCACTGAACCAACCTTAGCCACTGGGAACAGATACCAAAAACAACGGGAACTACGAACCTGCAGCCTGTGAAAAGGAGACCCCAAACACAGTAAGATAAGCAAAATGAGACGACAGAAAAACACACAGCAGATGAAGGAGCAGGGTCAAAACACACCAGACCTAACAAATGAAGAGGAAATAGGTAGTCTACCTGAAAAAGAGTTCAGAATAATGATAGTAAGGATGATCCAAAATCTTGGAAATAGAATAGACAAAATGCAAGAAACATTTAACAAGGACGTAGAAGAACTAAAGAGGAACCAAGCAATGATGAAAAACACAATAAATGAAATTAAAAATACTCTAGATGTGATCAATAGCAGAATAACTGAGGCAGAAGAACGGATAAGTGACCTGGAAGATAAAACAGTGGAAATAACTAGTGCAGAGCAGGATAAAGAAAAAAGAATGAAAAGAACTGAGGACAGTCTCAGAGACCTCTGGGACAATGTTAAACGCAGCAACATTCGAATTATAGGGGTCCCAGAAGAAGAAGAGAAAAAGAAAGAGACTGAGAAAATATTTGAACAGATTATAGTTGAAAACTTCCCTAATGTGGGAAAGGAAATAGTTAATCAAGTCCTGGAAGCACAGAGAGTCCCATACAGGATAAATCCAAGGAGAAACACGCCAAGACACATATTAATCAAACTGTCAAAAATTAAATATAAAGAAAACACATTAGGAGAGTAGGGGCAAGATGGCGGAAGAGTAAGATGCAGAGATCACCTTCCTTCCCACAGATACAGTAGAAATACATCTACACGTGGAACTGCTCCTACAGAACACCCACTGAACGCTGGCAGAAGACGTCAGACCTCCCAAACGGCAAGAAAATCCCCACGTACTTGGGTAGGGTAAAAGAAAAAAGAAATAACAGAGACAAAAGAATAGGGATGGGACCTGCGCCAGTGGGAGGGAGCCGTGAAGGAGGAAAGGTTTCCAGGCACTAGGAAGCCCCTTTGTGGGCAGAGACTGTGGGTGGCAGAGGGGGGAAGCTTCGGAGCCGCGGAGGAGAGCACAGCCACAGGGGTGCGGAGGGCAAAGCGGAGAGACTCCTGCACAGAGGCTCGGCGCCAACCAGCACTCACCAGCCCGAGAGGCTTGTCTGCTCACCCGCCGGGGTGGGCGGGGGCTGGGAGCTGAGGCTCGGGCTTTGGTGCTAGCAGGGAGGGAGTCCGGGGAAAAGTCTGCAGCTGCCGAAGAGGCAAGAGACTTTATCTTGCCTCTTTGTTTCACAGCGCGCAAGGAGAGGGGATTCAGAGCGCTGCCTAAACGAAATCCAGAGACGGGTGCGAGCCGCGGCTATCAGTGCGGATCCCACAGCAACAGGGGCGCAGAGGGAAAAATGGAGAGATTCCCGCACAGAGGCTCAGCGCTGAGCAGCGCTTACCAGCCCGAGAGGCTTGTCTGCTCACCCGCTGGGGCGGGCGGGGCTGGGAGCTGAGGCGCGGACTTCGGTCGGATCGCAGGGAGAGGACTGGGGTTGGCGGCGTGAACACAGCCTGAAGGGGTTGGCGTGCCGCGGCGAGCCGGGAGGGAGCCAGAGAGGAGGTCTGCAGCCGCCGAGGAGGCAAGAGACATTTTCTTGCCTCTTTGTTTCGCGGCGTGCAAGGAGAGGGGATTCAGAGCGCCGCCTAGACGAACTCCAGAGGCGGGCGTGAGCCACGGCTAACAGCATGGACCCCAGAGACGGGCACGAGCCGCGGCCATCAGCGCGGACCCCAGAGACTGGTAGGAAACGCTAAGGCTGCTGCTGCTGCCACCAAGAAGCCTGTGTGCGAGCACAGGTCACTCTCCACACTGCCCCTCCCGGGAGCCGGTGCAGCTCGCCACTGCCAGGCTCCCGTGATCCGGGGACAACTTCCCCGGGAGAACACAATGCGCACCTCGGGCTGCTGCAACGTCACGACGCCTCTGACGCCGCAGGCTCGCCCCGCCTCCTCTGTACCGCTCCCTCCCCCGGCCTGAGTGAGTCAGAGCCCCCGAAGCAGCTGCTCCTTTAACCCCGTTCTGTCTGGGCAGGGAACGGACGCCCTCAGGCGACCTACATGCAGAGGCGGGTCCACATCCAAAGCTGAACCCCGGGAGCTGTACGAACAAAGAAGAGAAAGGGAAATCTCTCCCAGCAGCCTCAGAAGCAGCGGATTAAAGCTCCACAAACAACCTGATGTGCCTGCATCTGTTGAATACCTGAATAGACAACGAATCACCCCAAATTCAGGAGGTGGACTTGGGAGCAGGATATATTAATTTTTCCCCTTTTCCTTTATTGTGAGTGTATATGTGTATGCTCCTGGGTGAGATTTTGTCTGTATAGCTTTGCTTTCACCATTAGTCCTAGGGTTAGGTCCATCCGTTTGTTGTTCTTGTTTTTTTTTTTTTTTTACTTAAAAAATTTTTTTTCTTAATAAATGTTTTCTTAATAATTTTTTCCTTATTTTCTATTTTTGGAAATTAAAAAAAAATTTTAATAAGTTTTTTCATATTTTTTATTTTAAAAAATTAAAAAAATTTTTTCTTAATAAATTTTCTCTTAATAATTTTTTTCTTACATTTTATTATAAAAATATCAATAAATCTATGTTTAAAAATTAAAAAAAAATTTTCTTAATAAATTTATTCTTAATATTTTTTTTTCTTATTTTTTATTATAATAGCTTTATTTTATTTTATCCTCTTTCTTTCTTTCTTTCTATTTTTTTTTCTCCCTTTTATTCTGAGCTGTGTGGATGAAAGGCTCTTGGTGCTCCAGCCAGGCATCAGGGCTGTGCCTCTGAGGTGGGAGAGCCAACTTCAGGACACTGGTCCACAAGAGACCTCCCAGCTCCATGTAAAACCAAACAGCGAAAATCTCTCAGAGATCTCCATCTCAACATCAAGACCCAGCTTCACTCAACGACCAGCAAGCTACAGTGCTGGACACCCTATGCCAAACAACTAGCAAGACAGGAACACAGCCCCATCCATTAGGAGAGAGGCTGCCTAAAATCATAATAAGGCCACAGACACCCCAAAACACACCACCAGACGTGGACGTGCCCACCAGAAAGACAAGATAGAACCTCATCCACCAGAACACAGGCACTAGTCCCCTACACCAGGAAGCCTACACAACCCACTGAACCAACCTTAGCCACTGGGAACAGATACCAAAAACAACGGGAACTACGAACCTGCAGCCTGTGAAAAGGAGACCCCAAACACAGTAAGATAAGCAAAATGAGACGACAGAAAAACACACAGCAGATGAAGGAGCAGGGTCAAAACACACCAGACCTAACAAATGAAGAGGAAATAGGTAGTCTACCTGAAAAAGAGTTCAGAATAATGATAGTAAGGATGATCCAAAATCTTGGAAATAGAATAGACAAAATGCAAGAAACATTTAACAAGGACGTAGAAGAACTAAAGAGGAACCAAGCAATGATGAAAAACACAATAAATGAAATTAAAAATACTCTAGCTGTGATCAATAGCAGAATAACTGAGGCAGAAGAACGGATAAGTGACCTGGAAGATAAAACAGTGGAAATAACTAGTGCAGAGCAGGATAAAGAAAAAAGAATGAAAAGAACTGAGGACAGTCTCAGAGACCTCTGGGACAATGTTAAACGCAGCAACATTCGAATTATAGGGGTCCCAGAAGAAGAAGAGAAAAAGAAAGAGACTGAGAAAATATTTGAACAGATTATAGTTGAAAACTTCCCTAATGTGGGAAAGGAAATAGTTAATCAAGTCCTGGAAGCACAGAGAGTCCCATACAGGATAAATCCAAGGAGAAACACGCCAAGACACATATTAATCAAACTGTCAAAAATTAAATATAAAGAAAACACATTAGGAGAGTAGGGGCAAGATGGCGGAAGAGTAAGACGCAGAGATCACCTTCCTTCCCACAGATACAGTAGAAATACATCTACACGTGGAACTGCTCCTACAGAACACCCACTGAACGCTGGCAGAAGACGTCAGACCTCCCAAACGGCAAGAAAATCCCCACGTACTTGGGTAGGGTAAAAGAAAAAAGAAATAACAGAGACAAAAGAATAGGGATGGGACCTGCGCCAGTGGGAGGGAGCCGTGAAGGAGGAAAGGTTTCCAGGCACTAGGAAGCCCCTTTGTGGGCAGAGACTGTGGGTGGCAGAGGGGGGAAGCTTCGGAGCCGCGGAGGAGAGCACAGCCACAGGGGTGCGGAGGGCAAAGCGGAGAGACTCCCGCACAGAGGCTCGGCGCCAACCAGCACTCACCAGCCCGAGAGGCTTGTCTGCTCACCCGCCGGGGTGGGCGGGGGCTGGGAGCTGAGGCTCGGGCTTTGGTGCTAGCAGGGAGGGAGTCCGGGGAAAAGTCTGCAGCTGCCGAAGAGGCAAGAGACTTTATCTTGCCTCTTTGTTTCACAGCACGCAAGGAGAGGGGATTCAGAGCGCTGCCTAAACGAAATCCAGAGACGGGTGCGAGCCGCGGCTATCAGTGCGGATCCCACAGCAACAGGGGCGCAGAGGGAAAAATGGAGAGATTCCCGCACAGAGGCTCAGCGCTGAGCAGCGCTTACCAGCCCGAGAGGCTTGTCTGCTCACCCGCTGGGGCGGGCGGGGCTGGGAGCTGAGGCGCGGACTTCGGTCGGATCGCAGGGAGAGGACTGGGGTTGGCGGCGTGAACACAGCCTGAAGGGGTTGGCGTGCCGCGGCGAGCCGGGAGGGAGCCAGAGAGGAGGTCTGCAGCCGCCGAGGAGGCAAGAGACATTTTCTTGCCTCTTTGTTTCGCGGCGTGCAAGGAGAGGGGATTCAGAGCGCCGCCTAGACGAACTCCAGAGGCGGGCGTGAGCCGCGGCTAACAGCATGGACCCCAGAGACGGGCACGAGCCGCGGCCATCAGCGCGGACCCCAGAGACTGGTAGGAAACGCTAAGGCTGCTGCTGCTGCCACCAAGAAGCCTGTGTGCGAGCACAGGTCACTCTCCACACTGCCCCTCCCGGGAGCCGGTGCAGCTCGCCACTGCCAGGCTCCCGTGATCCGGGGACAACTTCCCCGGGAGAACACAAGGCGCACCTCGGGCTGCTGCAACGTCACGACGCCTCTGACGCCGCAGGCTCGCCCCGCCTCCTCTGTACCGCTCCCTCCCCCGGCCTGAGTGAGTCAGAGCCCCCGAAGCAGCTGCTCCTTTAACCCCGTTCTGTCTGGGCAGGGAACGGACGCCCTCAGGCGACCTACATGCAGAGGCGGGTCCACATCCAAAGCTGAACCCCGGGAGCTGTACGAACAAAGAAGAGAAAGGGAAATCTCTCCCAGCAGCCTCAGAAGCAGTGGATTAAAGCTCCACAAACAACCTGATGTGCCTGCATCTGTTGAATACCTGAATAGACAACGAATCACCCCAAATTCAGGAGGTGGACTTGGGAGCAGGATATATTAATTTTTCCCCTTTTCCTTTATTGTGAGTGTATATGTGTATGCTCCTGGGTGAGATTTTGTCTGTATAGCTTTGCTTTCACCATTAGTCCTAGGGTTAGGTCCATCCGTTTGTTGTTCTTGTTTTTTTTTTTTTAACTTAAAAAATGTTTTTTCTTAATAAATGTTTTCTTAATAATTTTTTCCTTATTTTCTATTTTTGGAAATTAAAAAAAAATTTTAATAAGTTTTTTCATATTTTTTATTTTAAAAAATTAAAAAAATTTTTTCTTAATAAATTTTCTCTTAATAATTTTTTTCTTACATTTTATTATAAAAATATCAATAAATCTATGTTTAAAAATTAAAAAAAAATTTTCTTAATAAATTTATTCTTAATATTTTTTTTCTTATTTTTTATTATAATAGCTTTATTTTATTTTATCCTCTTTCTTTCTTTCTTTCTATTTTTTTTTCTCCCTTTTATTCTGAGCTGTGTGGATGAAAGGCTCTTGGTGCTCCAGCCAGGCATCAGGGCTGTGCCTCTGAGGTGGGAGAGCCAACTTCAGGACACTGGTCCACAAGAGACCTCCCAGCTCCATGTAAAACCAAACAGCGAAAATCTCTCAGAGATCTCCATCTCAACATCAAGACCCAGCTTCACTCAACGACCAGCAAGCTACAGTGCTGGACACCCTATGCCAAACAACTAGCAAGACAGGAACACAGCCCCATCCATTAGGAGAGAGGCTGCCTAAAATCATAATAAGGCCACAGACACCCCAAAACACACCACCAGACGTGGACGTGCCCACCAGAAAGACAAGATAGAACCTCATCCACCAGAACACAGGCACTAGTCCCCTACACCAGGAAGCCTACACAACCCACTGAACCAACCTTAGCCACTGGGAACAGATACCAAAAACAACGGGAACTACGAACCTGCAGCCTGTGAAAAGGAGACCCCAAACACAGTAAGATAAGCAAAATGAGATGACAGAAAAACACACAGCAGATGAAGGAGCAGGGTCAAAACACACCAGACCTAACAAATGAAGAGGAAATAGGTAGTCTACCTGAAAAAGAGTTCAGAATAATGATAGTAAGGATGATCCAAAATCTTGGAAATAGAATAGACAAAATGCAAGAAACATTTAACAAGGACGTAGAAGAACTAAGGAGGAACCAAGCAATGATGAAAAACACAATAAATGAAATTAAAAATACTCTAGATGTGATCAATAGCAGAATAACTGAGGCAGAAGAACGGATAAGTGACCTGGAAGATAAAACAGTGGAAATAACTAGTGCAGAGCAGGATAAAGAAAAAAGAATGAAAAGAACTGAGGACAGTCTCAGAGACCTCTGGGACAATGTTAAACGCAGCAACATTCGAATTATAGGGGTCCCAGAAGAAGAAGAGAAAAAGAAAGAGACTGAGAAAATATTTGAACAGATTATAGTTGAAAACTTCCCTAATGTGGGAAAGGAAATAGTTAATCAAGTCCTGGAAGCACAGAGAGTCCCATACAGGATAAATCCAAGGAGAAACACGCCAAGACACATATTAATCAAACTGTCAAAAATTAAATATAAAGAAAACACATTAGGAGAGTAGGGGCAAGATGGCGGAAGAGTAAGACGCAGAGATCACCTTCCTTCCCACAGATACAGTAGAAATACATCTACACGTGGAACTGCTCCTACAGAACACCCACTGAACGCTGGCAGAAGACGTCAGACCTCCCAAACGGCAAGAAAATCCCCACGTACTTGGGTAGGGTAAAAGAAAAAAGAAATAACAGAGACAAAAGAATAGGGATGGGACCGCGCCAGTGGGAGGGAGCCGTGAAGGAGGAAAGGTTTCCAGGCACTAGGAAGCCCCTTTGTGGGCAGAGACTGTGGGTGGCAGAGGGGGGAAGCTTCGGAGCCGCGGAGGAGAGCACAGCCACAGGGGTGCGGAGGGCAAAGCGGAGAGACTCCCGCACAGAGGCTCGGCGCCAACCAGCACTCACCAGCCCGAGAGGCTTGTCTGCTCACCCGCCGGGGTGGGCGGGGGCTGGGAGCTGAGGCTCGGGCTTTGGTGCTAGCAGGGAGGGAGTCCGGGGAAAAGTCTGCAGCTGCCGAAGAGGCAAGAGACTTTATCTTGCCTCTTTGTTTCACAGCGCGCAAGGAGAGGGGATTCAGAGCGCTGCCTAAACGAAATCCAGAGACGGGTGCGAGCCGCGGCTATCAGTGCGGATCCCACAGCAACAGGGGCGCAGAGGGAAAAATGGAGAGATTCCCGCACAGAGGCTCAGCGCTGAGCAGCGCTTACCAGCCCGAGAGGCTTGTCTGCTCACCCGCTGGGGCGGGCGGGGCTGGGAGCTGAGGCGCGGACTTCGGTCGGATCGCAGGGAGAGGACTGGGGTTGGCGGCGTGAACACAGCCTGAAGGGGTTGGCGTGCCGCGGCGAGCCGGGAGGGAGCCAGAGAGGAGGTCTGCAGCCGCCGAGGAGGCAAGAGACATTTTCTTGCCTCTTTGTTTCGCGGCGTGCAAGGAGAGGGGATTCAGAGCGCCGCCTAGACGAACTCCAGAGGCGGGCGTGAGCCGCGGCTAACAGCATGGACCCCAGAGACGGGCACGAGCCGCGGCCATCAGCGCGGACCCCAGAGACTGGTAGGAAACGCTAAGGCTGCTGCTGCTGCCACCAAGAAGCCTGTGTGCGAGCACAGGTCACTCTCCACACTGCCCCTCCCGGGAGCCGGTGCAGCTCGCCACTGCCAGGCTCCCGTGATCCGGGGACAACTTCCCCGGGAGAACACAAGGCGCACCTCGGGCTGCTGCAACGTCACGACGCCTCTGACGCCGCAGGCTCGCCCCGCCTCCTCTGTACCGCTCCCTCCCCCGGCCTGAGTGAGTCAGAGCCCCCGAAGCAGCTGCTCCTTTAACCCCGTTCTGTCTGGGCAGGGAACGGACGCCCTCAGGCGACCTACATGCAGAGGCGGGTCCACATCCAAAGCTGAACCCCGGGAGCTGTACGAACAAAGAAGAGAAAGGGAAATCTCTCCCAGCAGCCTCAGAAGCAGCGGATTAAAGCTCCACAAACAACCTGATGTGCCTGCATCTGTTGAATACCTGAATAGACAACGAATCACCCCAAATTCAGGAGGTGGACTTGGGAGCAGGATATATTAATTTTTCCCCTTTTCCTTTATTGTGAGTGTATATGTGTATGCTCCTGGGTGAGATTTTGTCTGTATAGCTTTGCTTTCACCATTAGTCCTAGGGTTAGGTCCATCCGTTTGTTGTTCTTGTTTTTTTTTTTTTTTTACTTAAAAAATTTTTTTTCTTAATAAATGTTTTCTTAATAATTTTTTCCTTATTTTCTATTTTTGGAAATTAAAAAAAAATTTTAATAAGTTTTTTCATATTTTTTATTTTAAAAAATTAAAAAAATTTTTTCTTAATAAATTTTCTCCTAATAATTTTTTTCTTACATTTTATTATAAAAATATCAATAAATCTATGTTTAAAAATTAAAAAAAAATTTTCTTAATAAATTTATTCTTAATATTTTTTTTTCTTATTTTTTATTATAATAGCTTTATTTTATTTTATCCTCTTTCTTTCTTTCTTTCTATTTTTTTTTCTCCCTTTTATTCTGAGCTGTGTGGATGAAAGGCTCTTGGTGCTCCAGCCAGGCATCAGGGCTGTGCCTCTGAGGTGGGAGAGCCAACTTCAGGACACTGGTCCACAAGAGACCTCCCAGCTCCATGTAAAACCAAACAGCGAAAATCTCTCAGAGATCTCCATCTCAACATCAAGACCCAGCTTCACTCAACGACCAGCAAGCTACAGTGCTGGACACCCTATGCCAAACAACTAGCAAGACAGGAACACAGCCCCATCCATTAGGAGAGAGGCTGCCTAAAATCATAATAAGGCCACAGACACCCCAAAACACACCACCAGACGTGGACGTGCCCACCAGAAAGACAAGATAGAACCTCATCCACCAGAACACAGGCACTAGTCCCCTACACCAGGAAGCCTACACAACCCACTGAACCAACCTTAGCCACTGGGAACAGATACCAAAAACAACGGGAACTACGAACCTGCAGCCTGTGAAAAGGAGACCCCAAACACAGTAAGATAAGCAAAATGAGACGACAGAAAAACACACAGCAGATGAAGGAGCAGGGTCAAAACACACCAGACCTAACAAATGAAGAGGAAATAGGTAGTCTACCTGAAAAAGAGTTCAGAATAATGATAGTAAGGATGATCCAAAATCTTGGAAATAGAATAGACAAAATGCAAGAAACATTTAACAAGGACGTAGAAGAACTAAAGAGGAACCAAGCAATGATGAAAAACACAATAAATGAAATTAAAAATACTCTAGATGTGATCAATAGCAGAATAACTGAGGCAGAAGAACGGATAAGTGACCTGGAAGATAAAACAGTGGAAATAACTAGTGCAGAGCAGGATAAAGAAAAAAGAATGAAAAGAACTGAGGACAGTCTCAGAGACCTCTGGGACAATGTTAAACGCAGCAACATTCGAATTATAGGGGTCCCAGAAGAAGAAGAGAAAAAGAAAGAGACTGAGAAAATATTTGAACAGATTATAGTTGAAAACTTCCCTAATGTGGGAAAGGAAATAGTTAATCAAGTCCTGGAAGCACAGAGAGTCCCATACAGGATAAATCCAAGGAGAAACACGCCAAGACACATATTAATCAAACTGTCAAAAATTAAATATAAAGAAAACACATTAGGAGAGTAGGGGCAAGATGGCGGAAGAGTAAGACGCAGAGATCACCTTCCTTCCCACAGATACAGTAGAAATACATCTACACGTGGAACTGCTCCTACAGAACACCCACTGAACGCTGGCAGAAGACGTCAGACCTCCCAAACGGCAAGAAAATCCCCACGTACTTGGGTAGGGTAAAAGAAAAAAGAAATAACAGAGACAAAAGAATAGGGATGGGACCTGCGCCAGTGGGAGGGAGCCGTGAAGGAGGAAAGGTTTCCAGGCACTAGGAAGCCCCTTTGTGGGCAGAGACTGTGGGTGGCAGAGGGGGGAAGCTTCGGAGCCGCGGAGGAGAGCACAGCCACAGGGGTGCGGAGGGCAAAGCGGAGAGACTCCCGCACAGAGGCTCGGCGCCAACCAGCACTCACCAGCCCGAGAGGCTTGTCTGCTCACCCGCCGGGGTGGGCGGGGGCTGGGAGCTGAGGCTCGGGCTTTGGTGCTAGCAGGGAGGGAGTCCGGGGAAAAGTCTGCAGCTGCCGAAGAGGCAAGAGACTTTATCTTGCCTCTTTGTTTCACAGCACGCAAGGAGAGGGGATTCAGAGCGCTGCCTAAACGAAATCCAGAGACGGGTGCGAGCCGCGGCTATCAGTGCGGATCCCACAGCAACAGGGGCGCAGAGGGAAAAATGGAGAGATTCCCGCACAGAGGCTCAGCGCTGAGCAGCGCTTACCAGCCCGAGAGGCTTGTCTGCTCACCCGCTGGGGCGGGCGGGGCTGGGAGCTGAGGCGCGGACTTCGGTCGGATCGCAGGGAGAGGACTGGGGTTGGCGGCGTGAACACAGCCTGAAGGGGTTGGCGTGCCGCGGCGAGCCGGGAGGGAGCCAGAGAGGAGGTCTGCAGCCGCCGAGGAGGCAAGAGACATTTTCTTGCCTCTTTGTTTCGCGGCGTGCAAGGAGAGGGGATTCAGAGCGCCGCCTAGACGAACTCCAGAGGCGGGCGTGAGCCGCGGCTAACAGCATGGACCCCAGAGACGGGCACGAGCCGCGGCCATCAGCGCGGACCCCAGAGACTGGTAGGAAACGCTAAGGCTGCTGCTGCTGCCACCAAGAAGCCTGTGTGCGAGCACAGGTCACTCTCCACACTGCCCCTCCCGGGAGCCGGTGCAGCTCGCCACTGCCAGGCTCCCGTGATCCGGGGACAACTTCCCCGGGAGAACACAAGGCGCACCTCGGGCTGCTGCAACGTCACGACGCCTCTGACGCCGCAGGCTCGCCCCGCCTCCTCTGTACCGCTCCCTCCCCCGGCCTGAGTGAGTCAGAGCCCCCGAAGCAGCTGCTCCTTTAACCCCGTTCTGTCTGGGCAGGGAACGGACGCCCTCAGGCGACCTACATGCAGAGGCGGGTCCACATCCAAAGCTGAACCCCGGGAGCTGTACGAACAAAGAAGAGAAAGGGAAATCTCTCCCAGCAGCCTCAGAAGCAGTGGATTAAAGCTCCACAAACAACCTGATGTGCCTGCATCTGTTGAATACCTGAATAGACAACGAATCACCCCAAATTCAGGAGGTGGACTTGGGAGCAGGATATATTAATTTTTCCCCTTTTCCTTTATTGTGAGTGTATATGTGTATGCTCCTGGGTGAGATTTTGTCTGTATAGCTTTGCTTTCACCATTAGTCCTAGGGTTAGGTCCATCCGTTTGTTGTTCTTGTTTTTTTTTTTTTTAACTTAAAAAATGTTTTTTCTTAATAAATGTTTTCTTAATAATTTTTTCCTTATTTTCTATTTTTGGAAATTAAAAAAAAATTTTAATAAGTTTTTTTCATATTTTTTATTTTAAAAAATTAAAAAAATTTTTTCTTAATAAATTTTCTCTTAATAATTTTTTTCTTACATTTTATTATAAAAATATCAATAAATCTATGTTTAAAAATTAAAAAAAAATTTTCTTAATAAATTTATTCTTAATATTTTTTTTCTTATTTTTTATTATAATAGCTTTATTTTATTTTATCCTCTTTCTTTCTTTCTTTCTATTTTTTTTTCTCCCTTTTATTCTGAGCTGTGTGGATGAAAGGCTCTTGGTGCTCCAGCCAGGCATCAGGGCTGTGCCTCTGAGGTGGGAGAGCCAACTTCAGGACACTGGTCCACAAGAGACCTCCCAGCTCCATGTAAAACCAAACAGCGAAAATCTCTCAGAGATCTCCATCTCAACATCAAGACCCAGCTTCACTCAACGACCAGCAAGCTACAGTGCTGGACACCCTATGCCAAACAACTAGCAAGACAGGAACACAGCCCCATCCATTAGGAGAGAGGCTGCCTAAAATCATAATAAGGCCACAGACACCCCAAAACACACCACCAGACGTGGACGTGCCCACCAGAAAGACAAGATAGAACCTCATCCACCAGAACACAGGCACTAGTCCCCTACACCAGGAAGCCTACACAACCCACTGAACCAACCTTAGCCACTGGGAACAGATACCAAAAACAACGGGAACTACGAACCTGCAGCCTGTGAAAAGGAGACCCCAAACACAGTAAGATAAGCAAAATGAGATGACAGAAAAACACACAGCAGATGAAGGAGCAGGGTCAAAACACACCAGACCTAACAAATGAAGAGGAAATAGGTAGTCTACCTGAAAAAGAGTTCAGAATAATGATAGTAAGGATGATCCAAAATCTTGGAAATAGAATAGACAAAATGCAAGAAACATTTAACAAGGACGTAGAAGAACTAAGGAGGAACCAAGCAATGATGAAAAACACAATAAATGAAATTAAAAATACTCTAGATGTGATCAATAGCAGAATAACTGAGGCAGAAGAACGGATAAGTGACCTGGAAGATAAAACAGTGGAAATAACTAGTGCAGAGCAGGATAAAGAAAAAAGAATGAAAAGAACTGAGGACAGTCTCAGAGACCTCTGGGACAATGTTAAACGCAGCAACATTCGAATTATAGGGGTCCCAGAAGAAGAAGAGAAAAAGAAAGAGACTGAGAAAATATTTGAACAGATTATAGTTGAAAACTTCCCTAATGTGGGAAAGGAAATAGTTAATCAAGTCCTGGAAGCACAGAGAGTCCCATACAGGATAAATCCAAGGAGAAACACGCCAAGACACATATTAATCAAACTGTCAAAAATTAAATATAAAGAAAACACATTAGGAGAGTAGGGGCAAGATGGCGGAAGAGTAAGACGCAGAGATCACCTTCCTTCCCACAGATACAGTAGAAATACATCTACACGTGGAACTGCTCCTACAGAACACCCACTGAACGCTGGCAGAAGACGTCAGACCTCCCAAACGGCAAGAAAATCCCCACGTACTTGGGTAGGGTAAAAGAAAAAAGAAATAACAGAGACAAAAGAATAGGGATGGGACCTGCGCCAGTGGGAGGGAGCCGTGAAGGAGGAAAGGTTTCCAGGCACTAGGAAGCCCCTTTGTGGGCAGAGACTGTGGGTGGCAGAGGGGGGAAGCTTCGGAGCCGCGGAGGAGAGCACAGCCACAGGGGTGCGGAGGGCAAAGCGGAGAGACTCCCGCACAGAGGCTCGGCGCCAACCAGCACTCACCAGCCCGAGAGGCTTGTCTGCTCACCCGCCGGGGTGGGCGGGGGCGGGGAGCTGAGGCTCGGGCTTTGGTGCTAGCAGGGAGGGAGTCCGGGGAAAAGTCTGCAGCTGCCGAAGAGGCAAGAGACTTTATCTTGCCTCTTTGTTTCACAGCGCGCAAGGAGAGGGGATTCAGAGCGCTGCCTAAACGAAATCCAGAGACGGGTGCGAGCCGCGGCTATCAGTGCGGATCCCACAGCAACAGGGGCGCAGAGGGAAAAATGGAGAGATTCCCGCACAGAGGCTCAGCGCTGAGCAGCGCTTACCAGCCCGAGAGGCTTGTCTGCTCACCCGCCGGGGTGGGCGGGGGCTGGGAGCTGAGGCTCGGGCTTTGGTGCTAGCAGGGAGGGAGTCCGGGAAAAAGTCTGCAGCTGCCGAAGAGGCAAGAGACTTTATCTTGCCTCTTTGTTTCACATTGCGCAAGGAGAGGGGATTCAGAGCGCTGCCTAAACGAAATCCAGAGACGGGTGCGAGCCGCGGCTATCAGTGCGGATCCCACAGCAACAGGGGCGCAGAGGGAAAAATGGAGAGATTCCCGCACAGAGGCTCAGCGCTGAGCAGCGCTTACCAGCCCGAGAGGCTTGTCTGCTCACCCGCTGGGGCGGGCGGGGCTGGGAGCTGAGGCGCGGACTTCGGTCGGATCGCAGGGAGAGGACTGGGGTTGGCGGCGTGAACACAGCCTGAAGGGGTTGGCGTGCCGCGGCGAGCCGGGAGGGAGCCAGAGAGGAGGTCTGCAGCCGCCGAGGAGGCAAGAGACTTTTTCTTGCCTCTTTGTTTCACGGCGTGCAAGGAGAGGGGATTCAGAGCGCCGCCTAGACGAACTCCAGAGGCGGGCGTGAGCCGCGGCTAACAGCATGGACCCCAGAGACGGGCACGAGCCGCGGCCATCAGCGCGGACCCCAGAGACTGGTAGGAAACGCTAAGGCTGCTGCTGCTGCCACCAAGAAGCCTGTGTGCGAGCACAGGTCACTCTCCACACTGCCCCTCCCGGGAGCCGGTGCAGCTCGCCACTGCCAGGCTCCCGTGATCCGGGGACAACTTCCCCGGGAGAACACAAGGCGCACCTCGGGCTGCTGCAACGTCACGACGCCTCTGACGCCGCAGGCTCGCCCCGCCTCCTCTGTACCGCTCCCTCCCCCGGCCTGAGTGAGTCAGAGCCCCCGAAGCAGCTGCTCCTTTAACCCCGTTCTGTCTGGGCAGGGAACGGACGCCCTCAGGCGACCTACATGCAGAGGCGGGTCCACATCCAAAGCTGAACCCCGGGAGCTGTACGAACAAAGAAGAGAAAGGGAAATCTCTCCCAGCAGCCTCAGAAGCAGTGGATTAAAGCTCCACAAACAACCTGATGTGCCTGCATCTGTTGAATACCTGAATAGACAACGAATCACCCCAAATTCAGGAGGTGGACTTGGGAGCAGGATATATTAATTTTTCCCCTTTTCCTTTATTGTGAGTGTATATGTGTATGCTCCTGGGTGAGATTTTGTCTGTATAGCTTTGCTTTCACCATTAGTCCTAGGGTTAGGTCCATCCGTTTGTTGTTCTTGTTTTTTTTTTTTTTAACTTAAAAAATGTTTTTTCTTAATAAATGTTTTCTTAATAATTTTTTCCTTATTTTCTATTTTTGGAAATTAAAAAAAAATTTTAATAAGTTTTTTCATATTTTTTATTTTAAAAAATTAAAAAAATTTTTTCTTAATAAATTTTCTCTTAATAATTTTTTTCTTACATTTTATTATAAAAATATCAATAAATCTATGTTTAAAAATTAAAAAAAAATTTTCTTAATAAATTTATTCTTAATATTTTTTTTCTTATTTTTTATTATAATAGCTTTATTTTATTTTATCCTCTTTCTTTCTTTCTTTCTATTTTTTTTTCTCCCTTTTATTCTGAGCTGTGTGGATGAAAGGCTCTTGGTGCTCCAGCCAGGCATCAGGGCTGTGCCTCTGAGGTGGGAGAGCCAACTTCAGGACACTGGTCCACAAGAGACCTCCCAGCTCCATGTAAAACCAAACAGCGAAAATCTCTCAGAGATCTCCATCTCAACATCAAGACCCAGCTTCACTCAACGACCAGCAAGCTACAGTGCTGGACACCCTATGCCAAACAACTAGCAAGACAGGAACACAGCCCCATCCATTAGGAGAGAGGCTGCCTAAAATCATAATAAGGCCACAGACACCCCAAAACACACCACCAGACGTGGACGTGCCCACCAGAAAGACAAGATAGAACCTCATCCACCAGAACACAGGCACTAGTCCCCTACACCAGGAAGCCTACACAACCCACTGAACCAACCTTAGCCACTGGGAACAGATACCAAAAACAACGGGAACTACGAACCTGCAGCCTGTGAAAAGGAGACCCCAAACACAGTAAGATAAGCAAAATGAGATGACAGAAAAACACACAGCAGATGAAGGAGCAGGGTCAAAACACACCAGACCTAACAAATGAAGAGGAAATAGGTAGTCTACCTGAAAAAGAGTTCAGAATAATGATAGTAAGGATGATCCAAAATCTTGGAAATAGAATAGACAAAATGCAAGAAACATTTAACAAGGACGTAGAAGAACTAAGGAGGAACCAAGCAATGATGAAAAACACAATAAATGAAATTAAAAATACTCTAGATGTGATCAATAGCAGAATAACTGAGGCAGAAGAACGGATAAGTGACCTGGAAGATAAAACAGTGGAAATAACTAGTGCAGAGCAGGATAAAGAAAAAAGAATGAAAAGAACTGAGGACAGTCTCAGAGACCTCTGGGACAATGTTAAACGCAGCAACATTCGAATTATAGGGGTCCCAGAAGAAGAAGAGAAAAAGAAAGAGACTGAGAAAATATTTGAACAGATTATAGTTGAAAACTTCCCTAATGTGGGAAAGGAAATAGTTAATCAAGTCCTGGAAGCACAGAGAGTCCCATACAGGATAAATCCAAGGAGAAACACGCCAAGACACATATTAATCAAACTGTCAAAAATTAAATATAAAGAAAACACATTAGGAGAGTAGGGGCAAGATGGCGGAAGAGTAAGACGCAGAGATCACCTTCCTTCCCACAGATACAGTAGAAATACATCTACACGTGGAACTGCTCCTACAGAACACCCACTGAACGCTGGCAGAAGACGTCAGACCTCCCAAACGGCAAGAAAATCCCCACGTACTTGGGTAGGGTAAAAGAAAAAAGAAATAACAGAGACAAAAGAATAGGGATGGGACCTGCGCCAGTGGGAGGGAGCCGTGAAGGAGGAAAGGTTTCCAGGCACTAGGAAGCCCCTTTGTGGGCAGAGACTGTGGGTGGCAGAGGGGGGAAGCTTCGGAGCCGCGGAGGAGAGCACAGCCACAGGGGTGCGGAGGGCAAAGCGGAGAGACTCCCGCACAGAGGCTCGGCGCCAACCAGCACTCACCAGCCCGAGAGGCTTGTCTGCTCACCCGCCGGGGTGGGCGGGGGCGGGGAGCTGAGGCTCGGGCTTTGGTGCTAGCAGGGAGGGAGTCCGGGGAAAAGTCTGCAGCTGCCGAAGAGGCAAGAGACTTTATCTTGCCTCTTTGTTTCACAGCGCGCAAGGAGAGGGGATTCAGAGCGCTGCCTAAACGAAATCCAGAGACGGGTGCGAGCCGCGGCTATCAGTGCGGATCCCACAGCAACAGGGGCGCAGAGGGAAAAATGGAGAGATTCCCGCACAGAGGCTCAGCGCTGAGCAGCGCTTACCAGCCCGAGAGGCTTGTCTGCTCACCCGCCGGGGTGGGCGGGGGCTGGGAGCTGAGGCTCGGGCTTTGGTGCTAGCAGGGAGGGAGTCCGGGAAAAAGTCTGCAGCTGCCGAAGAGGCAAGAGACTTTATCTTGCCTCTTTGTTTCACATTGCGCAAGGAGAGGGGATTCAGAGCGCTGCCTAAACGAAATCCAGAGACGGGTGCGAGCCGCGGCTATCAGTGCGGATCCCACAGCAACAGGGGCGCAGAGGGAAAAATGGAGAGATTCCCGCACAGAGGCTCAGCGCTGAGCAGCGCTTACCAGCCCGAGAGGCTTGTCTGCTCACCCGCTGGGGCGGGCGGGGCTGGGAGCTGAGGCGCGGACTTCGGTCGGATCGCAGGGAGAGGACTGGGGTTGGCGGCGTGAACACAGCCTGAAGGGGTTGGCGTGCCGCGGCGAGCCGGGAGGGAGCCAGAGAGGAGGTCTGCAGCCGCCGAGGAGGCAAGAGACTTTTTCTTGCCTCTTTGTTTCACGGCGTGCAAGGAGAGGGGATTCAGAGCGCCGCCTAGACGAACTCCAGAGGCGGGCGTGAGCCGCGGCTAACAGCATGGACCCCAGAGACGGGCACGAGCCGCGGCCATCAGCGCGGACCCCAGAGACTGGTAGGAAACGCTAAGGCTGCTGCTGCTGCCACCAAGAAGCCTGTGTGCGAGCACAGGTCACTCTCCACACTGCCCCTCCCGGGAGCCGGTGCAGCTCGCCACTGCCAGGCTCCCGTGATCCGGGGACAACTTCCCCGGGAGAACACAAGGCGCACCTCGGGCTGCTGCAACGTCACGACGCCTCTGACGCCGCAGGCTCGCCCCGCCTCCTCTGTACCGCTCCCTCCCCCGGCCTGAGTGAGTCAGAGCCCCCGAAGCAGCTGCTCCTTTAACCCCGTTCTGTCTGGGCAGGGAACGGACGCCCTCAGGCGACCTACATGCAGAGGCGGGTCCACATCCAAAGCTGAACCCCGGGAGCTGTACGAACAAAGAAGAGAAAGGGAAATCTCTCCCAGCAGCCTCAGAAGCAGTGGATTAAAGCTCCACAAACAACCTGATGTGCCTGCATCTGTTGAATACCTGAATAGACAACGAATCACCCCAAATTCAGGAGGTGGACTTGGGAGCAGGATATATTAATTTTTCCCCTTTTCCTTTATTGTGAGTGTATATGTGTATGCTCCTGGGTGAGATTTTGTCTGTATAGCTTTGCTTTCACCATTAGTCCTAGGGTTAGGTCCATCCGTTTGTTGTTCTTGTTTTTTTTTTTTTTAACTTAAAAAATGTTTTTTCTTAATAAATGTTTTCTTAATAATTTTTTCCTTATTTTCTATTTTTGGAAATTAAAAAAAAATTTTAATAAGTTTTTTCATATTTTTTATTTTAAAAAATTAAAAAAATTTTTTCTTAATAAATTTTCTCTTAATAATTTTTTTCTTACATTTTATTATAAAAATATCAATAAATCTATGTTTAAAAATTAAAAAAAAATTTTCTTAATAAATTTATTCTTAATATTTTTTTTCTTATTTTTTATTATAATAGCTTTATTTTATTTTATCCTCTTTCTTTCTTTCTTTCTATTTTTTTTTCTCCCTTTTATTCTGAGCTGTGTGGATGAAAGGCTCTTGGTGCTCCAGCCAGGCATCAGGGCTGTGCCTCTGAGGTGGGAGAGCCAACTTCAGGACACTGGTCCACAAGAGACCTCCCAGCTCCATGTAAAACCAAACAGCGAAAATCTCTCAGAGATCTCCATCTCAACATCAAGACCCAGCTTCACTCAACGACCAGCAAGCTACAGTGCTGGACACCCTATGCCAAACAACTAGCAAGACAGGAACACAGCCCCATCCATTAGGAGAGAGGCTGCCTAAAATCATAATAAGGCCACAGACACCCCAAAACACACCACCAGACGTGGACGTGCCCACCAGAAAGACAAGATAGAACCTCATCCACCAGAACACAGGCACTAGTCCCCTACACCAGGAAGCCTACACAACCCACTGAACCAACCTTAGCCACTGGGAACAGATACCAAAAACAACGGGAACTACGAACCTGCAGCCTGTGAAAAGGAGACCCCAAACACAGTAAGATAAGCAAAATGAGATGACAGAAAAACACACAGCAGATGAAGGAGCAGGGTCAAAACACACCAGACCTAACAAATGAAGAGGAAATAGGTAGTCTACCTGAAAAAGAGTTCAGAATAATGATAGTAAGGATGATCCAAAATCTTGGAAATAGAATAGACAAAATGCAAGAAACATTTAACAAGGACGTAGAAGAACTAAGGAGGAACCAAGCAATGATGAAAAACACAATAAATGAAATTAAAAATACTCTAGATGTGATCAATAGCAGAATAACTGAGGCAGAAGAACGGATAAGTGACCTGGAAGATAAAACAGTGGAAATAACTAGTGCAGAGCAGGATAAAGAAAAAAGAATGAAAAGAACTGAGGACAGTCTCAGAGACCTCTGGGACAATGTTAAACGCAGCAACATTCGAATTATAGGGGTCCCAGAAGAAGAAGAGAAAAAGAAAGAGACTGAGAAAATATTTGAACAGATTATAGTTGAAAACTTCCCTAATGTGGGAAAGGAAATAGTTAATCAAGTCCTGGAAGCACAGAGAGTCCCATACAGGATAAATCCAAGGAGAAACACGCCAAGACACATATTAATCAAACTGTCAAAAATTAAATATAAAGAAAACACATTAGGAGAGTAGGGGCAAGATGGCGGAAGAGTAAGACGCAGAGATCACCTTCCTTCCCACAGATACAGTAGAAATACATCTACACGTGGAACTGCTCCTACAGAACACCCACTGAACGCTGGCAGAAGACGTCAGACCTCCCAAACGGCAAGAAAATCCCCACGTACTTGGGTAGGGTAAAAGAAAAAAGAAATAACAGAGACAAAAGAATAGGGATGGGACCTGCGCCAGTGGGAGGGAGCCGTGAAGGAGGAAAGGTTTCCAGGCACTAGGAAGCCCCTTTGTGGGCAGAGACTGTGGGTGGCAGAGGGGGGAAGCTTCGGAGCCGCGGAGGAGAGCACAGCCACAGGGGTGCGGAGGGCAAAGCGGAGAGACTCCCGCACAGAGGCTCGGCGCCAACCAGCACTCACCAGCCCGAGAGGCTTGTCTGCTCACCCGCCGGGGTGGGCGGGGGCTGGGAGCTGAGGCTCGGGCTTTGGTGCTAGCAGGGAGGGAGTCCGGGGAAAAGTCTGCAGCTGCCGAAGAGGCAAGAGACTTTATCTTGCCTCTTTGTTTCACAGCGCGCAAGGAGAGGGGATTCAGAGCGCTGCCTAAACGAAATCCAGAGACGGGTGCGAGCCGCGGCTATCAGTGCGGATCCCACAGCAACAGGGGCGCAGAGGGAAAAATGGAGAGATTCCCGCACAGAGGCTCAGCGCTGAGCAGCGCTTACCAGCCCGAGAGGCTTGTCTGCTCACCCGCTGGGGCGGGCGGGGCTGGGAGCTGAGGCGCGGACTTCGGTCGGATCGCAGGGAGAGGACTGGGGTTGGCGGCGTGAACACAGCCTGAAGGGGTTGGCGTGCCGCGGCGAGCCGGGAGGGAGCCAGAGAGGAGGTCTGCAGCCGCCGAGGAGGCAAGAGACATTTTCTTGCCTCTTTGTTTCGCGGCGTGCAAGGAGAGGGGATTCAGAGCGCCGCCTAGACGAACTCCAGAGGCGGGCGTGAGCCGCGGCTAACAGCATGGACCCCAGAGACGGGCACGAGCCGCGGCCATCAGCGCGGACCCCAGAGACTGGTAGGAAACGCTAAGGCTGCTGCTGCTGCCACCAAGAAGCCTGTGTGCGAGCACAGGTCACTCTCCACACTGCCCCTCCCGGGAGCCGGTGCAGCTCGCCACTGCCAGGCTCCCGTGATCCGGGGACAACTTCCCCGGGAGAACACAAGGCGCACCTCGGGCTGCTGCAACGTCACGACGCCTCTGACGCCGCAGGCTCGCCCCGCCTCCTCTGTACCGCTCCCTCCCCCGGCCTGAGTGAGTCAGAGCCCCCGAAGCAGCTGCTCCTTTAACCCCGTTCTGTCTGGGCAGGGAACGGACGCCCTCAGGCGACCTACATGCAGAGGCGGGTCCACATCCAAAGCTGAACCCCGGGAGCTGTACGAACAAAGAAGAGAAAGGGAAATCTCTCCCAGCAGCCTCAGAAGCAGCGGATTAAAGCTCCACAAACAACCTGATGTGCCTGCATCTGTTGAATACCTGAATAGACAACGAATCACCCCAAATTCAGGAGGTGGACTTGGGAGCAGGATATATTAATTTTTCCCCTTTTCCTTTATTGTGAGTGTATATGTGTATGCTCCTGGGTGAGATTTTGTCTGTATAGCTTTGCTTTCACCATTAGTCCTAGGGTTAGGTCCATCCGTTTGTTGTTCTTGTTTTTTTTTTTTTTTACTTAAAAAATTTTTTTTCTTAATAAATGTTTTCTTAATAATTTTTTCCTTATTTTCTATTTTTGGAAATTAAAAAAAAATTTTAATAAGTTTTTTCATATTTTTTATTTTAAAAAATTAAAAAAATTTTTTCTTAATAAATTTTCTCTTAATAATTTTTTTCTTACATTTTATTATAAAAATATCAATAAATCTATGTTTAAAAATTAAAAAAAAATTTTCTTAATAAATTTATTCTTAATATTTTTTTTTCTTATTTTTTATTATAATAGCTTTATTTTATTTTATCCTCTTTCTTTCTTTCTTTCTATTTTTTTTTCTCCCTTTTATTCTGAGCTGTGTGGATGAAAGGCTCTTGGTGCTCCAGCCAGGCATCAGGGCTGTGCCTCTGAGGTGGGAGAGCCAACTTCAGGACACTGGTCCACAAGAGACCTCCCAGCTCCATGTAAAACCAAACAGCGAAAATCTCTCAGAGATCTCCATCTCAACATCAAGACCCAGCTTCACTCAACGACCAGCAAGCTACAGTGCTGGACACCCTATGCCAAACAACTAGCAAGACAGGAACACAGCCCCATCCATTAGGAGAGAGGCTGCCTAAAATCATAATAAGGCCACAGACACCCCAAAACACACCACCAGACGTGGACGTGCCCACCAGAAAGACAAGATAGAACCTCATCCACCAGAACACAGGCACTAGTCCCCTACACCAGGAAGCCTACACAACCCACTGAACCAACCTTAGCCACTGGGAACAGATACCAAAAACAACGGGAACTACGAACCTGCAGCCTGTGAAAAGGAGACCCCAAACACAGTAAGATAAGCAAAATGAGACGACAGAAAAACACACAGCAGATGAAGGAGCAGGGTCAAAACACACCAGACCTAACAAATGAAGAGGAAATAGGTAGTCTACCTGAAAAAGAGTTCAGAATAATGATAGTAAGGATGATCCAAAATCTTGGAAATAGAATAGACAAAATGCAAGAAACATTTAACAAGGACGTAGAAGAACTAAAGAGGAACCAAGCAATGATGAAAAACACAATAAATGAAATTAAAAATACTCTAGATGTGATCAATAGCAGAATAACTGAGGCAGAAGAACGGATAAGTGACCTGGAAGATAAAACAGTGGAAATAACTAGTGCAGAGCAGGATAAAGAAAAAAGAATGAAAAGAACTGAGGACAGTCTCAGAGACCTCTGGGACAATGTTAAACGCAGCAACATTCGAATTATAGGGGTCCCAGAAGAAGAAGAGAAAAAGAAAGAGACTGAGAAAATATTTGAACAGATTATAGTTGAAAACTTCCCTAATGTGGGAAAGGAAATAGTTAATCAAGTCCTGGAAGCACAGAGAGTCCCATACAGGATAAATCCAAGGAGAAACACGCCAAGACACATATTAATCAAACTGTCAAAAATTAAATATAAAGAAAACACATTAGGAGAGTAGGGGCAAGATGGCGGAAGAGTAAGACGCAGAGATCACCTTCCTTCCCACAGATACAGTAGAAATACATCTACACGTGGAACTGCTCCTACAGAACACCCACTGAACGCTGGCAGAAGACGTCAGACCTCCCAAACGGCAAGAAAATCCCCACGTACTTGGGTAGGGTAAAAGAAAAAAGAAATAACAGAGACAAAAGAATAGGGATGGGACCTGCGCCAGTGGGAGGGAGCCGTGAAGGAGGAAAGGTTTCCAGGCACTAGGAAGCCCCTTTGTGGGCAGAGACTGTGGGTGGCAGAGGGGGGAAGCTTTGGAGCCGCGGAGGAGAGCACAGCCACAGGGGTGCGGAGGGCAAAGCGGAGAGACTCCCGCACAGAGGCTCGGCGCCAACCAGCACTCACCAGCCCGAGAGGCTTGTCTGCTCACCCGCCGGGGTGGGCGGGGGCTGGGAGCTGAGGCTCGGGCTTTGGTGCTAGCAGGGAGGGAGTCCGGGGAAAAGTCTGCAGCTGCCGAAGAGGCAAGAGACTTTATCTTGCCTCTTTGTTTCACAGCACGCAAGGAGAGGGGATTCAGAGCGCTGCCTAAACGAAATCCAGAGACGGGTGCGAGCCGCGGCTATCAGTGCGGATCCCACAGCAACAGGGGCGCAGAGGGAAAAATGGAGAGATTCCCGCACAGAGGCTCAGCGCTGAGCAGCGCTTACCAGCCCGAGAGGCTTGTCTGCTCACCCGCTGGGGCGGGCGGGGCTGGGAGCTGAGGCGCGGACTTCGGTCGGATCGCAGGGAGAGGACTGGGGTTGGCGGCGTGAACACAGCCTGAAGGGGTTGGCGTGCCGCGGCGAGCCGGGAGGGAGCCAGAGAGGAGGTCTGCAGCCGCCGAGGAGGCAAGAGACATTTTCTTGCCTCTTTGTTTCGCGGCGTGCAAGGAGAGGGGATTCAGAGCGCCGCCTAGACGAACTCCAGAGGCGGGCGTGAGCCGCGGCTAACAGCATGGACCCCAGAGACGGGCACGAGCCGCGGCCATCAGCGCGGACCCCAGAGACTGGTAGGAAACGCTAAGGCTGCTGCTGCTGCCACCAAGAAGCCTGTGTGCGAGCACAGGTCACTCTCCACACTGCCCCTCCCGGGAGCCGGTGCAGCTCGCCACTGCCAGGCTCCCGTGATCCGGGGACAACTTCCCCGGGAGAACACAAGGCGCACCTCGGGCTGCTGCAACGTCACGACGCCTCTGACGCCGCAGGCTCGCCCCGCCTCCTCTGTACCGCTCCCTCCCCCGGCCTGAGTGAGTCAGAGCCCCCGAAGCAGCTGCTCCTTTAACCCCGTTCTGTCTGGGCAGGGAACGGACGCCCTCAGGCGACCTACATGCAGAGGCGGGTCCACATCCAAAGCTGAACCCCGGGAGCTGTACGAACAAAGAAGAGAAAGGGAAATCTCTCCCAGCAGCCTCAGAAGCAGTGGATTAAAGCTCCACAAACAACCTGATGTGCCTGCATCTGTTGAATACCTGAATAGACAACGAATCACCCCAAATTCAGGAGGTGGACTTGGGAGCAGGATATATTAATTTTTCCCCTTTTCCTTTATTGTGAGTGTATATGTGTATGCTCCTGGGTGAGATTTTGTCTGTATAGCTTTGCTTTCACCATTAGTCCTAGGGTTAGGTCCATCCGTTTGTTGTTCTTGTTTTTTTTTTTTTTAACTTAAAAAATGTTTTTTCTTAATAAATGTTTTCTTAATAATTTTTTCCTTATTTTCTATTTTTGGAAATTAAAAAAAAATTTTAATAAGTTTTTTCATATTTTTTATTTTAAAAAATTAAAAAAATTTTTTCTTAATAAATTTTCTCTTAATAATTTTTTTCTTACATTTTATTATAAAAATATCAATAAATCTATGTTTAAAAATTAAAAAAAAATTTTCTTAATAAATTTATTCTTAATATTTTTTTTCTTATTTTTTATTATAATAGCTTTATTTTATTTTATCCTCTTTCTTTCTTTCTTTCTATTTTTTTTTCTCCCTTTTATTCTGAGCTGTGTGGATGAAAGGCTCTTGGTGCTCCAGCCAGGCATCAGGGCTGTGCCTCTGAGGTGGGAGAGCCAACTTCAGGACACTGGTCCACAAGAGACCTCCCAGCTCCATGTAAAACCAAACAGCGAAAATCTCTCAGAGATCTCCATCTCAACATCAAGACCCAGCTTCACTCAACGACCAGCAAGCTACAGTGCTGGACACCCTATGCCAAACAACTAGCAAGACAGGAACACAGCCCCATCCATTAGGAGAGAGGCTGCCTAAAATCATAATAAGGCCACAGACACCCCAAAACACACCACCAGACGTGGACGTGCCCACCAGAAAGACAAGATAGAACCTCATCCACCAGAACACAGGCACTAGTCCCCTACACCAGGAAGCCTACACAACCCACTGAACCAACCTTAGCCACTGGGAACAGATACCAAAAACAACGGGAACTACGAACCTGCAGCCTGTGAAAAGGAGACCCCAAACACAGTAAGATAAGCAAAATGAGATGACAGAAAAACACACAGCAGATGAAGGAGCAGGGTCAAAACACACCAGACCTAACAAATGAAGAGGAAATAGGTAGTCTACCTGAAAAAGAGTTCAGAATAATGATAGTAAGGATGATCCAAAATCTTGGAAATAGAATAGACAAAATGCAAGAAACATTTAACAAGGACGTAGAAGAACTAAGGAGGAACCAAGCAATGATGAAAAACACAATAAATGAAATTAAAAATACTCTAGATGTGATCAATAGCAGAATAACTGAGGCAGAAGAACGGATAAGTGACCTGGAAGATAAAACAGTGGAAATAACTAGTGCAGAGCAGGATAAAGAAAAAAGAATGAAAAGAACTGAGGACAGTCTCAGAGACCTCTGGGACAATGTTAAACGCAGCAACATTCGAATTATAGGGGTCCCAGAAGAAGAAGAGAAAAAGAAAGAGACTGAGAAAATATTTGAACAGATTATAGTTGAAAACTTCCCTAATGTGGGAAAGGAAATAGTTAATCAAGTCCTGGAAGCACAGAGAGTCCCATACAGGATAAATCCAAGGAGAAACACGCCAAGACACATATTAATCAAACTGTCAAAAATTAAATATAAAGAAAACACATTAGGAGAGTAGGGGCAAGATGGCGGAAGAGTAAGACGCAGAGATCACCTTCCTTCCCACAGATACAGTAGAAATACATCTACACGTGGAACTGCTCCTACAGAACACCCACTGAACGCTGGCAGAAGACGTCAGACCTCCCAAACGGCAAGAAAATCCCCACGTACTTGGGTAGGGTAAAAGAAAAAAGAAATAACAGAGACAAAAGAATAGGGATGGGACCTGCGCCAGTGGGAGGGAGCCGTGAAGGAGGAAAGGTTTCCAGGCACTAGGAAGCCCCTTTGTGGGCAGAGACTGTGGGTGGCAGAGGGGGGAAGCTTTGGAGCCGCGGAGGAGAGCACAGCCACAGGGGTGCGGAGGGCAAAGCGGAGAGACTCCCGCACAGAGGCTCGGCGCCAACCAGCACTCACCAGCCCGAGAGGCTTGTCTGCTCACCCGCCGGGGTGGGCGGGGGCTGGGAGCTGAGGCTCGGGCTTTGGTGCTAGCAGGGAGGGAGTCCGGGGAAAAGTCTGCAGCTGCCGAAGAGGCAAGAGACTTTATCTTGCCTCTTTGTTTCACAGCGCGCAAGGAGAGGGGATTCAGAGCGCTGCCTAAACGAAATCCAGAGACGGGTGCGAGCCGCGGCTATCAGTGCGGATCCCACAGCAACAGGGGCGCAGAGGGAAAAATGGAGAGATTCCCGCACAGAGGCTCAGCGCTGAGCAGCGCTTACCAGCCCGAGAGGCTTGTCTGCTCACCCGCTGGGGCGGGCGGGGCTGGGAGCTGAGGCGCGGACTTCGGTCGGATCGCAGGGAGAGGACTGGGGTTGGCGGCGTGAACACAGCCTGAAGGGGTTGGCGTGCCGCGGCGAGCCGGGAGGGAGCCAGAGAGGAGGTCTGCAGCCGCCGAGGAGGCAAGAGACTTTTTCTTGCCTCTTTGTTTCACGGCGTGCAAGGAGAGGGGATTCAGAGCGCCGCCTAGACGAACTCCAGAGGCGGGCGTGAGCCGCGGCTAACAGCATGGACCCCAGAGACGGGCACGAGCCGCGGCCATCAGCGCGGACCCCAGAGACTGGTAGGAAACGCTAAGGCTGCTGCTGCTGCCACCAAGAAGCCTGTGTGCGAGCACAGGTCACTCTCCACACTGCCCCTCCCGGGAGCCGGTGCAGCTCGCCACTGCCAGGCTCCCGTGATCCGGGGACAACTTCCCCGGGAGAACACAAGGCGCACCTCGGGCTGCTGCAACGTCACGACGCCTCTGACGCCGCAGGCTCGCCCTGCCTCCTCTGTACCGCTCCCTCCCCCGGCCTGAGTGAGTCAGAGCCCCCGAAGCAGCTGCTCCTTTAACCCCGTTCTGTCTGGGCAGGGAACGGACGCCCTCAGGCGACCTACATGCAGAAGCGGGTCCACATCCAAAGCTGAACCCCGGGAGCTGTACGAACAAAGAAGAGAAAGGGAAATCTCTCCCAGCAGCCTCAGAAGCAGCGGATTAAAGCTCCACAAACAACCTGATGTGCCTGCATCTGTTGAATACCTGAATAGACAACGAATCACCCCAAATTCAGGAGGTGGACTTGGGAGCAGGATATATTAATTTTTCCCCTTTTCCTTTATTGTGAGTGTATATGTGTATGCTCCTGGGTGAGATTTTGTCTGTATAGCTTTGCTTTCACCATTAGTCCTAGGGTTAGGTCCATCCGTTTGTTGGTCTTGTTTTTTTTTTTTTTGACTTAAAAAATTTTTTTTCTTAATAAATGTTTTCTTAATAATTTTTTCCTTATTTTCTATTTTTGGAAATTAAAAAAAAATTTTACTAAGTTTTTTCATATTTTTTATTTTAAAAAATTAAAAAAAATTTTTCTTAATAAAATTTCTCTTAATAATTTTTTCTTACATTTTATTATAAAAATATCAATAAATCTATGTTTAAAAATTAAAAAAAAATTTTCTTAATAAATTTATTCTTAATATTTTTTTTTCTTATTTTTTATTATAATAGCTTTATTTTATTTTATTTTATCCTCTTTCTTTCTTTCTTTCTATTTTTTTTTCTCCCTTTTATTCTGAGCTGTGTGGATGAAAGGCTCTTGGTGCTCCAGCCAGGCATCAGGGCTGTGCCTCTGAGGTGGGAGAGCCAACTTCAGGACACTGGTCCACAAGAGACCTCCCAGCTCCATGTAAAACCAAACAGCGAAAATCTCTCAGAGATCTCCATCTCAACATCAAGACCCAGCTTCACTCAACGACCAGCAAGCTACAGTGCTGGACACCCTATGCCAAACAACTAGCAAGACAGGAACACAGCCCCATCCATTAGGAGAGAGGCTGCCTAAAATCATAATAAGGCCACAGACACCCCAAAACACACCACCAGACGTGGACGTGCCCACCAGAAAGACAAGATAGAACCTCATCCACCAGAACACAGGCACTAGTCCCCTACACCAGGAAGCCTACACAACCCACTGAACCAACCTTAGCCACTGGGAACAGATACCAAAAACAACGGGAACTACGAACCTGCAGCCTGTGAAAAGGAGACCCCAAACACAGTAAGATAAGCAAAATGAGACGACAGAAAAACACACAGCAGATGAAGGAGCAGGGTCAAAACACACCAGACCTAACAAATGAAGTGGAAATAGGTAGTCTACCTGAAAAAGAGTTCAGAATAATGATAGTAAGGATGATCCAAAATCTTGGAAATAGAATAGACAAAATGCAAGAAACATTTAACAAGGACGTAGAAGAACTAAAGAGGAACCAAGCAATGATGAAAAACACAATAAATGAAATTAAAAATACTCTAGCTGTGATCAATAGCAGAATAACTGAGGCAGAAGAACGGATAAGTGACCTGGAAGATAAAACAGTGGAAATAACTAGTGCAGAGCAGGATAAAGAAAAAAGAATGAAAAGAACTGAGGACAGTCTCAGAGACCTCTGGGACAATGTTAAACGCAGCAACATTCGAATTATAGGGGTCCCAGAAGAAGAAGAGAAAAAGAAAGAGACTGAGAAAATATTTGAACAGATTATAGTTGAAAACTTCCCTAATGTGGGAAAGGAAATAGTTAATCAAGTCCTGGAAGCACAGAGAGTCCCATACAGGATAAATCCAAGGAGAAACACGCCAAGACACATATTAATCAAACTGTCAAAAATTAAATATAAAGAAAACACATTAGGAGAGTAGGGGCAAGATGGCGGAAGAGTAAGACGCAGAGATCACCTTCCTTCCCACAGATACAGTAGAAATACATCTACACGTGGAACTGCTCCTACAGAACACCCACTGAACGCTGGCAGAAGACGTCAGACCTCCCAAACGGCAAGAAAATCCCCACGTACTTGGGTAGGGTAAAAGAAAAAAGAAATAACAGAGACAAAAGAATAGGGATGGGACCTGCGCCAGTGGGAGGGAGCCGTGAAGGAGGAAAGGTTTCCAGGCACTAGGAAGCCCCTTTGTGGGCAGAGACTGTGGGTGGCAGAGGGGGGAAGCTTTGGAGCCGCGGAGGAGAGCACAGCCACAGGGGTGCGGAGGGCAAAGCGGAGAGACTCCCGCACAGAGGCTCGGCGCCAACCAGCACTCACCAGCCCGAGAGGCTTGTCTGCTCACCCGCCGGGGTGGGCGGGGGCTGGGAGCTGAGGCTCGGGCTTTGGTGCTAGCAGGGAGGGAGTCCGGGGAAAAGTCTGCAGCTGCCGAAGAGGCAAGAGACTTTATCTTGCCTCTTTGTTTCACAGCGCGCAAGGAGAGGGGATTCAGAGCGCTGCCTAAACGAAATCCAGAGACGGGTGCGAGCCGCGGCTATCAGTGCGGATCCCACAGCAACAGGGGCGCAGAGGGAAAAATGGAGAGATTCCCGCACAGAGGCTCAGCGCTGAGCAGCGCTTACCAGCCCGAGAGGCTTGTCTGCTCACCCGCTGGGGCGGGCGGGGCTGGGAGCTGAGGCGCGGACTTCGGTCGGATCGCAGGGAGAGGACTGGGGTTGGCGGCGTGAACACAGCCTGAAGGGGTTGGCGTGCCGCGGCGAGCCGGGAGGGAGCCAGAGAGGAGGTCTGCAGCCGCCGAGGAGGCAAGAGACTTTTTCTTGCCTCTTTGTTTCACGGCGTGCAAGGAGAGGGGATTCAGAGCGCCGCCTAGACGAACTCCAGAGGCGGGCGTGAGCCGCGGCTAACAGCATGGACCCCAGAGACGGGCACGAGCCGCGGCCATCAGCGCGGACCCCAGAGACTGGTAGGAAACGCTAAGGCTGCTGCTGCTGCCACCAAGAAGCCTGTGTGCGAGCACAGGTCACTCTCCACACTGCCCCTCCCGGGAGCCGGTGCAGCTCGCCACTGCCAGGCTCCCGTGATCCGGGGACAACTTCCCCGGGAGAACACAAGGCGCACCTCGGGCTGCTGCAACGTCACGACGCCTCTGACGCCGCAGGCTCGCCCTGCCTCCTCTGTACCGCTCCCTCCCCCGGCCTGAGTGAGTCAGAGCCCCCGAAGCAGCTGCTCCTTTAACCCCGTTCTGTCTGGGCAGGGAACGGACGCCCTCAGGCGACCTACATGCAGAAGCGGGTCCACATCCAAAGCTGAACCCCGGGAGCTGTACGAACAAAGAAGAGAAAGGGAAATCTCTCCCAGCAGCCTCAGAAGCAGCGGATTAAAGCTCCACAAACAACCTGATGTGCCTGCATCTGTTGAATACCTGAATAGACAACGAATCACCCCAAATTCAGGAGGTGGACTTGGGAGCAGGATATATTAATTTTTCCCCTTTTCCTTTATTGTGAGTGTATATGTGTATGCTCCTGGGTGAGATTTTGTCTGTATAGCTTTGCTTTCACCATTAGTCCTAGGGTTAGGTCCATCCATTTGTTGTTCTTGTTTTTTTTTTTTTTTTGACTTAAAAAATTTTTTTTCTTAATAAATGTTTTCTTAATAATTTTTTCCTTATTTTCTATTTTTGGAAATTAAAAAAAAATTTTAATAAGTTTTTTCATATTTTTTATTTTAAAAAATTAAAAAAATTTTTTCTTAATAAATTTTCTCTTAATAATTTTTTCTTACATTTTATTATAAAAATATCAATAAATCTATGTTTAAAAATTAAAAAAAAATTTTCTTAATAAATTTATTCTTAATATTTTTTTTCTTATTTTTTATTATAATAGCTTTATTTTATTTTATTTTATCCTCTTTCTTTCTTTCTTTCTATTTTTTTTTCTCCCTTTTATTCTGAGCTGTGTGGATGAAAGGCTCTTGGTGCTCCAGCCAGGCATCAGGGCTGTGCCTCTGAGGTGGGAGAGCCAACTTCAGGACACTGGTCCACAAGAGACCTCCCAGCTCCATGTAAAACCAAACAGCGAAAATCTCTCAGAGATCTCCATCTCAACATCAAGACCCAGCTTCACTCAACGACCAGCAAGCTACAGTGCTGGACACCCTATGCCAAACAACTAGCAAGACAGGAACACAGCCCCATCCATTAGGAGAGAGGCTGCCTAAAATCATAATAAGGCCACAGACACCCCAAAACACACCACCAGACGTGGACGTGCCCACCAGAAAGACAAGATAGAACCTCATCCACCAGAACACAGGCACTAGTCCCCTACACCAGGAAGCCTACACAACCCACTGAACCAACCTTAGCCACTGGGAACAGATACCAAAAACAACGGGAACTACGAACCTGCAGCCTGTGAAAAGGAGACCCCAAACACAGTAAGATAAGCAAAATGAGACGACAGAAAAACACACAGCAGATGAAGGAGCAGGGTCAAAACACACCAGACCTAACAAATGAAGAGGAAATAGGTAGTCTACCTGAAAAAGAGTTCAGAATAATGATAGTAAGGATGATCCAAAATCTTGGAAATAGAATAGACAAAATGCAAGAAACATTTAACAAGGACGTAGAAGAACTAAAGAGGAACCAAGCAATGATGGAAAACACAATAAATGAAATTAAAAATACTCTAGATGTGATCAATAGCAGAATAACTGAGGCAGAAGAACGGATAAGTGACCTGGAAGATAAAACAGTGGAAATAACTAGTGCAGAGCAGGATAAAGAAAAAAGAATGAAAAGAACTGAGGACAGTCTCAGAGACCTCTGGGACAATGTTAAACGCAGCAACATTCGAATTATAGGGGTCCCAGAAGAAGAAGAGAAAAAGAAAGAGACTGAGAAAATATTTGAACAGATTATAGTTGAAAACTTCCCTAATGTGGGAAAGGAAATAGTTAATCAAGTCCTGGAAGCACAGAGAGTCCCATACAGGATAAATCCAAGGAGAAACACGCCAAGACACATATTAATCAAACTGTCAAAAATTAAATATAAAGAAAACACATTAGGAGAGTAGGGGCAAGATGGCGGAAGAGTAAGACGCAGAGATCACCTTCCTTCCCACAGATACAGTAGAAATACATCTACACGTGGAACTGCTCCTACAGAACACCCACTGAACGCTGGCAGAAGACGTCAGACCTCCCAAACGGCAAGAAAATCCCCACGTACTTGGGTAGGGTAAAAGAAAAAAGAAATAACAGAGACAAAAGAATAGGGATGGGACCTGCGCCAGTGGGAGGGAGCCGTGAAGGAGGAAAGGTTTCCAGGCACTAGGAAGCCCCTTTGTGGGCAGAGACTGTGGGTGGCAGAGGGGGGAAGCTTCGGAGCCGCGGAGGAGAGCACAGCCACAGGGGTGCGGAGGGCAAAGCGGAGAGACTCCCGCACAGAGGCTCGGCGCCAACCAGCACTCACCAGCCCGAGAGGCTTGTCTGCTCACCCGCCGGGGTGGGCGGGGGCTGGGAGCTGAGGCTCGGGCTTTGGTGCTAGCAGGGAGGGAGTCCGGGGAAAAGTCTGCAGCTGCCGAAGAGGCAAGAGACTTTATCTTGCCTCTTTGTTTCACAGCGCGCAAGGAGAGGGGATTCAGAGCGCTGCCTAAACGAAATCCAGAGACGGGTGCGAGCCGCGGCTATCAGTGCGGATCCCACAGCAACAGGGGCGCAGAGGGAAAAATGGAGAGATTCCCGCACAGAGGCTCAGCGCTGAGCAGCGCTTACCAGCCCGAGAGGCTTGTCTGCTCACCCGCTGGGGCGGGCGGGGCTGGGAGCTGAGGCGCGGACTTCGGTCGGATCGCAGGGAGAGGACTGGGGTTGGCGGCGTGAACACAGCCTGAAGGGGTTGGCGTGCCGCGGCGAGCCGGGAGGGAGCCAGAGAGGAGGTCTGCAGCCGCCGAGGAGGCAAGAGACATTTTCTTGCCTCTTTGTTTCGCAGCGTGCAAGGAGAGGGGATTCAGAGCGCCGCCTAGACGAACTCCAGAGGCGGGCGTGAGCCGCGGCTAACAGCATGGACCCCAGAGACGGGCACGAGCCGCGGCCATCAGCGCGGACCCCAGAGACTGGTAGGAAACGCTAAGGCTGCTGCTGCTGCCACCAAGAAGCCTGTGTGCGAGCACAGGTCACTCTCCACACTGCCCCTCCCGGGAGCCGGTGCAGCTCGCCACTGCCAGGCTCCCGTGATCCGGGGACAACTTCCCCGGGAGAACACAAGGCGCACCTCGGGCTGCTGCAACGTCACGACGCCTCTGACGCCGCAGGCTCGCCCCGCCTCCTCTGTACCGCTCCCTCCCCCGGCCTGAGTGAGTCAGAGCCCCCGAAGCAGCTGCTCCTTTAACCCCGTTCTGTCTGGGCAGGGAACGGACGCCCTCAGGCGACCTACATGCAGAGGCGGGTCCACATCCAAAGCTGAACCCCGGGAGCTGTACGAACAAAGAAGAGAAAGGGAAATCTCTCCCAGCAGCCTCAGAAGCAGCGGATTAAAGCTCCACAAACAACCTGATGTGCCTGCATCTGTTGAATACCTGAATAGACAACGAATCACCCCAAATTCAGGAGGTGGACTTGGGAGCAGGATATATTAATTTTTCCCCTTTTCCTTTATTGTGAGTGTATATGTGTATGCTCCTGGGTGAGATTTTGTCTGTATAGCTTTGCTTTCACCATTAGTCCTAGGGTTAGGTCCATCCGTTTGTTGGTCTTGTTTTTTTTTTTTTTGACTTAAAAAATTTTTTTTCTTAATAAATGTTTTCTTAATAATTTTTTCCTTATTTTCTATTTTTGGAAATTAAAAAAAAATTTTAATAAGTTTTTTCATATTTTTTATTTTAAAAAATTAAAAAAAATTTTTCTTAATAAAATTTCTCTTAATAATTTTTTCTTACATTTTATTATAAAAATATCAATAAATCTATGTTTAAAAATTAAAAAAAAATTTTCTTAATAAATTTATTCTTAATATTTTTTTTTCTTATTTTTTATTATAATAGCTTTATTTTATTTTATTTTATCCTCTTTCTTTCTTTCTTTCTATTTTTTTTTCTCCCTTTTATTCTGAGCTGTGTGGATGAAAGGCTCTTGGTGCTCCAGCCAGGCATCAGGGCTGTGCCTCTGAGGTGGGAGAGCCAACTTCAGGACACTGGTCCACAAGAGACCTCCCAGCTCCATGTAAAACCAAACAGCGAAAATCTCTCAGAGATCTCCATCTCAACATCAAGACCCAGCTTCACTCAACGACCAGCAAGCTACAGTGCTGGACACCCTATGCCAAACAACTAGCAAGACAGGAACACAGCCCCATCCATTAGGAGAGAGGCTGCCTAAAATCATAATAAGGCCACAGACACCCCAAAACACACCACCAGACGTGGACGTGCCCACCAGAAAGACAAGATAGAACCTCATCCACCAGAACACAGGCACTAGTCCCCTACACCAGGAAGCCTACACAACCCACTGAACCAACCTTAGCCACTGGGAACAGATACCAAAAACAACGGGAACTACGAACCTGCAGCCTGTGAAAAGGAGACCCCAAACACAGTAAGATAAGCAAAATGAGACGACAGAAAAACACACAGCAGATGAAGGAGCAGGGTCAAAACACACCAGACCTAACAAATGAAGTGGAAATAGGTAGTCTACCTGAAAAAGAGTTCAGAATAATGATAGTAAGGATGATCCAAAATCTTGGAAATAGAATAGACAAAATGCAAGAAACATTTAACAAGGACGTAGAAGAACTAAAGAGGAACCAAGCAATGATGGAAAACACAATAAATGAAATTAAAAATACTCTAGATGTGATCAATAGCAGAATAACTGAGGCAGAAGAACGGATAAGTGACCTGGAAGATAAAACAGTGGAAATAACTAGTGCAGAGCAGGATAAAGAAAAAAGAATGAAAAGAACTGAGGACAGTCTCAGAGACCTCTGGGACAATGTTAAACGCAGCAACATTCGAATTATAGGGGTCCCAGAAGAAGAAGAGAAAAAGAAAGAGACTGAGAAAATATTTGAACAGATTATAGTTGACAACTTCCCTAATGTGGGAAAGGAAATAGTTAATCAAGTCCTGGAAGCACAGAGAGTCCCATACAGGATAAATCCAAGGAGAAACACGCCAAGACACATATTAATCAAACTGTCAAAAATTAAATATAAAGAAAACACATTAGGAGAGTAGGGGCAAGATGGCGGAAGAGTAAGACGCAGAGATCACCTTCCTTCCCACAGATACAGTAGAAATACATCTACACGTGGAACTGCTCCTACAGAACACCCACTGAACGCTGGCAGAAGACGTCAGACCTCCCAAACGGCAAGAAAATCCCCACGTACTTGGGTAGGGTAAAAGAAAAAAGAAATAACAGAGACAAAAGAATAGGGATGGGACCTGCGCCAGTGGGAGGGAGCCGTGAAGGAGGAAAGGTTTCCAGGCACTAGGAAGCCCCTTTGTGGGCAGAGACTGTGGGTGGCAGAGGGGGGAAGCTTCGGAGCCGCGGAGGAGAGCACAGCCACAGGGGTGCGGAGGGCAAAGCGGAGAGACTCCCGCACAGAGGCTCGGCGCCAACCAGCACTCACCAGCCCGAGAGGCTTGTCTGCTCACCCGCCGGGGTGGGCGGGGGCTGGGAGCTGAGGCTCGGGCTTTGGTGCTAGCAGGGAGGGAGTCCGGGGAAAAGTCTGCAGCTGCCGAAGAGGCAAGAGACTTTATCTTGCCTCTTTGTTTCACAGCGCGCAAGGAGAGGGGATTCAGAGCGCTGCCTAAACGAAATCCAGAGACGGGTGCGAGCCGCGGCTATCAGTGCGGATCCCACAGCAACAGGGGCGCAGAGGGAAAAATGGAGAGATTCCCGCACAGAGGCTCAGCGCTGAGCAGCGCTTACCAGCCCGAGAGGCTTGTCTGCTCACCCGCTGGGGCGGGCGGGGCTGGGAGCTGAGGCGCGGACTTCGGTCGGATCGCAGGGAGAGGACTGGGGTTGGCGGCGTGAACACAGCCTGAAGGGGTTGGCGTGCCGCGGCGAGCCGGGAGGGAGCCAGAGAGGAGGTCTGCAGCCGCCGAGGAGGCAAGAGACATTTTCTTGCCTCTTTGTTTCGCAGCGTGCAAGGAGAGGGGATTCAGAGCGCTGCCTAGACGAACTCCAGAGGCGGGCGTGAGCCGCGGCTAACAGCATGGACCCCAGAGACGGGCACGAGCCGCGGCCATCAGCGCGGACCCCAGAGACTGGTAGGAAACGCTAAGGCTGCTGCTGCTGCCACCAAGAAGCCTGTGTGCGAGCACAGGTCACTCTCCACACTGCCCCTCCCGGGAGCCGGTGCAGCTCGCCACTGCCAGGCTCCCGTGATCCGGGGACAACTTCCCCGGGAGAACACAAGGCGCACCTCGGGCTGCTGCAACGTCACGACGCCTCTGACGCCGCAGGCTCGCCCCGCCTCCTCTGTACCGCTCCCTCCCCCGGCCTGAGTGAGTCAGAGCCCCCGAAGCAGCTGCTCCTTTAACCCCGTTCTGTCTGGGCAGGGAACGGACGCCCTCAGGCGACCTACATGCAGAGGCGGGTCCACATCCAAAGCTGAACCCCGGGAGCTGTACGAACAAAGAAGAGAAAGGGAAATCTCTCCCAGCAGCCTCAGAAGCAGCGGATTAAAGCTCCACAAACAACCTGATGTGCCTGCATCTGTTGAATACCTGAATAGACAACGAATCACCCCAAATTCAGGAGGTGGACTTGGGAGCAGGATATATTAATTTTTCCCCTTTTCCTTTATTGTGAGTGTATATGTGTATGCTCCTGGGTGAGATTTTGTCTGTATAGCTTTGCTTTCACCATTAGTCCTAGGGTTAGGTCCATCCGTTTGTTGTTCTTGTTTTTTTTTTTTTTTTACTTAAAAAATTTTTTTTCTTAATAAATGTTTTCTTAATAATTTTTTCCTTATTTTCTATTTTTGGAAATTAAAAAAAAATTTTTAATAAGTTTTTTCATATTTTTTATTTTAAAATATTAAAAAAATTTTTTCTTAATAAATTTTCTCTTAATAATTTTTTTCTTACATTTTATTATAAAAATATCAATAAATCTATGTTTAAAAATTAAAAAAAAATTTTCTTAATAAATTTATTCTTAATATTTTTTTTTCTTATTTTTTATTATAATAGCTTTATTTTATTTTATTTTATCCTCTTTCTTTCTTTCTTTCTATTTTTTTTTCTCCCTTTTATTCTGAGCTGTGTGGATGAAAGGCTCTTGGTGCTCCAGCCAGGCATCAGGGCTGTGCCTCTGAGGTGGGAGAGCCAACTTCAGGACACTGGTCCACAAGAGACCTCCCAGCTCCATGTAAAACCAAACAGCGAAAATCTCTCAGAGATCTCCATCTCAACATCAAGACCCAGCTTCACTCAACGACCAGCAAGCTACAGTGCTGGACACCCTATGCCAAACAACTAGCAAGACAGGAACACAGCCCCATCCATTAGGAGAGAGGCTGCCTAAAATCATAATAAGGCCACAGACACCCCAAAACACACCACCAGACGTGGACGTGCCCACCAGAAAGACAAGATAGAACCTCATCCACCAGAACACAGGCACTAGTCCCCTACACCAGGAAGCCTACACAACCCACTGAACCAACCTTAGCCACTGGGAACAGATACCAAAAACAACGGGAACTACGAACCTGCAGCCTGTGAAAAGGAGACCCCAAACACAGTAAGATAAGCAAAATGAGATGACAGAAAAACACACAGCAGATGAAGGAGCAGGGTCAAAACACACCAGACCTAACAAATGAAGAGGAAATAGGTAGTCTACCTGAAAAAGAGTTCAGAATAATGATAGTAAGGATGATCCAAAATCTTGGAAATAGAATAGACAAAATGCAAGAAACATTTAACAAGGACGTAGAAGAACTAAGGAGGAACCAAGCAATGATGAAAAACACAATAAATGAAATTAAAAATACTCTAGATGTGATCAATAGCAGAATAACTGAGGCAGAAGAACGGATAAGTGACCTGGAAGATAAAACAGTGGAAATAACTAGTGCAGAGCAGGATAAAGAAAAAAGAATGAAAAGAACTGAGGACAGTCTCAGAGACCTCTGGGACAATGTTAAACGCAGCAACATTCGAATTATAGGGGTCCCAGAAGAAGAAGAGAAAAAGAAAGAGACTGAGAAAATATTTGAACAGATTATAGTTGAAAACTTCCCTAATGTGGGAAAGGAAATAGTTAATCAAGTCCTGGAAGCACAGAGAGTCCCATACAGGATAAATCCAAGGAGAAACACGCCAAGACACATATTAATCAAACTGTCAAAAATTAAATATAAAGAAAACACATTAGGAGAGTAGGGGCAAGATGGCGGAAGAGTAAGACGCAGAGATCACCTTCCTTCCCACAGATACAGTAGAAATACATCTACACGTGGAACTGCTCCTACAGAACACCCACTGAACGCTGGCAGAAGACGTCAGACCTCCCAAACGGCAAGAAAATCCCCACGTACTTGGGTAGGGTAAAAGAAAAAAGAAATAACAGAGACAAAAGAATAGGGATGGGACCTGCGCCAGTGGGAGGGAGCCGTGAAGGAGGAAAGGTTTCCAGGCACTAGGAAGCCCCTTTGTGGGCAGAGACTGTGGGTGGCAGAGGGGGGAAGCTTCGGAGCCGCGGAGGAGAGCACAGCCACAGGGGTGCGGAGGGCAAAGCGGAGAGACTCCCGCACAGAGGCTCGGCGCCAACCAGCACTCACCAGCCCGAGAGGCTTGTCTGCTCACCCGCCGGGGTGGGCGGGGGCTGGGAGCTGAGGCTCGGGCTTTGGTGCTAGCAGGGAGGGAGTCCGGGGAAAAGTCTGCAGCTGCCGAAGAGGCAAGAGACTTTATCTTGCCTCTTTGTTTCACAGCGCGCAAGGAGAGGGGATTCAGAGCGCTGCCTAAACGAAATCCAGAGACGGGTGCGAGCCGCGGCTATCAGTGCGGATCCCACAGCAACAGGGGCGCAGAGGGAAAAATGGAGAGATTCCCGCACAGAGGCTCAGCGCTGAGCAGCGCTTACCAGCCCGAGAGGCTTGTCTGCTCACCCGCTGGGGCGGGCGGGGCTGGGAGCTGAGGCGCGGACTTCGGTCGGATCGCAGGGAGAGGACTGGGGTTGGCGGCGTGAACACAGCCTGAAGGGGTTGGCGTGCCGCGGCGAGCCGGGAGGGAGCCAGAGAGGAGGTCTGCAGCCGCCGAGGAGGCAAGAGACATTTTCTTGCCTCTTTGTTTCGCGGCGTGCAAGGAGAGGGGATTCAGAGCGCCGCCTAGACGAACTCCAGAGGCGGGCGTGAGCCGCGGCTAACAGCATGGACCCCAGAGACGGGCACGAGCCGCGGCCATCAGCGCGGACCCCAGAGACTGGTAGGAAACGCTAAGGCTGCTGCTGCTGCCACCAAGAAGCCTGTGTGCGAGCACAGGTCACTCTCCACACTGCCCCTCCCGGGAGCCGGTGCAGCTCGCCACTGCCAGGCTCCCGTGATCCGGGGACAACTTCCCCGGGAGAACACAAGGCGCACCTCGGGCTGCTGCAACGTCACGACGCCTCTGACGCCGCAGGCTCGCCCCGCCTCCTCTGTACCGCTCCCTCCCCCGGCCTGAGTGAGTCAGAGCCCCCGAAGCAGCTGCTCCTTTAACCCCGTTCTGTCTGGGCAGGGAACGGACGCCCTCAGGCGACCTACATGCAGAGGCGGGTCCACATCCAAAGCTGAACCCCGGGAGCTGTACGAACAAAGAAGAGAAAGGGAAATCTCTCCCAGCAGCCTCAGAAGCAGCGGATTAAAGCTCCACAAACAACCTGATGTGCCTGCATCTGTTGAATACCTGAATAGACAACGAATCACCCCAAATTCAGGAGGTGGACTTGGGAGCAGGATATATTAATTTTTCCCCTTTTCCTTTATTGTGAGTGTATATGTGTATGCTCCTGGGTGAGATTTTGTCTGTATAGCTTTGCTTTCACCATTAGTCCTAGGGTTAGGTCCATCCGTTTGTTGTTCTTGTTTTTTTTTTTTTTTACTTAAAAAATTTTTTTTCTTAATAAATGTTTTCTTAATAATTTTTTCCTTATTTTCTATTTTTGGAAATTAAAAAAAAATTTTAATAAGTTTTTTCATATTTTTTATTTTAAAAAATTAAAAAAATTTTTTCTTAATAAATTTTCTCTTAATAATTTTTTTCTTACATTTTATTATAAAAATATCAATAAATCTATGTTTAAAAATTAAAAAAAAATTTTCTTAATAAATTTATTCTTAATATTTTTTTTTCTTATTTTTTATTATAATAGCTTTATTTTATTTTATCCTCTTTCTTTCTTTCTTTCTATTTTTTTTTCTCCCTTTTATTCTGAGCTGTGTGGATGAAAGGCTCTTGGTGCTCCAGCCAGGCATCAGGGCTGTGCCTCTGAGGTGGGAGAGCCAACTTCAGGACACTGGTCCACAAGAGACCTCCCAGCTCCATGTAAAACCAAACAGCGAAAATCTCTCAGAGATCTCCATCTCAACATCAAGACCCAGCTTCACTCAACGACCAGCAAGCTACAGTGCTGGACACCCTATGCCAAACAACTAGCAAGACAGGAACACAGCCCCATCCATTAGGAGAGAGGCTGCCTAAAATCATAATAAGGCCACAGACACCCCAAAACACACCACCAGACGTGGACGTGCCCACCAGAAAGACAAGATAGAACCTCATCCACCAGAACACAGGCACTAGTCCCCTACACCAGGAAGCCTACACAACCCACTGAACCAACCTTAGCCACTGGGAACAGATACCAAAAACAACGGGAACTACGAACCTGCAGCCTGTGAAAAGGAGACCCCAAACACAGTAAGATAAGCAAAATGAGACGACAGAAAAACACACAGCAGATGAAGGAGCAGGGTCAAAACACACCAGACCTAACAAATGAAGAGGAAATAGGTAGTCTACCTGAAAAAGAGTTCAGAATAATGATAGTAAGGATGATCCAAAATCTTGGAAATAGAATAGACAAAATGCAAGAAACATTTAACAAGGACGTAGAAGAACTAAAGAGGAACCAAGCAATGATGAAAAACACAATAAATGAAATTAAAAATACTCTAGATGTGATCAATAGCAGAATAACTGAGGCAGAAGAACGGATAAGTGACCTGGAAGATAAAACAGTGGAAATAACTAGTGCAGAGCAGGATAAAGAAAAAAGAATGAAAAGAACTGAGGACAGTCTCAGAGACCTCTGGGACAATGTTAAACGCAGCAACATTCGAATTATAGGGGTCCCAGAAGAAGAAGAGAAAAAGAAAGAGACTGAGAAAATATTTGAACAGATTATAGTTGAAAACTTCCCTAATGTGGGAAAGGAAATAGTTAATCAAGTCCTGGAAGCACAGAGAGTCCCATACAGGATAAATCCAAGGAGAAACACGCCAAGACACATATTAATCAAACTGTCAAAAATTAAATATAAAGAAAACACATTAGGAGAGTAGGGGCAAGATGGCGGAAGAGTAAGACGCAGAGATCACCTTCCTTCCCACAGATACAGTAGAAATACATCTACACGTGGAACTGCTCCTACAGAACACCCACTGAACGCTGGCAGAAGACGTCAGACCTCCCAAACGGCAAGAAAATCCCCACGTACTTGGGTAGGGTAAAAGAAAAAAGAAATAACAGAGACAAAAGAATAGGGATGGGACCTGCGCCAGTGGGAGGGAGCCGTGAAGGAGGAAAGGTTTCCAGGCACTAGGAAGCCCCTTTGTGGGCAGAGACTGTGGGTGGCAGAGGGGGGAAGCTTTGGAGCCGCGGAGGAGAGCACAGCCACAGGGGTGCGGAGGGCAAAGCGGAGAGACTCCCGCACAGAGGCTCGGCGCCAACCAGCACTCACCAGCCCGAGAGGCTTGTCTGCTCACCCGCCGGGGTGGGCGGGGGCTGGGAGCTGAGGCTCGGGCTTTGGTGCTAGCAGGGAGGGAGTCCGGGGAAAAGTCTGCAGCTGCCGAAGAGGCAAGAGACTTTATCTTGCCTCTTTGTTTCACAGCACGCAAGGAGAGGGGATTCAGAGCGCTGCCTAAACGAAATCCAGAGACGGGTGCGAGCCGCGGCTATCAGTGCGGATCCCACAGCAACAGGGGCGCAGAGGGAAAAATGGAGAGATTCCCGCACAGAGGCTCAGCGCTGAGCAGCGCTTACCAGCCCGAGAGGCTTGTCTGCTCACCCGCTGGGGCGGGCGGGGCTGGGAGCTGAGGCGCGGACTTCGGTCGGATCGCAGGGAGAGGACTGGGGTTGGCGGCGTGAACACAGCCTGAAGGGGTTGGCGTGCCGCGGCGAGCCGGGAGGGAGCCAGAGAGGAGGTCTGCAGCCGCCGAGGAGGCAAGAGACATTTTCTTGCCTCTTTGTTTCGCGGCGTGCAAGGAGAGGGGATTCAGAGCGCCGCCTAGACGAACTCCAGAGGCGGGCGTGAGCCGCGGCTAACAGCATGGACCCCAGAGACGGGCACGAGCCGCGGCCATCAGCGCGGACCCCAGAGACTGGTAGGAAACGCTAAGGCTGCTGCTGCTGCCACCAAGAAGCCTGTGTGCGAGCACAGGTCACTCTCCACACTGCCCCTCCCGGGAGCCGGTGCAGCTCGCCACTGCCAGGCTCCCGTGATCCGGGGACAACTTCCCCGGGAGAACACAAGGCGCACCTCGGGCTGCTGCAACGTCACGACGCCTCTGACGCCGCAGGCTCGCCCCGCCTCCTCTGTACCGCTCCCTCCCCCGGCCTGAGTGAGTCAGAGCCCCCGAAGCAGCTGCTCCTTTAACCCCGTTCTGTCTGGGCAGGGAACGGACGCCCTCAGGCGACCTACATGCAGAGGCGGGTCCACATCCAAAGCTGAACCCCGGGAGCTGTACGAACAAAGAAGAGAAAGGGAAATCTCTCCCAGCAGCCTCAGAAGCAGTGGATTAAAGCTCCACAAACAACCTGATGTGCCTGCATCTGTTGAATACCTGAATAGACAACGAATCACCCCAAATTCAGGAGGTGGACTTGGGAGCAGGATATATTAATTTTTCCCCTTTTCCTTTATTGTGAGTGTATATGTGTATGCTCCTGGGTGAGATTTTGTCTGTATAGCTTTGCTTTCACCATTAGTCCTAGGGTTAGGTCCATCCGTTTGTTGTTCTTGTTTTTTTTTTTTTTAACTTAAAAAATGTTTTTTCTTAATAAATGTTTTCTTAATAATTTTTTCCTTATTTTCTATTTTTGGAAATTAAAAAAAAATTTTAATAAGTTTTTTCATATTTTTTATTTTAAAAAATTAAAAAAATTTTTTCTTAATAAATTTTCTCTTAATAATTTTTTTCTTACATTTTATTATAAAAATATCAATAAATCTATGTTTAAAAATTAAAAAAAAATTTTCTTAATAAATTTATTCTTAATATTTTTTTTCTTATTTTTTATTATAATAGCTTTATTTTATTTTATCCTCTTTCTTTCTTTCTTTCTATTTTTTTTTCTCCCTTTTATTCTGAGCTGTGTGGATGAAAGGCTCTTGGTGCTCCAGCCAGGCATCAGGGCTGTGCCTCTGAGGTGGGAGAGCCAACTTCAGGACACTGGTCCACAAGAGACCTCCCAGCTCCATGTAAAACCAAACAGCGAAAATCTCTCAGAGATCTCCATCTCAACATCAAGACCCAGCTTCACTCAACGACCAGCAAGCTACAGTGCTGGACACCCTATGCCAAACAACTAGCAAGACAGGAACACAGCCCCATCCATTAGGAGAGAGGCTGCCTAAAATCATAATAAGGCCACAGACACCCCAAAACACACCACCAGACGTGGACGTGCCCACCAGAAAGACAAGATAGAACCTCATCCACCAGAACACAGGCACTAGTCCCCTACACCAGGAAGCCTACACAACCCACTGAACCAACCTTAGCCACTGGGAACAGATACCAAAAACAACGGGAACTACGAACCTGCAGCCTGTGAAAAGGAGACCCCAAACACAGTAAGATAAGCAAAATGAGATGACAGAAAAACACACAGCAGATGAAGGAGCAGGGTCAAAACACACCAGACCTAACAAATGAAGAGGAAATAGGTAGTCTACCTGAAAAAGAGTTCAGAATAATGATAGTAAGGATGATCCAAAATCTTGGAAATAGAATAGACAAAATGCAAGAAACATTTAACAAGGACGTAGAAGAACTAAGGAGGAACCAAGCAATGATGAAAAACACAATAAATGAAATTAAAAATACTCTAGATGTGATCAATAGCAGAATAACTGAGGCAGAAGAACGGATAAGTGACCTGGAAGATAAAACAGTGGAAATAACTAGTGCAGAGCAGGATAAAGAAAAAAGAATGAAAAGAACTGAGGACAGTCTCAGAGACCTCTGGGACAATGTTAAACGCAGCAACATTCGAATTATAGGGGTCCCAGAAGAAGAAGAGAAAAAGAAAGAGACTGAGAAAATATTTGAACAGATTATAGTTGAAAACTTCCCTAATGTGGGAAAGGAAATAGTTAATCAAGTCCTGGAAGCACAGAGAGTCCCATACAGGATAAATCCAAGGAGAAACACGCCAAGACACATATTAATCAAACTGTCAAAAATTAAATATAAAGAAAACACATTAGGAGAGTAGGGGCAAGATGGCGGAAGAGTAAGACGCAGAGATCACCTTCCTTCCCACAGATACAGTAGAAATACATCTACACGTGGAACTGCTCCTACAGAACACCCACTGAACGCTGGCAGAAGACGTCAGACCTCCCAAACGGCAAGAAAATCCCCACGTACTTGGGTAGGGTAAAAGAAAAAAGAAATAACAGAGACAAAAGAATAGGGATGGGACCTGCGCCAGTGGGAGGGAGCCGTGAAGGAGGAAAGGTTTCCAGGCACTAGGAAGCCCCTTTGTGGGCAGAGACTGTGGGTGGCAGAGGGGGGAAGCTTTGGAGCCGCGGAGGAGAGCACAGCCACAGGGGTGCGGAGGGCAAAGCGGAGAGACTCCCGCACAGAGGCTCGGCGCCAACCAGCACTCACCAGCCCGAGAGGCTTGTCTGCTCACCCGCCGGGGTGGGCGGGGGCTGGGAGCTGAGGCTCGGGCTTTGGTGCTAGCAGGGAGGGAGTCCGGGGAAAAGTCTGCAGCTGCCGAAGAGGCAAGAGACTTTATCTTGCCTCTTTGTTTCACAGCGCGCAAGGAGAGGGGATTCAGAGCGCTGCCTAAACGAAATCCAGAGACGGGTGCGAGCCGCGGCTATCAGTGCGGATCCCACAGCAACAGGGGCGCAGAGGGAAAAATGGAGAGATTCCCGCACAGAGGCTCAGCGCTGAGCAGCGCTTACCAGCCCGAGAGGCTTGTCTGCTCACCCGCTGGGGCGGGCGGGGCTGGGAGCTGAGGCGCGGACTTCGGTCGGATCGCAGGGAGAGGACTGGGGTTGGCGGCGTGAACACAGCCTGAAGGGGTTGGCGTGCCGCGGCGAGCCGGGAGGGAGCCAGAGAGGAGGTCTGCAGCCGCCGAGGAGGCAAGAGACTTTTTCTTGCCTCTTTGTTTCACGGCGTGCAAGGAGAGGGGATTCAGAGCGCCGCCTAGACGAACTCCAGAGGCGGGCGTGAGCCGCGGCTAACAGCATGGACCCCAGAGACGGGCACGAGCCGCGGCCATCAGCGCGGACCCCAGAGACTGGTAGGAAACGCTAAGGCTGCTGCTGCTGCCACCAAGAAGCCTGTGTGCGAGCACAGGTCACTCTCCACACTGCCCCTCCCGGGAGCCGGTGCAGCTCGCCACTGCCAGGCTCCCGTGATCCGGGGACAACTTCCCCGGGAGAACACAAGGCGCACCTCGGGCTGCTGCAACGTCACGACGCCTCTGACGCCGCAGGCTCGCCCTGCCTCCTCTGTACCGCTCCCTCCCCCGGCCTGAGTGAGTCAGAGCCCCCGAAGCAGCTGCTCCTTTAACCCCGTTCTGTCTGGGCAGGGAACGGACGCCCTCAGGCGACCTACATGCAGAAGCGGGTCCACATCCAAAGCTGAACCCCGGGAGCTGTACGAACAAAGAAGAGAAAGGGAAATCTCTCCCAGCAGCCTCAGAAGCAGCGGATTAAAGCTCCACAAACAACCTGATGTGCCTGCATCTGTTGAATACCTGAATAGACAACGAATCACCCCAAATTCAGGAGGTGGACTTGGGAGCAGGATATATTAATTTTTCCCCTTTTCCTTTATTGTGAGTGTATATGTGTATGCTCCTGGGTGAGATTTTGTCTGTATAGCTTTGCTTTCACCATTAGTCCTAGGGTTAGGTCCATCCGTTTGTTGGTCTTGTTTTTTTTTTTTTTGACTTAAAAAATTTTTTTTCTTAATAAATGTTTTCTTAATAATTTTTTCCTTATTTTCTATTTTTGGAAATTAAAAAAAAATTTTACTAAGTTTTTTCATATTTTTTATTTTAAAAAATTAAAAAAAATTTTTCTTAATAAAATTTCTCTTAATAATTTTTTCTTACATTTTATTATAAAAATATCAATAAATCTATGTTTAAAAATTAAAAAAAAATTTTCTTAATAAATTTATTCTTAATATTTTTTTTTCTTATTTTTTATTATAATAGCTTTATTTTATTTTATTTTATCCTCTTTCTTTCTTTCTTTCTATTTTTTTTTCTCCCTTTTATTCTGAGCTGTGTGGATGAAAGGCTCTTGGTGCTCCAGCCAGGCATCAGGGCTGTGCCTCTGAGGTGGGAGAGCCAACTTCAGGACACTGGTCCACAAGAGACCTCCCAGCTCCATGTAAAACCAAACAGCGAAAATCTCTCAGAGATCTCCATCTCAACATCAAGACCCAGCTTCACTCAACGACCAGCAAGCTACAGTGCTGGACACCCTATGCCAAACAACTAGCAAGACAGGAACACAGCCCCATCCATTAGGAGAGAGGCTGCCTAAAATCATAATAAGGCCACAGACACCCCAAAACACACCACCAGACGTGGACGTGCCCACCAGAAAGACAAGATAGAACCTCATCCACCAGAACACAGGCACTAGTCCCCTACACCAGGAAGCCTACACAACCCACTGAACCAACCTTAGCCACTGGGAACAGATACCAAAAACAACGGGAACTACGAACCTGCAGCCTGTGAAAAGGAGACCCCAAACACAGTAAGATAAGCAAAATGAGACGACAGAAAAACACACAGCAGATGAAGGAGCAGGGTCAAAACACACCAGACCTAACAAATGAAGTGGAAATAGGTAGTCTACCTGAAAAAGAGTTCAGAATAATGATAGTAAGGATGATCCAAAATCTTGGAAATAGAATAGACAAAATGCAAGAAACATTTAACAAGGACGTAGAAGAACTAAAGAGGAACCAAGCAATGATGAAAAACACAATAAATGAAATTAAAAATACTCTAGCTGTGATCAATAGCAGAATAACTGAGGCAGAAGAACGGATAAGTGACCTGGAAGATAAAACAGTGGAAATAACTAGTGCAGAGCAGGATAAAGAAAAAAGAATGAAAAGAACTGAGGACAGTCTCAGAGACCTCTGGGACAATGTTAAACGCAGCAACATTCGAATTATAGGGGTCCCAGAAGAAGAAGAGAAAAAGAAAGAGACTGAGAAAATATTTGAACAGATTATAGTTGAAAACTTCCCTAATGTGGGAAAGGAAATAGTTAATCAAGTCCTGGAAGCACAGAGAGTCCCATACAGGATAAATCCAAGGAGAAACACGCCAAGACACATATTAATCAAACTGTCAAAAATTAAATATAAAGAAAACACATTAGGAGAGTAGGGGCAAGATGGCGGAAGAGTAAGACGCAGAGATCACCTTCCTTCCCACAGATACAGTAGAAATACATCTACACGTGGAACTGCTCCTACAGAACACCCACTGAACGCTGGCAGAAGACGTCAGACCTCCCAAACGGCAAGAAAATCCCCACGTACTTGGGTAGGGTAAAAGAAAAAAGAAATAACAGAGACAAAAGAATAGGGATGGGACCTGCGCCAGTGGGAGGGAGCCGTGAAGGAGGAAAGGTTTCCAGGCACTAGGAAGCCCCTTTGTGGGCAGAGACTGTGGGTGGCAGAGGGGGGAAGCTTTGGAGCCGCGGAGGAGAGCACAGCCACAGGGGTGCGGAGGGCAAAGCGGAGAGACTCCCGCACAGAGGCTCGGCGCCAACCAGCACTCACCAGCCCGAGAGGCTTGTCTGCTCACCCGCCGGGGTGGGCGGGGGCTGGGAGCTGAGGCTCGGGCTTTGGTGCTAGCAGGGAGGGAGTCCGGGGAAAAGTCTGCAGCTGCCGAAGAGGCAAGAGACTTTATCTTGCCTCTTTGTTTCACAGCGCGCAAGGAGAGGGGATTCAGAGCGCTGCCTAAACGAAATCCAGAGACGGGTGCGAGCCGCGGCTATCAGTGCGGATCCCACAGCAACAGGGGCGCAGAGGGAAAAATGGAGAGATTCCCGCACAGAGGCTCAGCGCTGAGCAGCGCTTACCAGCCCGAGAGGCTTGTCTGCTCACCCGCTGGGGCGGGCGGGGCTGGGAGCTGAGGCGCGGACTTCGGTCGGATCGCAGGGAGAGGACTGGGGTTGGCGGCGTGAACACAGCCTGAAGGGGTTGGCGTGCCGCGGCGAGCCGGGAGGGAGCCAGAGAGGAGGTCTGCAGCCGCCGAGGAGGCAAGAGACTTTTTCTTGCCTCTTTGTTTCACGGCGTGCAAGGAGAGGGGATTCAGAGCGCCGCCTAGACGAACTCCAGAGGCGGGCGTGAGCCGCGGCTAACAGCATGGACCCCAGAGACGGGCACGAGCCGCGGCCATCAGCGCGGACCCCAGAGACTGGTAGGAAACGCTAAGGCTGCTGCTGCTGCCACCAAGAAGCCTGTGTGCGAGCACAGGTCACTCTCCACACTGCCCCTCCCGGGAGCCGGTGCAGCTCGCCACTGCCAGGCTCCCGTGATCCGGGGACAACTTCCCCGGGAGAACACAAGGCGCACCTCGGGCTGCTGCAACGTCACGACGCCTCTGACGCCGCAGGCTCGCCCTGCCTCCTCTGTACCGCTCCCTCCCCCGGCCTGAGTGAGTCAGAGCCCCCGAAGCAGCTGCTCCTTTAACCCCGTTCTGTCTGGGCAGGGAACGGACGCCCTCAGGCGACCTACATGCAGAAGCGGGTCCACATCCAAAGCTGAACCCCGGGAGCTGTACGAACAAAGAAGAGAAAGGGAAATCTCTCCCAGCAGCCTCAGAAGCAGCGGATTAAAGCTCCACAAACAACCTGATGTGCCTGCATCTGTTGAATACCTGAATAGACAACGAATCACCCCAAATTCAGGAGGTGGACTTGGGAGCAGGATATATTAATTTTTCCCCTTTTCCTTTATTGTGAGTGTATATGTGTATGCTCCTGGGTGAGATTTTGTCTGTATAGCTTTGCTTTCACCATTAGTCCTAGGGTTAGGTCCATCCATTTGTTGTTCTTGTTTTTTTTTTTTTTTTGACTTAAAAAATTTTTTTTCTTAATAAATGTTTTCTTAATAATTTTTTCCTTATTTTCTATTTTTGGAAATTAAAAAAAAATTTTAATAAGTTTTTTCATATTTTTTATTTTAAAAAATTAAAAAAATTTTTTCTTAATAAATTTTCTCTTAATAATTTTTTCTTACATTTTATTATAAAAATATCAATAAATCTATGTTTAAAAATTAAAAAAAAATTTTCTTAATAAATTTATTCTTAATATTTTTTTTCTTATTTTTTATTATAATAGCTTTATTTTATTTTATTTTATCCTCTTTCTTTCTTTCTTTCTATTTTTTTTTCTCCCTTTTATTCTGAGCTGTGTGGATGAAAGGCTCTTGGTGCTCCAGCCAGGCATCAGGGCTGTGCCTCTGAGGTGGGAGAGCCAACTTCAGGACACTGGTCCACAAGAGACCTCCCAGCTCCATGTAAAACCAAACAGCGAAAATCTCTCAGAGATCTCCATCTCAACATCAAGACCCAGCTTCACTCAACGACCAGCAAGCTACAGTGCTGGACACCCTATGCCAAACAACTAGCAAGACAGGAACACAGCCCCATCCATTAGGAGAGAGGCTGCCTAAAATCATAATAAGGCCACAGACACCCCAAAACACACCACCAGACGTGGACGTGCCCACCAGAAAGACAAGATAGAACCTCATCCACCAGAACACAGGCACTAGTCCCCTACACCAGGAAGCCTACACAACCCACTGAACCAACCTTAGCCACTGGGAACAGATACCAAAAACAACGGGAACTACGAACCTGCAGCCTGTGAAAAGGAGACCCCAAACACAGTAAGATAAGCAAAATGAGACGACAGAAAAACACACAGCAGATGAAGGAGCAGGGTCAAAACACACCAGACCTAACAAATGAAGAGGAAATAGGTAGTCTACCTGAAAAAGAGTTCAGAATAATGATAGTAAGGATGATCCAAAATCTTGGAAATAGAATAGACAAAATGCAAGAAACATTTAACAAGGACGTAGAAGAACTAAAGAGGAACCAAGCAATGATGGAAAACACAATAAATGAAATTAAAAATACTCTAGATGTGATCAATAGCAGAATAACTGAGGCAGAAGAACGGATAAGTGACCTGGAAGATAAAACAGTGGAAATAACTAGTGCAGAGCAGGATAAAGAAAAAAGAATGAAAAGAACTGAGGACAGTCTCAGAGACCTCTGGGACAATGTTAAACGCAGCAACATTCGAATTATAGGGGTCCCAGAAGAAGAAGAGAAAAAGAAAGAGACTGAGAAAATATTTGAACAGATTATAGTTGAAAACTTCCCTAATGTGGGAAAGGAAATAGTTAATCAAGTCCTGGAAGCACAGAGAGTCCCATACAGGATAAATCCAAGGAGAAACACGCCAAGACACATATTAATCAAACTGTCAAAAATTAAATATAAAGAAAACACATTAGGAGAGTAGGGGCAAGATGGCGGAAGAGTAAGACGCAGAGATCACCTTCCTTCCCACAGATACAGTAGAAATACATCTACACGTGGAACTGCTCCTACAGAACACCCACTGAACGCTGGCAGAAGACGTCAGACCTCCCAAACGGCAAGAAAATCCCCACGTACTTGGGTAGGGTAAAAGAAAAAAGAAATAACAGAGACAAAAGAATAGGGATGGGACCTGCGCCAGTGGGAGGGAGCCGTGAAGGAGGAAAGGTTTCCAGGCACTAGGAAGCCCCTTTGTGGGCAGAGACTGTGGGTGGCAGAGGGGGGAAGCTTCGGAGCCGCGGAGGAGAGCACAGCCACAGGGGTGCGGAGGGCAAAGCGGAGAGACTCCCGCACAGAGGCTCGGCGCCAACCAGCACTCACCAGCCCGAGAGGCTTGTCTGCTCACCCGCCGGGGTGGGCGGGGGCTGGGAGCTGAGGCTCGGGCTTTGGTGCTAGCAGGGAGGGAGTCCGGGGAAAAGTCTGCAGCTGCCGAAGAGGCAAGAGACTTTATCTTGCCTCTTTGTTTCACAGCGCGCAAGGAGAGGGGATTCAGAGCGCTGCCTAAACGAAATCCAGAGACGGGTGCGAGCCGCGGCTATCAGTGCGGATCCCACAGCAACAGGGGCGCAGAGGGAAAAATGGAGAGATTCCCGCACAGAGGCTCAGCGCTGAGCAGCGCTTACCAGCCCGAGAGGCTTGTCTGCTCACCCGCTGGGGCGGGCGGGGCTGGGAGCTGAGGCGCGGACTTCGGTCGGATCGCAGGGAGAGGACTGGGGTTGGCGGCGTGAACACAGCCTGAAGGGGTTGGCGTGCCGCGGCGAGCCGGGAGGGAGCCAGAGAGGAGGTCTGCAGCCGCCGAGGAGGCAAGAGACATTTTCTTGCCTCTTTGTTTCGCAGCGTGCAAGGAGAGGGGATTCAGAGCGCCGCCTAGACGAACTCCAGAGGCGGGCGTGAGCCGCGGCTAACAGCATGGACCCCAGAGACGGGCACGAGCCGCGGCCATCAGCGCGGACCCCAGAGACTGGTAGGAAACGCTAAGGCTGCTGCTGCTGCCACCAAGAAGCCTGTGTGCGAGCACAGGTCACTCTCCACACTGCCCCTCCCGGGAGCCGGTGCAGCTCGCCACTGCCAGGCTCCCGTGATCCGGGGACAACTTCCCCGGGAGAACACAAGGCGCACCTCGGGCTGCTGCAACGTCACGACGCCTCTGACGCCGCAGGCTCGCCCCGCCTCCTCTGTACCGCTCCCTCCCCCGGCCTGAGTGAGTCAGAGCCCCCGAAGCAGCTGCTCCTTTAACCCCGTTCTGTCTGGGCAGGGAACGGACGCCCTCAGGCGACCTACATGCAGAGGCGGGTCCACATCCAAAGCTGAACCCCGGGAGCTGTACGAACAAAGAAGAGAAAGGGAAATCTCTCCCAGCAGCCTCAGAAGCAGCGGATTAAAGCTCCACAAACAACCTGATGTGCCTGCATCTGTTGAATACCTGAATAGACAACGAATCACCCCAAATTCAGGAGGTGGACTTGGGAGCAGGATATATTAATTTTTCCCCTTTTCCTTTATTGTGAGTGTATATGTGTATGCTCCTGGGTGAGATTTTGTCTGTATAGCTTTGCTTTCACCATTAGTCCTAGGGTTAGGTCCATCCGTTTGTTGGTCTTGTTTTTTTTTTTTTTGACTTAAAAAATTTTTTTTCTTAATAAATGTTTTCTTAATAATTTTTTCCTTATTTTCTATTTTTGGAAATTAAAAAAAAATTTTAATAAGTTTTTTCATATTTTTTATTTTAAAAAATTAAAAAAAATTTTTCTTAATAAAATTTCTCTTAATAATTTTTTCTTACATTTTATTATAAAAATATCAATAAATCTATGTTTAAAAATTAAAAAAAAATTTTCTTAATAAATTTATTCTTAATATTTTTTTTTCTTATTTTTTATTATAATAGCTTTATTTTATTTTATTTTATCCTCTTTCTTTCTTTCTTTCTATTTTTTTTTCTCCCTTTTATTCTGAGCTGTGTGGATGAAAGGCTCTTGGTGCTCCAGCCAGGCATCAGGGCTGTGCCTCTGAGGTGGGAGAGCCAACTTCAGGACACTGGTCCACAAGAGACCTCCCAGCTCCATGTAAAACCAAACAGCGAAAATCTCTCAGAGATCTCCATCTCAACATCAAGACCCAGCTTCACTCAACGACCAGCAAGCTACAGTGCTGGACACCCTATGCCAAACAACTAGCAAGACAGGAACACAGCCCCATCCATTAGGAGAGAGGCTGCCTAAAATCATAATAAGGCCACAGACACCCCAAAACACACCACCAGACGTGGACGTGCCCACCAGAAAGACAAGATAGAACCTCATCCACCAGAACACAGGCACTAGTCCCCTACACCAGGAAGCCTACACAACCCACTGAACCAACCTTAGCCACTGGGAACAGATACCAAAAACAACGGGAACTACGAACCTGCAGCCTGTGAAAAGGAGACCCCAAACACAGTAAGATAAGCAAAATGAGACGACAGAAAAACACACAGCAGATGAAGGAGCAGGGTCAAAACACACCAGACCTAACAAATGAAGAGGAAATAGGTAGTCTACCTGAAAAAGAGTTCAGAATAATGATAGTAAGGATGATCCAAAATCTTGGAAATAGAATAGACAAAATGCAAGAAACATTTAACAAGGACGTAGAAGAACTAAAGAGGAACCAAGCAATGATGGAAAACACAATAAATGAAATTAAAAATACTCTAGATGTGATCAATAGCAGAATAACTGAGGCAGAAGAACGGATAAGTGACCTGGAAGATAAAACAGTGGAAATAACTAGTGCAGAGCAGGATAAAGAAAAAAGAATGAAAAGAACTGAGGACAGTCTCAGAGACCTCTGGGACAATGTTAAACGCAGCAACATTCGAATTATAGGGGTCCCAGAAGAAGAAGAGAAAAAGAAAGAGACTGAGAAAATATTTGAACAGATTATAGTTGAAAACTTCCCTAATGTGGGAAAGGAAATAGTTAATCAAGTCCTGGAAGCACAGAGAGTCCCATACAGGATAAATCCAAGGAGAAACACGCCAAGACACATATTAATCAAACTGTCAAAAATTAAATATAAAGAAAACACATTAGGAGAGTAGGGGCAAGATGGCGGAAGAGTAAGACGCAGAGATCACCTTCCTTCCCACAGATACAGTAGAAATACATCTACACGTGGAACTGCTCCTACAGAACACCCACTGAACGCTGGCAGAAGACGTCAGACCTCCCAAACGGCAAGAAAATCCCCACGTACTTGGGTAGGGTAAAAGAAAAAAGAAATAACAGAGACAAAAGAATAGGGATGGGACCTGCGCCAGTGGGAGGGAGCCGTGAAGGAGGAAAGGTTTCCAGGCACTAGGAAGCCCCTTTGTGGGCAGAGACTGTGGGTGGCAGAGGGGGGAAGCTTCGGAGCCGCGGAGGAGAGCACAGCCACAGGGGTGCGGAGGGCAAAGCGGAGAGACTCCCGCACAGAGGCTCGGCGCCAACCAGCACTCACCAGCCCGAGAGGCTTGTCTGCTCACCCGCCGGGGTGGGCGGGGGCTGGGAGCTGAGGCTCGGGCTTTGGTGCTAGCAGGGAGGGAGTCCGGGGAAAAGTCTGCAGCTGCCGAAGAGGCAAGAGACTTTATCTTGCCTCTTTGTTTCACAGCACGCAAGGAGAGGGGATTCAGAGCGCTGCCTAAACGAAATCCAGAGACGGGTGCGAGCCGCGGCTATCAGTGCGGATCCCACAGCAACAGGGGCGCAGAGGGAAAAATGGAGAGATTCCCGCACAGAGGCTCAGCGCTGAGCAGCGCTTACCAGCCCGAGAGGCTTGTCTGCTCACCCGCTGGGGCGGGCGGGGCTGGGAGCTGAGGCGCGGACTTCGGTCGGATCGCAGGGAGAGGACTGGGGTTGGCGGCGTGAACACAGCCTGAAGGGGTTGGCGTGCCGCGGCGAGCCGGGAGGGAGCCAGAGAGGAGGTCTGCAGCCGCCGAGGAGGCAAGAGACATTTTCTTGCCTCTTTGTTTCGCAGCGTGCAAGGAGAGGGGATTCAGAGCGCTGCCTAGACGAACTCCAGAGGCGGGCGTGAGCCGCGGCTAACAGCATGGACCCCAGAGACGGGCACGAGCCGCGGCCATCAGCGCGGACCCCAGAGACTGGTAGGAAACGCTAAGGCTGCTGCTGCTGCCACCAAGAAGCCTGTGTGCGAGCACAGGTCACTCTCCACACTGCCCCTCCCGGGAGCCGGTGCAGCTCGCCACTGCCAGGCTCCCGTGATCCGGGGACAACTTCCCCGGGAGAACACAAGGCGCACCTCGGGCTGCTGCAACGTCACGACGCCTCTGACGCCGCAGGCTCGCCCCGCCTCCTCTGTACCGCTCCCTCCCCCGGCCTGAGTGAGTCAGAGCCCCCGAAGCAGCTGCTCCTTTAACCCCGTTCTGTCTGGGCAGGGAACGGACGCCCTCAGGCGACCTACATGCAGAGGCGGGTCCACATCCAAAGCTGAACCCCGGGAGCTGTACGAACAAAGAAGAGAAAGGGAAATCTCTCCCAGCAGCCTCAGAAGCAGCGGATTAAAGCTCCACAAACAACCTGATGTGCCTGCATCTGTTGAATACCTGAATAGACAACGAATCACCCCAAATTCAGGAGGTGGACTTGGGAGCAGGATATATTAATTTTTCCCCTTTTCCTTTATTGTGAGTGTATATGTGTATGCTCCTGGGTGAGATTTTGTCTGTATAGCTTTGCTTTCACCATTAGTCCTAGGGTTAGGTCCATCCGTTTGTTGTTCTTGTTTTTTTTTTTTTTTTACTTAAAAAATTTTTTTTCTTAATAAATGTTTTCTTAATAATTTTTTCCTTATTTTCTATTTTTGGAAATTAAAAAAAAATTTTTAATAAGTTTTTTCATATTTTTTATTTTAAAATATTAAAAAAATTTTTTCTTAATAAATTTTCTCTTAATAATTTTTTTCTTACATTTTATTATAAAAATATCAATAAATCTATGTTTAAAAATTAAAAAAAAATTTTCTTAATAAATTTATTCTTAATATTTTTTTTTCTTATTTTTTATTATAATAGCTTTATTTTATTTTATTTTATCCTCTTTCTTTCTTTCTTTCTATTTTTTTTTCTCCCTTTTATTCTGAGCTGTGTGGATGAAAGGCTCTTGGTGCTCCAGCCAGGCATCAGGGCTGTGCCTCTGAGGTGGGAGAGCCAACTTCAGGACACTGGTCCACAAGAGACCTCCCAGCTCCATGTAAAACCAAACAGCGAAAATCTCTCAGAGATCTCCATCTCAACATCAAGACCCAGCTTCACTCAACGACCAGCAAGCTACAGTGCTGGACACCCTATGCCAAACAACTAGCAAGACAGGAACACAGCCCCATCCATTAGGAGAGAGGCTGCCTAAAATCATAATAAGGCCACAGACACCCCAAAACACACCACCAGACGTGGACGTGCCCACCAGAAAGACAAGATAGAACCTCATCCACCAGAACACAGGCACTAGTCCCCTACACCAGGAAGCCTACACAACCCACTGAACCAACCTTAGCCACTGGGAACAGATACCAAAAACAACGGGAACTACGAACCTGCAGCCTGTGAAAAGGAGACCCCAAACACAGTAAGATAAGCAAAATGAGACGACAGAAAAACACACAGCAGATGAAGGAGCAGGGTCAAAACACACCAGACCTAACAAATGAAGAGGAAATAGGTAGTCTACCTGAAAAAGAGTTCAGAATAATGATAGTAAGGATGATCCAAAATCTTGGAAATAGAATAGACAAAATGCAAGAAACATTTAACAAGGACATAGAAGAACTAAAGAGGAACCAAGCAATGATGAAAAACACAATAAATGAAATTAAAAATACTCTAGCTGTGATCAATAGCAGAATAACTGAGGCAGAAGAACGGATAAGTGACCTGGAAGATAAAACAGTGGAAATAACTAGTGCAGAGCAGGATAAAGAAAAAAGAATGAAAAGAACTGAGGACAGTCTCAGAGACCTCTGGGACAATGTTAAACGCAGCAACATTCGAATTATAGGGGTCCCAGAAGAAGAAGAGAAAAAGAAAGAGACTGAGAAAATATTTGAACAGATTATAGTTGAAAACTTCCCTAATGTGGGAAAGGAAATAGTTAATCAAGTCCTGGAAGCACAGAGAGTCCCATACAGGATAAATCCAAGGAGAAACACGCCAAGACACATATTAATCAAACTGTCAAAAATTAAATATAAAGAAAACACATTAGGAGAGTAGGGGCAAGATGGCGGAAGAGTAAGACGCAGAGATCACCTTCCTTCCCACAGATACAGTAGAAATACATCTACACGTGGAACTGCTCCTACAGAACACCCACTGAACGCTGGCAGAAGACGTCAGACCTCCCAAACGGCAAGAAAATCCCCACGTACTTGGGTAGGGTAAAAGAAAAAAGAAATAACAGAGACAAAAGAATAGGGATGGGACCTGCGCCAGTGGGAGGGAGCCGTGAAGGAGGAAAGGTTTCCAGGCACTAGGAAGCCCCTTTGTGGGCAGAGACTGTGGGTGGCAGAGGGGGGAAGCTTTGGAGCCGCGGAGGAGAGCACAGCCACAGGGGTGTGGAGGGCAAAGCGGAGAGACTCCCGCACAGAGGCTCGGCGCCAACCAGCACTCACCAGCCCGAGAGGCTTGTCTGCTCACCCGCCGGGGTGGGCGGGGGCTGGGAGCTGAGGCTCGGGCTTTGGTGCTAGCAGGGAGGGAGTCCGGGGAAAAGTCTGCAGCTGCCGAAGAGGCAAGAGACTTTATCTTGCCTCTTTGTTTCACAGCGCGCAAGGAGAGGGGATTCAGAGCGCTGCCTAAACGAAATCCAGAGACGGGTGCGAGCCGCGGCTATCAGTGCGGATCCCACAGCAACAGGGGCGCAGAGGGAAAAATGGAGAGATTCCCGCACAGAGGCTCAGCGCTGAGCAGCGCTTACCAGCCCGAGAGGCTTGTCTGCTCACCCGCTGGGGCGGGCGGGGCTGGGAGCTGAGGCGCGGACTTCGGTCGGATCGCAGGGAGAGGACTGGGGTTGGCGGCGTGAACACAGCCTGAAGGGGTTGGCGTGCCGCGGCGAGCCGGGAGGGAGCCAGAGAGGAGGTCTGCAGCCGCCGAGGAGGCAAGAGACTTTTTCTTGCCTCTTTGTTTCACGGCGTGCAAGGAGAGGGGATTCAGAGCGCCGCCTAGACGAACTCCAGAGGCGGGCGTGAGCCGCGGCTAACAGCATGGACCCCAGAGACGGGCACGAGCCGCGGCCATCAGCGCGGACCCCAGAGACTGGTAGGAAACGCTAAGGCTGCTGCTGCTGCCACCAAGAAGCCTGTGTGCGAGCACAGGTCACTCTCCACACTGCCCCTCCCGGGAGCCGGTGCAGCTCGCCACTGCCAGGCTCCCGTGATCCGGGGACAACTTCCCCGGGAGAACACAAGGCGCACCTCGGGCTGCTGCAACGTCACGACGCCTCTGACGCCGCAGGCTCGCCCTGCCTCCTCTGTACCGCTCCCTCCCCCGGCCTGAGTGAGTCAGAGCCCCCGAAGCAGCTGCTCCTTTAACCCCGTTCTGTCTGGGCAGGGAACGGACGCCCTCAGGCGACCTACATGCAGAAGCGGGTCCACATCCAAAGCTGAACCCCGGGAGCTGTATGAACAAAGAAGAGAAAGGGAAATCTCTCCCAGCAGCCTCAGAAGCAGCGGATTAAAGCTCCACAAACAACCTGATGTGCCTGCATCTGTTGAATACCTGAATAGACAACGAATCACCCCAAATTCAGGAGGTGGACTTGGGAGCAGGATATATTAATTTTTCCCCTTTTCCTTTATTGTGAGTGTATATGTGTATGCTCCTGGGTGAGATTTTGTCTGTATAGCTTTGCTTTCACCATTAGTCCTAGGGTTAGGTCCATCCATTTGTTGTTCTTGTTTTTTTTTTTTTTTTGACTTAAAAAATTTTTTTTCTTAATAAATGTTTTCTTAATAATTTTTTCCTTATTTTCTATTTTTGGAAATTAAAAAAAAATTTTAATAAGTTTTTTCATATTTTTTATTTTAAAAAATTAAAAAAATTTTTTCTTAATAAATTTTCTCTTAATAATTTTTTCTTACATTTTATTATAAAAATATCAATAAATCTATGTTTAAAAATTAAAAAAAATTTTTCTTAATAAATTTATTCTTAATATTTTTTTTCTTATTTTTTATTATAATAGCTTTATTTTATTTTATTTTATCCTCTTTCTTTCTTTCTTTCTATTTTTTTTTCTCCCTTTTATTCTGAGCTGTGTGGATGAAAGGCTCTTGGTGCTCCAGCCAGGCATCAGGGCTGTGCCTCTGAGGTGGGAGAGCCAACTTCAGGACACTGGTCCACAAGAGACCTCCCAGCTCCATGTAAAACCAAACAGCGAAAATCTCTCAGAGATCTCCATCTCAACATCAAGACCCAGCTTCACTCAACGACCAGCAAGCTACAGTGCTGGACACCCTATGCCAAACAACTAGCAAGACAGGAACACAGCCCCATCCATTAGGAGAGAGGCTGCCTAAAATCATAATAAGGCCACAGACACCCCAAAACACACCACCAGACGTGGACGTGCCCACCAGAAAGACAAGATAGAACCTCATCCACCAGAACACAGGCACTAGTCCCCTACACCAGGAAGCCTACACAACCCACTGAACCAACCTTAGCCACTGGGAACAGATACCAAAAACAACGGGAACTACGAACCTGCAGCCTGTGAAAAGGAGACCCCAAACACAGTAAGATAAGCAAAATGAGATGACAGAAAAACACACAGCAGATGAAGGAGCAGGGTCAAAACACACCAGACCTAACAAATGAAGAGGAAATAGGTAGTCTACCTGAAAAAGAGTTCAGAATAATGATAGTAAGGATGATCCAAAATCTTGGAAATAGAATAGACAAAATGCAAGAAACATTTAACAAGGACGTAGAAGAACTAAAGAGGAACCAAGCAATGATGAAAAACACAATAAATGAAATTAAAAATACTCTAGCTGTGATCAATAGCAGAATAACTGAGGCAGAAGAACGGATAAGTGACCTGGAAGATAAAACAGTGGAAATAACTAGTGCAGAGCAGGATAAAGAAAAAAGAATGAAAAGAACTGAGGACAGTCTCAGAGACCTCTGGGACAATGTTAAACGCAGCAACATTCGAATTATAGGGGTCCCAGAAGAAGAAGAGAAAAAGAAAGAGACTGAGAAAATATTTGAACAGATTATAGTTGAAAACTTCCCTAATGTGGGAAAGGAAATAGTTAATCAAGTCCTGGAAGCACAGAGAGTCCCATACAGGATAAATCCAAGGAGAAACACGCCAAGACACATATTAATCAAACTGTCAAAAATTAAATATAAAGAAAACACATTAGGAGAGTAGGGGCAAGATGGCGGAAGAGTAAGACGCAGAGATCACCTTCCTTCCCACAGATACAGTAGAAATACATCTACACGTGGAACTGCTCCTACAGAACACCCACTGAACGCTGGCAGAAGACGTCAGACCTCCCAAACGGCAAGAAAATCCCCACGTACTTGGGTAGGGTAAAAGAAAAAAGAAATAACAGAGACAAAAGAATAGGGATGGGACCTGCGCCAGTGGGAGGGAGCCGTGAAGGAGGAAAGGTTTCCAGGCACTAGGAAGCCCCTTTGTGGGCAGAGACTGTGGGTGGCAGAGGGGGGAAGCTTCGGAGCCGCGGAGGAGAGCACAGCCACAGGGGTGCGGAGGGCAAAGCGGAGAGACTCCCTCACAGAGGCTCGGCGCCAACCAGCACTCACCAGCCCGAGAGGCTTGTCTGCTCACCCGCCGGGGTGGGCGGGGGCTGGGAGCTGAGGCTCGGGCTTTGGTGCTAGCAGGGAGGGAGTCTGGGGAAAAGTCTGCAGCTGCCGAAGAGGCAAGAGACTTTATCTTGCCTCTTTGTTTCACAGCGCGCAAGGAGAGGGGATTCAGAGCGCTGCCTAAACGAAATCCAGAGACGGGTGCGAGCCACGGCTATCAGTGCGGATCCCACAGCAACAGGGGCGCAGAGGGAAAAATGGAGAGATTCCCGCACAGAGGCTCAGCGCTGAGCAGCGCTTACCAGCCCGAGAGGCTTGTCTGCTCACCCGCTGGGGCGGGCGGGGCTGGGAGCTGAGGCACGGACTTCGGTCGGATCGCAGGGAGAGGACTGGGGTTGGCGGCGTGAACACAGCCTGAAGGGGTTGGCGTGCCGCGGCGAGCCGGGAGGGAGCCAGAGAGGAGGTCTGCAGCCGCCGAGGAGGCAAGAGACATTTTCTTGCCTCTTTGTTTCGCGGCGTGCAAGGAGAGGGGATTCAGAGCGCCGCCTAGACGAACTCCAGAGGCGGGCGTGAGCCGCGGCTAACAGCATGGACCCCAGAGACGGGCACGAGCCGCGGCCATCAGCGCGGACCCCAGAGACTGGTAGGAAACGCTAAGGCTGCTGCTGCTGCCACCAAGAAGCCTGTGTGCGAGCACAGGTCACTCTCCACACTGCCCCTCCCGGGAGCCGGTGCAGCTCGCCACTGCCAGGCTCCCGTGATCCGGGGACAACTTCCCCGGGAGAACACAAGGCGCACCTCGGGCTGCTGCAACGTCACGACGCCTCTGACGCCGCAGGCTCGCCCCGCCTCCTCTGTACCGCTCCCTCCCCCGGCCTGAGTGAGTCAGAGCCCCCGAAGCAGCTGCTCCTTTAACCCCGTTCTGTCTGGGCAGGGAACGGACGCCCTCAGGCGACCTACATGCAGAGGCGGGTCCACATCCAAAGCTGAACCCCGGGAGCTGTACGAACAAAGAAGAGAAAGGGAAATCTCTCCCAGCAGCCTCAGAACCAGCGGATTAAAGCTCCACAAACAACCTGATGTGCCTGCATCTGTTGAATACCTGAATAGACAATGAATCACCCCAAATTCAGGAGGTGGACTTGGGAGCAGGATATATTAATTTTTCCCCTTTTCCTTTATTGTGAGTGTATATGTGTATGCTCCTGGGTGAGATTTTGTCTGTATAGCTTTGCTTTCACCATTAGTCCTAGGGTTAGGTCCATCCGTTTGTTGTTCTTGTTTTTTTTTTTTTTTACTTAAAAAATTTTTTTTCTTAATAAATGTTTTCTTAATAATTTTTTCCTTATTTTCTATTTTTGGAAATTAAAAAAAAATTTTAATAAGTTTTTTCATATTTTTTATTTTAAAAAATTAAAAAAATTTTTTCTTAATAAATTTTCTCTTAATAATTTTTTTCTTACATTTTATTATAAAAATATCAATAAATCTATGTTTAAAAATTAAAAAAAAATTTTCTTAATAAATTTATTCTTAATATTTTTTTTTCTTATTTTTTATTATAATAGCTTTATTTTATTTTATCCTCTTTCTTTCTTTCTTTCTATTTTTTTTTCTCCCTTTTATTCTGAGCTGTGTGGATGAAAGGCTCTTGGTGCTCCAGCCAGGCATCAGGGCTGTGCCTCTGAGGTGGGAGAGCCAACTTCAGGACACTGGTCCATGAGAGACCTCCCAGCTCCATGTAAAACCAAACAGCGAAAATCTCTCAGAGATCTCCATCTCAACATCAAGACCCAGCTTCACTCAACGACCAGCAAGCTACAGTGCTGGACACCCTATGCCAAACAACTAGCAAGACAGGAACACAGCCCCATCCATTAGGAGAGAGGCTGCCTAAAATCATAATAAGGCCACAGACACCCCAAAACACACCACCAGACGTGGACGTGCCCACCAGAAAGACAAGATAGAACCTCATCCACCAGAACACAGGCACTAGTCCCCTACACCAGGAAGCCTACACAACCCACTGAACCAACCTTAGCCACTGGGAACAGATACCAAAAACAACGGGAACTACGAACCTGCAGCCTGTGAAAAGGAGACCCCAAACACAGTAAGATAAGCAAAATGAGACGACAGAAAAACACACAGCAGATGAAGGAGCAGGGTCAAAACACACCAGACCTAACAAATGAAGAGGAAATAGGTAGTCTACCTGAAAAAGAGTTCAGAATAATGATAGTAAGGATGATCCAAAATCTTGGAAATAGAATAGACAAAATGCAAGAAACATTTAACAAGGACGTAGAAGAACTAAAGAGGAACCAAGCAATGATGGAAAACACAATAAATGAAATTAAAAATACTCTAGATGTGATCAATAGCAGAATAACTGAGGCAGAAGAACGGATAAGTGACCTGGAAGATAAAACAGTGGAAATAACTAGTGCAGAGCAGGATAAAGAAAAAAGAATGAAAAGAACTGAGGACAGTCTCAGAGACCTCTGGGACAATGTTAAACGCAGCAACATTCGAATTATAGGGGTCCCAGAAGAAGAAGAGAAAAAGAAAGAGACTGAGAAAATATTTGAACAGATTATAGTTGAAAACTTCCCTAATGTGGGAAAGGAAATAGTTAATCAAGTCCTGGAAGCACAGAGAGTCCCATACAGGATAAATCCAAGGAGAAACACGCCAAGACACATATTAATCAAACTGTCAAAAATTAAATATAAAGAAAACACATTAGGAGAGTAGGGGCAAGATGGCGGAAGAGTAAGACGCAGAGATCACCTTCCTTCCCACAGATACAGTAGAAATACATCTACACGTGGAACTGCTCCTACAGAACACCCACTGAACGCTGGCAGAAGACGTCAGACCTCCCAAACGGCAAGAAAATCCCCACGTACTTGGGTAGGGTAAAAGAAAAAAGAAATAACAGAGACAAAAGAATAGGGATGGGACCTGCGCCAGTGGGAGGGAGCCGTGAAGGAGGAAAGGTTTCCAGGCACTAGGAAGCCCCTTTGTGGGCAGAGACTGTGGGTGGCAGAGGGGGGAAGCTTCGGAGCCGCGGAGGAGAGCACAGCCACAGGGGTGCGGAGGGCAAAGCGGAGAGACTCCCGCACAGAGGCTCGGCGCCAACCAGCACTCACCAGCCCGAGAGGCTTGTCTGCTCACCCGCCGGGGTGGGCGGGGGCTGGGAGCTGAGGCTCGGGCTTTGGTGCTAGCAGGGAGGGAGTCCGGGGAAAAGTCTGCAGCTGCCGAAGAGGCAAGAGACTTTATCTTGCCTCTTTGTTTCACAGCGCGCAAGGAGAGGGGATTCAGAGCGCTGCCTAAACGAAATCCAGAGACGGGTGCGAGCCGCGGCTATCAGTGCGGATCCCACAGCAACAGGGGCGCAGAGGGAAAAATGGAGAGATTCCCGCACAGAGGCTCAGCGCTGAGCAGCGCTTACCAGCCCGAGAGGCTTGTCTGCTCACCCGCTGGGGCGGGCGGGGCTGGGAGCTGAGGCGCGGACTTCGGTCGGATCGCAGGGAGAGGACTGGGGTTGGCGGCGTGAACACAGCCTGAAGGGGTTGGCGTGCCGCGGCGAGCCGGGAGGGAGCCAGAGAGGAGGTCTGCAGCCGCCGAGGAGGCAAGAGACATTTTCTTGCCTCTTTGTTTCGCGGCGTGCAAGGAGAGGGGATTCAGAGCGCCGCCTAGACGAACTCCAGAGGCGGGCGTGAGCCGCGGCTAACAGCATGGACCCCAGAGACGGGCACGAGCCGCGGCCATCAGCGCGGACCCCAGAGACTGGTAGGAAACGCTAAGGCTGCTGCTGCTGCCACCAAGAAGCCTGTGTGCGAGCACAGGTCACTCTCCACACTGCCCCTCCCGGGAGCCGGTGCAGCTCGCCACTGCCAGGCTCCCGTGATCCGGGGACAACTTCCCCGGGAGAACACAAGGCGCACCTCGGGCTGCTGCAACGTCACGACGCCTCTGACGCCGCAGGCTCGCCCCGCCTCCTCTGTACCGCTCCCTCCCCCGGCCTGAGTGAGTCAGAGCCCCCGAAGCAGCTGCTCCTTTAACCCCGTTCTGTCTGGGCAGGGAACGGACGCCCTCAGGCGACCTACATGCAGAGGCGGGTCCACATCCAAAGCTGAACCCCGGGAGCTGTACGAACAAAGAAGAGAAAGGGAAATCTCTCCCAGCAGCCTCAGAAGCAGCGGATTAAAGCTCCACAAACAACCTGATGTGCCTGCATCTGTTGAATACCTGAATAGACAACGAATCACCCCAAATTCAGGAGGTGGACTTGGGAGCAGGATATATTAATTTTTCCCCTTTTCCTTTATTGTGAGTGTATATGTGTATGCTCCTGGGTGAGATTTTGTCTGTATAGCTTTGCTTTCACCATTAGTCCTAGGGTTAGGTCCATCCGTTTGTTGTTCTTGTTTTTTTTTTTTTTTTTACTTAAAAAATTTTTTTTCTTAATAAATGTTTTCTTAATAATTTTTTCCTTATTTTCTATTTTTGGAAATTAAAAAAAAATTTTAATAAGTTTTTTCATATTTTTTATTTTAAAAAATTAAAAAAATTTTTTCTTAATAAATTTTCTCTTAATAATTTTTTTCTTACATTTTATTATAAAAATATCAATAAATCTATGTTTAAAAATTAAAAAAAAATTTTCTTAATAAATTTATTCTTAATATTTTTTTTTCTTATTTTTTATTATAATAGCTTTATTTTATTTTATTTTATCCTCTTTCTTTCTTTCTTTCTATTTTTTTTTCTCCCTTTTATTCTGAGCTGTGTGGATGAAAGGCTCTTGGTGCTCCAGCCAGGCATCAGGGCTGTGCCTCTGAGGTGGGAGAGCCAACTTCAGGACACTGGTCCACAAGAGACCTCCCAGCTCCATGTAAAACCAAACAGCGAAAATCTCTCAGAGATCTCCATCTCAACATCAAGACCCAGCTTCACTCAACGACCAGCAAGCTACAGTGCTGGACACCCTATGCCAAACAACTAGCAAGACAGGAACACAGCCCCATCCATTAGGAGAGAGGCTGCCTAAAATCATAATAAGGCCACAGACACCCCAAAACACACCACCAGACGTGGACGTGCCCACCAGAAAGACAAGATAGAACCTCATCCACCAGAACACAGGCACTAGTCCCCTACACCAGGAAGCCTACACAACCCACTGAACCAACCTTAGCCACTGGGAACAGATACCAAAAACAACGGGAACTACGAACCTGCAGCCTGTGAAAAGGAGACCCCAAACACAGTAAGATAAGCAAAATGAGACGACAGAAAAACACACAGCAGATGAAGGAGCAGGGTCAAAACACACCAGACCTAACAAATGAAGAGGAAATAGGTAGTCTACCTGAAAAAGAGTTCAGAATAATGATAGTAAGGATGATCCAAAATCTTGGAAATAGAATAGACAAAATGCAAGAAACATTTAACAAGGACGTAGAAGAACTAAAGAGGAACCAAGCAATGATGGAAAACACAATAAATGAAATTAAAAATACTCTAGATGTGATCAATAGCAGAATAACTGAGGCAGAAGAACGGATAAGTGACCTGGAAGATAAAACAGTGGAAATAACTAGTGCAGAGCAGGATAAAGAAAAAAGAATGAAAAGAACTGAGGACAGTCTCAGAGACCTCTGGGACAATGTTAAACGCAGCAACATTCGAATTATAGGGGTCCCAGAAGAAGAAGAGAAAAAGAAAGAGACTGAGAAAATATTTGAACAGATTATAGTTGAAAACTTCCCTAATGTGGGAAAGGAAATAGTTAATCAAGTCCTGGAAGCACAGAGAGTCCCATACAGGATAAATCCAAGGAGAAACACGCCAAGACACATATTAATCAAACTGTCAAAAATTAAATATAAAGAAAACACATTAGGAGAGTAGGGGCAAGATGGCGGAAGAGTAAGACGCAGAGATCACCTTCCTTCCCACAGATACAGTAGAAATACATCTACACGTGGAACTGCTCCTACAGAACACCCACTGAACGCTGGCAGAAGACGTCAGACCTCCCAAACGGCAAGAAAATCCCCACGTACTTGGGTAGGGTAAAAGAAAAAAGAAATAACAGAGACAAAAGAATAGGGATGGGACCTGCGCCAGTGGGAGGGAGCCGTGAAGGAGGAAAGGTTTCCAGGCACTAGGAAGCCCCTTTGTGGGCAGAGACTGTGGGTGGCAGAGGGGGGAAGCTTCGGAGCCGCGGAGGAGAGCACAGCCACAGGGGTGCGGAGGGCAAAGCGGAGAGACTCCCGCACAGAGGCTCGGCGCCAACCAGCACTCACCAGCCCGAGAGGCTTGTCTGCTCACCCGCCGGGGTGGGCGGGGGCTGGGAGCTGAGGCTCGGGCTTTGGTGCTAGCAGGGAGGGAGTCCGGGGAAAAGTCTGCAGCTGCCGAAGAGGCAAGAGACTTTATCTTGCCTCTTTGTTTCACAGCGCGCAAGGAGAGGGGATTCAGAGCGCTGCCTAAATGAAATCCAGAGACGGGTGCGAGCCGCGGCTATCAGTGCGGATCCCACAGCAACAGGGGCGCAGAGGGAAAAATGGAGAGATTCCCGCACAGAGGCTCAGCGCTGAGCAGCGCTTACCAGCCCGAGAGGCTTGTCTGCTCACCCGCTGGGGCGGGCGGGGCTGGGAGCTGAGGCGCGGACTTCGGTCGGATCACAGGGAGAGGACTGGGGTTGGCGGCGTGAACACAGCCTGAAGGGGTTGGCGTGCCGCGGCGAGCCGGGAGGGAGCCAGAGAGGAGGTCTGCAGCCGCCGAGGAGGCAAGAGACATTTTCTTGCCTCTTTGTTTCGCGGCGTGCAAGGAGAGGGGATTCAGAGCGCCGCCTAGACGAACTCCAGAGGCGGGCGTGAGCCGCGGCTAACAGCATGGACCCCAGAGACGGGCACGAGCCGCGGCCATCAGTGCGGACCCCAGAGACTGGTAGGAAACGCTAAGGCTGCTGCTGCTGCCACCAAGAAGCCTGTGTGCGAGCACAGGTCACTCTCCACACTGCCCCTCCCGGGAGCCGGTGCAGCTCGCCACTGCCAGGCTCCCGTGATCCGGGGACAACTTCCCCGGGAGAACACAAGGCGCACCTCGGGCTGCTGCAACGTCACGACGCCTCTGACGCCGCAGGCTCGCCCTGCCTCCTCTGTACCGCTCCCTCCCCCGGCCTGAGTGAGTCAGAGCCCCCGAAGCAGCTGCTCCTTTAACCCCGTTCTGTCTGGGCAGGGAACGGACGCCCTCAGGCGACCTACATGCAGAGGCGGGTCCACATCCAAAGCTGAACCCCGGGAGCTGTACGAACAAAGAAGAGAAAGGGAAATCTCTCCCAGCAGCCTCAGAAGCAGCGGATTAAAGCTCCACAAACAACCTGATGTGCCTGCATCTGTTGAATACCTGAATAGACAACGAATCACCCCAAATTCAGGAGGTGGACTTGGGAGCAGGATATATTAATTTTTCCCCTTTTCCTTTATTGTGAGTGTATATGTGTATGCTCCTGGGTGAGATTTTGTCTGTATAGCTTTGCTTTCACCATTAGTCCTAGGGTTAGGTCCATCCGTTTGTTGGTCTTGTTTTTTTTTTTTTTGACTTAAAAAATTTTTTTTCTTAATAAATGTTTTCTTAATAATTTTTTCCTTATTTTCTATTTTTGGAAATTAAAAAAAAATTTTAATAAGTTTTTTCATATTTTTTATTTTAAAAAATTTAAAAAAATTTTTCTTAATAAATTTTCTCTTAATAATTTTTTTCTTACATTTTATTATAAAAATATCAATAAATCTATGTTTAAAAATTAAAAAAAAATTTTCTTAATAAATTTATTCTTAATATTTTTTTTTCTTATTTTTTATTATAATAGCTTTATTTTATTTTATTTTATCCTCTTTCTTTCTTTCTTTCTATTTTTTTTTCTCCCTTTTATTCTGAGCTGTGTGGATGAAAGGCTCTTGGTGCTCCAGCCAGGCATCAGGGCTGTGCCTCTGAGGTGGGAGAGCCAACTTCAGGACACTGGTCCACAAGAGACCTCCCAGCTCCATGTAAAACCAAACAGCGAAAATCTCTCAGAGATCTCCATCTCAACATCAAGACCCAGCTTCACTCAACGACCAGCAAGCTACAGTGCTGGACACCCTATGCCAAACAACTAGCAAGACAGGAACACAGCCCCATCCATTAGGAGAGAGGCTGCCTAAAATCATAATAAGGCCACAGACACCCCAAAACACACCACCAGACGTGGACGTGCCCACCAGAAAGACAAGATAGAACCTCATCCACCAGAACACAGGCACTAGTCCCCTACACCAGGAAGCCTACACAACCCACTGAACCAACCTTAGCCACTGGGAACAGATACCAAAAACAACGGGAACTACGAACCTGCAGCCTGTGAAAAGGAGACCCCAAACACAGTAAGATAAGCAAAATGAGATGACAGAAAAACACACAGCAGATGAAGGAGCAGGGTCAAAACACACCAGACCTAACAAATGAAGAGGAAATAGGTAGTCTACCTGAAAAAGAGTTCAGAATAATGATAGTAAGGATGATCCAAAATCTTGGAAATAGAATAGACAAAATGCAAGAAACATTTAACAAGGACGTAGAAGAACTAAAGAGGAACCAAGCAATGATGAAAAACACAATAAATGAAATTAAAAATACTCTAGCTGTGATCAATAGCAGAATAACTGAGGCAGAAGAACGGATAAGTGACCTGGAAGATAAAACAGTGGAAATAACTAGTGCAGAGCAGGATAAAGAAAAAAGAATGAAAAGAACTGAGGACAGTCTCAGAGACCTCTGGGACAATGTTAAACGCAGCAACATTCGAATTATAGGGGTCCCAGAAGAAGAAGAGAAAAAGAAAGAGACTGAGAAAATATTTGAACAGATTATAGTTGAAAACTTCCCTAATGTGGGAAAGGAAATAGTTAATCAAGTCCTGGAAGCACAGAGAGTCCCATACAGGATAAATCCAAGGAGAAACACGCCAAGACACATATTAATCAAACTGTCAAAAATTAAATATAAAGAAAACACATTAGGAGAGTAGGGGCAAGATGGCGGAAGAGTAAGACGCAGAGATCACCTTCCTTCCCACAGATACAGTAGAAATACATCTACACGTGGAACTGCTCCTACAGAACACCCACTGAACGCTGGCAGAAGACGTCAGACCTCCCAAACGGCAAGAAAATCCCCACGTACTTGGGTAGGGTAAAAGAAAAAAGAAATAACAGAGACAAAAGAATAGGGATGGGACCTGCGCCAGTGGGAGGGAGCCGTGAAGGAGGAAAGGTTTCCAGGCACTAGGAAGCCCCTTTGTGGGCAGAGACTGTGGGTGGCAGAGGGGGGAAGCTTCGGAGCCGCGGAGGAGAGCACAGCCACAGGGGTGCGGAGGGCAAAGCGGAGAGACTCCCGCACAGAGGCTCGGCGCCAACCAGCACTCACCAGCCCGAGAGGCTTGTCTGCTCACCCGCCGGGGTGGGCGGGGGCTGGGAGCTGAGGCTCGGGCTTTGGTGCTAGCAGGGAGGGAGTCCGGGAAAAAGTCTGCAGCTGCCGAAGAGGCAAGAGACTTTATCTTGCCTCTTTGTTTCACAGCGCGCAAGGAGAGGGGATTCAGAGCGCTGCCTAAACGAAATCCAGAGACGGGTGCGAGCCGCGGCTATCAGTGCGGATCCCACAGCAACAGGGGCGCAGAGGGAAAAATGGAGAGATTCCCGCACAGAGGCTCAGCGCTGAGCAGCGCTTACCAGCCCGAGAGGCTTGTCTGCTCACCCGCTGGGGCGGGCGGGGCTGGGAGCTGAGGCGCGGACTTCGGTCGGATCGCAGGGAGAGGACTGGGGTTGGCGGCGTGAACACAGCCTGAAGGGGTTGGCGTGCCGCGGCGAGCCGGGAGGGAGCCAGAGAGGAGGTCTGCAGCCGCCGAGGAGGCAAGAGACTTTTTCTTGCCTCTTTGTTTCATGGCGTGCAAGGAGAGGGGATTCAGAGCGCCGCCTAGACGAACTCCAGAGGCGGGCGTGAGCCACGGCTAACAGCATGGACCCCAGAGACGGGCACGAGCCGCGGCCATCAGCGCGGACCCCAGAGACTGGTAGGAAACGCTAAGGCTGCTGCTGCTGCCACCAAGAAGCCTGTGTGCGAGCACAGGTCACTCTCCACACTGCCCCTCCCGGGAGCCGGTGCAGCTCGCCACTGCCAGGCTCCCGTGATCCGGGGACAACTTCCCCGGGAGAACACAAGGCGCACCTCGGGCTGCTGCAACGTCACGACGCCTCTGACGCCGCAGGCTCGCCCCGCCTCCTCTGTACCGCTCCCTCCCCCGGCCTGAGTGAGTCAGAGCCCCCGAAGCAGCTGCTCCTTTAACCCCGTTCTGTCTGGGCAGGGAACGGACGCCCTCAGGCGACCTACATGCAGAGGCGGGTCCACATCCAAAGCTGAACCCCGGGAGCTGTACGAACAAAGAAGAGAAAGGGAAATCTCTCCCAGCAGCCTCAGAAGCAGCGGATTAAAGCTCCACAAACAACCTGATGTGCCTGCATCTGTTGAATACCTGAATAGACAACGAATCACCCCAAATTCAGGAGGTGGACTTGGGAGCAGGATATATTAATTTTTCCCCTTTTCCTTTATTGTGAGTGTATATGTGTATGCTCCTGGGTGAGATTTTGTCTGTATAGCTTTGCTTTCACCATTAGTCCTAGGGTTAGGTCCATCCGTTTGTTGTTCTTGTTTTTTTTTTTTTTTTTGACTTAAAAAATTTTTTTTCTTAATAAATGTTTTCTTAATAATTTTTTCCTTATTTTCTATTTTTGGAAATTAAAAAAAAATTTTAATAAGTTTTTTCATATTTTTTATTTTAAAAAATTAAAAAAATTTTTTCTTAATAAATTTTCTCTTAATAATTTTTTCTTACATTTTATTATAAAAATATCAATAAATCTATGTTTAAAAATTAAAAAAAATTTTTCTTAATAAATTTATTCTTAATATTTTTTTTCTTATTTTTTATTATAATAGCTTTATTTTATTTTATTTTATCCTCTTTCTTTCTTTCTTTCTATTTTTTTTTCTCCCTTTTATTCTGAGCTGTGTGGATGAAAGGCTCTTGGTGCTCCAGCCAGGCATCAGGGCTGTGCCTCTGAGGTGGGAGAGCCAACTTCAGGACACTGGTCCACAAGAGACCTCCCAGCTCCATGTAAAACCAAACAGCGAAAATCTCTCAGAGATCTCCATCTCAACATCAAGACCCAGCTTCACTCAACGACCAGCAAGCTACAGTGCTGGACACCCTATGCCAAACAACTAGCAAGACAGGAACACAGCCCCATCCATTAGGAGAGAGGCTGCCTAAAATCATAATAAGGCCACAGACACCCCAAAACACACCACCAGACGTGGACGTGCCCACCAGAAAGACAAGATAGAACCTCATCCACCAGAACACAGGCACTAGTCCCCTACACCAGGAAGCCTACACAACCCACTGAACCAACCTTAGCCACTGGGAACAGATACCAAAAACAACGGGAACTACGAACCTGCAGCCTGTGAAAAGGAGACCCCAAACACAGTAAGATAAGCAAAATGAGACGACAGAAAAACACACAGCAGATGAAGGAGCAGGGTCAAAACACACCAGACCTAACAAATGAAGAGGAAATAGGTAGTCTACCTGAAAAAGAGTTCAGAATAATGATAGTAAGGATGATCCAAAATCTTGGAAATAGAATAGACAAAATGCAAGAAACATTTAACAAGGACGTAGAAGAACTAAAGAGGAACCAAGCAATGATGAAAAACACAATAAATGAAATTAAAAATACTCTAGCTGTGATCAATAGCAGAATAACTGAGGCAGAAGAACGGATAAGTGACCTGGAAGATAAAACAGTGGAAATAACTAGTGCAGAGCAGGATAAAGAAAAAAGAATGAAAAGAACTGAGGACAGTCTCAGAGACCTCTGGGACAATGTTAAACGCAGCAACATTCGAATTATAGGGGTCCCAGAAGAAGAAGAGAAAAAGAAAGAGACTGAGAAAATATTTGAACAGATTATAGTTGAAAACTTCCCTAATGTGGGAAAGGAAATAGTTAATCAAGTCCTGGAAGCACAGAGAGTCCCATACAGGATAAATCCAAGGAGAAACACGCCAAGACACATATTAATCAAACTGTCAAAAATTAAATATAAAGAAAACACATTAGGAGAGTAGGGGCAAGATGGCGGAAGAGTAAGACGCAGAGATCACCTTCCTTCCCACAGATACAGTAGAAATACATCTACACGTGGAACTGCTCCTACAGAACACCCACTGAACGCTGGCAGAAGACGTCAGACCTCCCAAACGGCAAGAAAATCCCCACGTACTTGGGTAGGGTAAAAGAAAAAAGAAATAACAGAGACAAAAGAATAGGGATGGGACCTGCGCCAGTGGGAGGGAGCCGTGAAGGAGGAAAGGTTTCCAGGCACTAGGAAGCCCCTTTGTGGGCAGAGACTGTGGGTGGCAGAGGGGGGAAGCTTCGGAGCCGCGGAGGAGAGCACAGCCACAGGGGTGCGGAGGGCAAAGCGGAGAGACTCCCGCACAGAGGCTCGGCGCCAACCAGCACTCACCAGCCCGAGAGGCTTGTCTGCTCACCCGCTGGGGTGGGCGGGGGCTGGGAGCTGAGGCTCGGGCTTTGGTGCTAGCAGGGAGGGAGTCCGGGGAAAAGTCTGCAGCTGCCGAAGAGGCAAGAGACTTTATCTTGCCTCTTTGTTTCACAGCGCGCAAGGAGAGGGGATTCAGAGCGCTGCCTAAACGAAATCCAGAGACGGGTGCGAGCCGCGGCTATCAGTGCGGATCCCACAGCAACAGGGGCGCAGAGGGAAAAATGGAGAGATTCCCGCACAGAGGCTCAGCGCTGAGCAGCGCTTACCAGCCCGAGAGGCTTGTCTGCTCACCCGCTGGGGCGGGCGGGGCTGGGAGCTGAGGCGCGGACTTCGGTCGGATCGCAGGGAGAGGACTGGGGTTGGCGGCGTGAACACAGCCTGAAGGGGTTGGCGTGCCGCGGCGAGCCGGGAGGGAGCCAGAGAGGAGGTCTGCAGCCGCCGAGGAGGCAAGAGACTTTTTCTTGCCTCTTTGTTTCACGGCGTGCAAGGAGAGGGGATTCAGAGCGCCGCCTAGACGAACTCCAGAGGCGGGCGTGAGCCGCGGCTAACAGCATGGACCCCAGAGACGGGCACGAGCCGCGGCCATCAGCGCGGACCCCAGAGACTGGTAGGAAACGCTAAGGCTGCTGCTGCTGCCACCAAGAAGCCTGTGTGCGAGCACAGGTCACTCTCCACACTGCCCCTCCCGGGAGCCGGTGCAGCTCGCCACTGCCAGGCTCCCGTGATCCGGGGACAACTTCCCCGGGAGAACACAAGGCGCACCTCGGGCTGCTGCAACGTCACGACGCCTCTGACGCCGCAGGCTCGCCCCGCCTCCTCTGTACCGCTCCCTCCCCCGGCCTGAGTGAGTCAGAGCCCCCGAAGCAGCTGCTCCTTTAACCCCGTTCTGTCTGGGCAGGGAACGGACGCCCTCAGGCGACCTACATGCAGAAGCGGGTCCACATCCAAAGCTGAACCCCGGGAGCTGTACGAACAAAGAAGAGAAAGGGAAATCTCTCCCAGCAGCCTCAGAAGCAGCGGATTAAAGCTCCACAAACAACCTGATGTGCCTGCATCTGTTGAATACCTGAATAGACAACGAATCACCCCAAATTCAGGAGGTGGACTTGGGAGCAGGATATATTAATTTTTCCCCTTTTCCTTTATTGTGAGTGTATATGTGTATGCTCCTGGGTGAGATTTTGTCTGTATAGCTTTGCTTTCACCATTAGTCCTAGGGTTAGGTCCATCCGTTTGTTGTTCTTGTTTTTTTTTTTTTTTTACTTAAAAAATTTTTTTTCTTAATAAATGTTTTCTTAATAATTTTTTCCTTATTTTCTATTTTTGGAAATTAAAAAAAAATTTTTAATAAGTTTTTTCATATTTTTTATTTTAAAATATTAAAAAAATTTTTTCTTAATAAATTTTCTCTTAATAATTTTTTTCTTACATTTTATTATAAAAATATCAATAAATCTATGTTTAAAAATTAAAAAAAAATTTTCTTAATAAATTTATTCTTAATATTTTTTTTTCTTATTTTTTATTATAATAGCTTTATTTTATTTTATTTTATCCTCTTTCTTTCTTTCTTTCTATTTTTTTTTCTCCCTTTTATTCTGAGCTGTGTGGATGAAAGGCTCTTGGTGCTCCAGCCAGGCATCAGGGCTGTGCCTCTGAGGTGGGAGAGCCAACTTCAGGACACTGGTCCACAAGAGACCTCCCAGCTCCATGTAAAACCAAACAGCGAAAATCTCTCAGAGATCTCCATCTCAACATCAAGACCCAGCTTCACTCAACGACCAGCAAGCTACAGTGCTGGACACCCTATGCCAAACAACTAGCAAGACAGGAACACAGCCCCATCCATTAGGAGAGAGGCTGCCTAAAATCATAATAAGGCCACAGACACCCCAAAACACACCACCAGACGTGGACGTGCCCACCAGAAAGACAAGATAGAACCTCATCCACCAGAACACAGGCACTAGTCCCCTACACCAGGAAGCCTACACAACCCACTGAACCAACCTTAGCCACTGGGAACAGATACCAAAAACAACGGGAACTACGAACCTGCAGCCTGTGAAAAGGAGACCCCAAACACAGTAAGATAAGCAAAATGAGACGACAGAAAAACACACAGCAGATGAAGGAGCAGGGTCAAAACACACCAGACCTAACAAATGAAGAGGAAATAGGTAGTCTACCTGAAAAAGAGTTCAGAATAATGATAGTAAGGATGATCCAAAATCTTGGAAATAGAATAGACAAAATGCAAGAAACATTTAACAAGGACGTAGAAGAACTAAAGAGGAACCAAGCAATGATGAAAAACACAATAAATGAAATTAAAAATACTCTAGCTGTGATCAATAGCAGAATAACTGAGGCAGAAGAACGGATAAGTGACCTGGAAGATAAAACAGTGGAAATAACTAGTGCAGAGCAGGATAAAGAAAAAAGAATGAAAAGAACTGAGGACAGTCTCAGAGACCTCTGGGACAATGTTAAACGCAGCAACATTCGAATTATAGGGGTCCCAGAAGAAGAAGAGAAAAAGAAAGAGACTGAGAAAATATTTGAACAGATTATAGTTGAAAACTTCCCTAATGTGGGAAAGGAAATAGTTAATCAAGTCCTGGAAGCACAGAGAGTCCCATACAGGATAAATCCAAGGAGAAACACGCCAAGACACATATTAATCAAACTGTCAAAAATTAAATATAAAGAAAACACATTAGGAGAGTAGGGGCAAGATGGCGGAAGAGTAAGACGCAGAGATCACCTTCCTTCCCACAGATACAGTAGAAATACATCTACACGTGGAACTGCTCCTACAGAACACCCACTGAACGCTGGCAGAAGACGTCAGACCTCCCAAACGGCAAGAAAATCCCCACGTACTTGGGTAGGGTAAAAGAAAAAAGAAATAACAGAGACAAAAGAATAGGGATGGGACCTGCGCCAGTGGGAGGGAGCCGTGAAGGAGGAAAGGTTTCCAGGCACTAGGAAGCCCCTTTGTGGGCAGAGACTGTGGGTGGCAGAGGGGGGAAGCTTCGGAGCCGCGGAGGAGAGCACAGCCACAGGGGTGCGGAGGGCAAAGCGGAGAGACTCCCGCACAGAGGCTCGGCGCCAACCAGCACTCACCAGCCCGAGAGGCTTGTCTGCTCACCCGCCGGGGTGGGCGGGGGCTGGGAGCTGAGGCTCGGGCTTTGGTGCTAGCAGGGAGGGAGTCCGGGGAAAAGTCTGCAGCTGCCGAAGAGGCAAGAGACTTTATCTTGCCTCTTTGTTTCACAGCGCGCAAGGAGAGGGGATTCAGAGCGCTGCCTAAACGAAATCCAGAGACGGGTGCGAGCCGCGGCTATCAGTGCGGATCCCACAGCAACAGGGGCGCAGAGGGAAAAATGGAGAGATTCCCGCACAGAGGCTCAGCGCTGAGCAGCGCTTACCAGCCCGAGAGGCTTGTCTGCTCACCCGCTGGGGCGGGCGGGGCTGGGAGCTGAGGCGCGGACTTCGGTCGGATCGCAGGGAGAGGACTGGGGTTGGCGGCGTGAACACAGCCTGAAGGGGTTGGCGTGCCGCGGCGAGCCGGGAGGGAGCCAGAGAGGAGGTCTGCAGCCGCCGAGGAGGCAAGAGACTTTTTCTTGCCTCTTTGTTTCACGGCGTGCAAGGAGAGGGGATTCAGAGCGCCGCCTAGACGAACTCCAGAGGCGGGCGTGAGCCGCGGCTAACAGCATGGACCCCAGAGACGGGCACGAGCCGCGGCCATCAGCGCGGACCCCAGAGACTGGTAGGAAACGCTAAGGCTGCTGCTGCTGCCACCAAGAAGCCTGTGTGCGAGCACAGGTCACTCTCCACACTGCCCCTCCCGGGAGCCGGTGCAGCTCGCCACTGCCAGGCTCCCGTGATCCGGGGACAACTTCCCCGGGAGAACACAAGGCGCACCTCGGGCTGCTGCAACGTCACGACGCCTCTGACGCCGCAGGCTCGCCCCGCCTCCTCTGTACCGCTCCCTCCCCCGGCCTGAGTGAGTCAGAGCCCCCGAAGCAGCTGCTCCTTTAACCCCGTTCTGTCTGGGCAGGGAACGGACGCCCTCAGGCGACCTACATGCAGAGGCGGGTCCACATCCAAAGCTGAACCCCGGGAGCTGTACGAACAAAGAAGAGAAAGGGAAATCTCTCCCAGCAGCCTCAGAAGCAGCGGATTAAAGCTCCACAAACAACCTGATGTGCCTGCATCTGTTGAATACCTGAATAGACAACGAATCACCCCAAATTCAGGAGGTGGACTTGGGAGCAGGATATATTAATTTTTCCCCTTTTCCTTTATTGTGAGTGTATATGTGTATGCTCCTGGGTGAGATTTTGTCTGTATAGCTTTGCTTTCACCATTAGTCCTAGGGTTAGGTCCATCCATTTGTTGTTCTTGTTTTTTTTTTTTTTTTGACTTAAAAAATTTTTTTTCTTAATAAATGTTTTCTTAATAATTTTTTCCTTATTTTCTATTTTTGGAAATTAAAAAAAAATTTTAATAAGTTTTTTCATATTTTTTATTTTAAAAAATTAAAAAAATTTTTTCTTAATAAATTTTCTCTTAATAATTTTTTCTTACATTTTATTATAAAAATATCAATAAATCTATGTTTAAAAATTAAAAAAAATTTTTCTTAATAAATTTATTCTTAATATTTTTTTTCTTATTTTTTATTATAATAGCTTTATTTTATTTTATTTTATCCTCTTTCTTTCTTTCTTTCTATTTTTTTTTCTCCCTTTTATTCTGAGCTGTGTGGATGAAAGGCTCTTGGTGCTCCAGCCAGGCATCAGGGCTGTGCCTCTGAGGTGGGAGAGCCAACTTCAGGACACTGGTCCACAAGAGACCTCCCAGCTCCATGTAAAACCAAACAGCGAAAATCTCTCAGAGATCTCCATCTCAACATCAAGACCCAGCTTCACTCAACGACCAGCAAGCTACAGTGCTGGACACCCTATGCCAAACAACTAGCAAGACAGGAACACAGCCCCATCCATTAGGAGAGAGGCTGCCTAAAATCATAATAAGGCCACAGACACCCCAAAACACACCACCAGACGTGGACGTGCCCACCAGAAAGACAAGATAGAACCTCATCCACCAGAACACAGGCACTAGTCCCCTACACCAGGAAGCCTACACAACCCACTGAACCAACCTTAGCCACTGGGAACAGATACCAAAAACAACGGGAACTACGAACCTGCAGCCTGTGAAAAGGAGACCCCAAACACAGTAAGATAAGCAAAATGAGATGACAGAAAAACACACAGCAGATGAAGGAGCAGGGTCAAAACACACCAGACCTAACAAATGAAGAGGAAATAGGTAGTCTACCTGAAAAAGAGTTCAGAATAATGATAGTAAGGATGATCCAAAATCTTGGAAATAGAATAGACAAAATGCAAGAAACATTTAACAAGGACGTAGAAGAACTAAAGAGGAACCAAGCAATGATGAAAAACACAATAAATGAAATTAAAAATACTCTAGCTGTGATCAATAGCAGAATAACTGAGGCAGAAGAACGGATAAGTGACCTGGAAGATAAAACAGTGGAAATAACTAGTGCAGAGCAGGATAAAGAAAAAAGAATGAAAAGAACTGAGGACAGTCTCAGAGACCTCTGGGACAATGTTAAACGCAGCAACATTCGAATTATAGGGGTCCCAGAAGAAGAAGAGAAAAAGAAAGAGACTGAGAAAATATTTGAACAGATTATAGTTGAAAACTTCCCTAATGTGGGAAAGGAAATAGTTAATCAAGTCCTGGAAGCACAGAGAGTCCCATACAGGATAAATCCAAGGAGAAACACGCCAAGACACATATTAATCAAACTGTCAAAAATTAAATATAAAGAAAACACATTAGGAGAGTAGGGGCAAGATGGCGGAAGAGTAAGACGCAGAGATCACCTTCCTTCCCACAGATACAGTAGAAATACATCTACACGTGGAACTGCTCCTACAGAACACCCACTGAACGCTGGCAGAAGACGTCAGACCTCCCAAACGGCAAGAAAATCCCCACGTACTTGGGTAGGGTAAAAGAAAAAAGAAATAACAGAGACAAAAGAATAGGGATGGGACCTGCGCCAGTGGGAGGGAGCCGTGAAGGAGGAAAGGTTTCCAGGCACTAGGAAGCCCCTTTGTGGGCAGAGACTGTGGGTGGCAGAGGGGGGAAGCTTCGGAGCCGCGGAGGAGAGCACAGCCACAGGGGTGCGGAGGGCAAAGCGGAGAGACTCCCGCACAGAGGCTCGGCGCCAACCAGCACTCACCAGCCCGAGAGGCTTGTCTGCTCACCCGCCGGGGTGGGCGGGGGCTGGGAGCTGAGGCTCGGGCTTTGGTGCTAGCAGGGAGGGAGTCCGGGGAAAAGTCTGCAGCTGCCGAAGAGGCAAGAGACTTTATCTTGCCTCTTTGTTTCACAGCGCGCAAGGAGAGGGGATTCAGAGCGCTGCCTAAACGAAATCCAGAGACGGGTGCGAGCCACGGCTATCAGTGCGGATCCCACAGCAACAGGGGCGCAGAGGGAAAAATGGAGAGATTCCCGCACAGAGGCTCAGCGCTGAGCAGCGCTTACCAGCCCGAGAGGCTTGTCTGCTCACCCGCTGGGGCGGGCGGGGCTGGGAGCTGAGGCACGGACTTCGGTCGGATCGCAGGGAGAGGACTGGGGTTGGCGGCGTGAACACAGCCTGAAGGGGTTGGCGTGCCGCGGCGAGCCGGGAGGGAGCCAGAGAGGAGGTCTGCAGCCGCCGAGGAGGCAAGAGACATTTTCTTGCCTCTTTGTTTCACGGCGTGCAAGGAGAGGGGATTCAGAGCGCCGCCTAGACGAACTCCAGAGGCGGGCGTGAGCCGCGGCTAACAGCATGGACCCCAGAGACGGGCACGAGCCGCGGCCATCAGCGCGGACCCCAGAGACTGGTAGGAAACGCTAAGGCTGCTGCTGCTGCCACCAAGAAGCCTGTGTGCGAGCACAGGTCACTCTCCACACTGCCCCTCCCGGGAGCCGGTGCAGCTCGCCACTGCCAGGCTCCCGTGATCCGGGGACAACTTCCCCGGGAGAACACAAGGCGCACCTCGGGCTGCTGCAACGTCACGACGCCTCTGACGCCGCAGGCTCGCCCCGCCTCCTCTGTACCGCTCCCTCCCCCGGCCTGAGTGAGTCAGAGCCCCCGAAGCAGCTGCTCCTTTAACCCCGTTCTGTCTGGGCAGGGAACGGACGCCCTCAGGCGACCTACATGCAGAGGCGGGTCCACATCCAAAGCTGAACCCCGGGAGCTGTACGAACAAAGAAGAGAAAGGGAAATCTCTCCCAGCAGCCTCAGAACCAGCGGATTAAAGCTCCACAAACAACCTGATGTGCCTGCATCTGTTGAATACCTGAATAGACAACGAATCACCCCAAATTCAGGAGGTGGACTTGGGAGCAGGATATATTAATTTTTCCCCTTTTCCTTTATTGTGAGTGTATATGTGTATGCTCCTGGGTGAGATTTTGTCTGTATAGCTTTGCTTTCACCATTAGTCCTAGGGTTAGGTCCATCCATTTGTTGTTCTTGTTTTTTTTTTTTTTTACTTAAAAAATTTTTTTTCTTAATAAATGTTTTCTTAATAATTTTTTCCTTATTTTCTATTTTTGGAAATTAAAAAAAAATTTTAATAAGTTTTTTCATATTTTTTATTTTAAAAAATTAAAAAAATTTTTTCTTAATAAATTTTCTCTTAATAATTTTTTTCTTACATTTTATTATAAAAATATCAATAAATCTATGTTTAAAAATTAAAAAAAAATTTTCTTAATAAATTTATTCTTAATATTTTTTTTCTTATTTTTTATTATAATAGCTTTATTTTATTTTATCCTCTTTCTTTCTTTCTTTCTATTTTTTTTTCTCCCTTTTATTCTGAGCTGTGTGGATGAAAGGCTCTTGGTGCTCCAGCCAGGCATCAGGGCTGTGCCTCTGAGGTGGGAGAGCCAACTTCAGGACACTGGTCCACAAGAGACCTCCCAGCTCCATGTAAAACCAAACAGCGAAAATCTCTCAGAGATCTCCATCTCAACATCAAGACCCAGCTTCACTCAACGACCAGCAAGCTACAGTGCTGGACACCCTATGCCAAACAACTAGCAAGACAGGAACACAGCCCCATCCATTAGGAGAGAGGCTGCCTAAAATCATAATAAGGCCACAGACACCCCAAAACACACCACCAGACGTGGACGTGCCCACCAGAAAGACAAGATAGAACCTCATCCACCAGAACACAGGCACTAGTCCCCTACACCAGGAAGCCTACACAACCCACTGAACCAACCTTAGCCACTGGGAACAGATACCAAAAACAACGGGAACTACGAACCTGCAGCCTGTGAAAAGGAGACCCCAAACACAGTAAGATAAGCAAAATGAGACGACAGAAAAACACACAGCAGATGAAGGAGCAGGGTCAAAACACACCAGACCTAACAAATGAAGAGGAAATAGGTAGTCTACCTGAAAAAGAGTTCAGAATAATGATAGTAAGGATGATCCAAAATCTTGGAAATAGAATAGACAAAATGCAAGAAACATTTAACAAGGACGTAGAAGAACTAAAGAGGAACCAAGCAATGATGGAAAACACAATAAATGAAATTAAAAATACTCTAGATGTGATCAATAGCAGAATAACTGAGGCAGAAGAACGGATAAGTGACCTGGAAGATAAAACAGTGGAAATAACTAGTGCAGAGCAGGATAAAGAAAAAAGAATGAAAAGAACTGAGGACAGTCTCAGAGACCTCTGGGACAATGTTAAACGCAGCAACATTCGAATTATAGGGGTCCCAGAAGAAGAAGAGAAAAAGAAAGAGACTGAGAAAATATTTGAACAGATTATAGTTGAAAACTTCCCTAATGTGGGAAAGGAAATAGTTAATCAAGTCCTGGAAGCACAGAGAGTCCCATACAGGATAAATCCAAGGAGAAACACGCCAAGACACATATTAATCAAACTGTCAAAAATTAAATATAAAGAAAACACATTAGGAGAGTAGGGGCAAGATGGCGGAAGAGTAAGACGCAGAGATCACCTTCCTTCCCACAGATACAGTAGAAATACATCTACACGTGGAACTGCTCCTACAGAACACCCACTGAACGCTGGCAGAAGACGTCAGACCTCCCAAACGGCAAGAAAATCCCCACGTACTTGGGTAGGGTAAAAGAAAAAAGAAATAACAGAGACAAAAGAATAGGGATGGGACCTGCGCCAGTGGGAGGGAGCCGTGAAGGAGGAAAGGTTTCCAGGCACTAGGAAGCCCCTTTGTGGGCAGAGACTGTGGGTGGCAGAGGGGGGAAGCTTCGGAGCCGCGGAGGAGAGCACAGCCACAGGGGTGCGGAGGGCAAAGCGGAGAGACTCCCGCACAGAGGCTCGGCGCCAACCAGCACTCACCAGCCCGAGAGGCTTGTCTGCTCACCCGCTGGGGTGGGCGGGGGCTGGGAGCTGAGGCTCGGGCTTTGGTGCTAGCAGGGAGGGAGTCCGGGGAAAAGTCTGCAGCTGCCGAAGAGGCAAGAGACTTTATCTTGCCTCTTTGTTTCACAGCGCGCAAGGAGAGGGGATTCAGAGCGCTGCCTAAACGAAATCCAGAGACGGGTGCGAGCCGCGGCTATCAGTGCGGATCCCACAGCAACAGGGGCGCAGAGGGAAAAATGGAGAGATTCCCGCACAGAGGCTCAGCGCTGAGCAGCGCTTACCAGCCCGAGAGGCTTGTCTGCTCACCCGCTGGGGCGGGCGGGGCTGGGAGCTGAGGCGCGGACTTCGGTCGGATCGCAGGGAGAGGACTGGGGTTGGCGGCGTGAACACAGCCTGAAGGGGTTGGCGTGCCGCGGCGAGCCGGGAGGGAGCCAGAGAGGAGGTCTGCAGCCGCCGAGGAGGCAAGAGACTTTTTCTTGCCTCTTTGTTTCACGGCGTGCAAGGAGAGGGGATTCAGAGCGCCGCCTAGACGAACTCCAGAGGCGGGCGTGAGCCGCGGCTAACAGCATGGACCCCAGAGACGGGCACGAGCCGCGGCCATCAGCGCGGACCCCAGAGACTGGTAGGAAACGCTAAGGCTGCTGCTGCTGCCACCAAGAAGCCTGTGTGCGAGCACAGGTCACTCTCCACACTGCCCCTCCCGGGAGCCGGTGCAGCTCGCCACTGCCAGGCTCCCGTGATCCGGGGACAACTTCCCCGGGAGAACACAAGGCGCACCTCGGGCTGCTGCAACGTCACGACGCCTCTGACGCCGCAGGCTCGCCCCGCCTCCTCTGTACCGCTCCCTCCCCCGGCCTGAGTGAGTCAGAGCCCCCGAAGCAGCTGCTCCTTTAACCCCGTTCTGTCTGGGCAGGGAACGGACGCCCTCAGGCGACCTACATGCAGAAGCGGGTCCACATCCAAAGCTGAACCCCGGGAGCTGTACGAACAAAGAAGAGAAAGGGAAATCTCTCCCAGCAGCCTCAGAAGCAGCGGATTAAAGCTCCACAAACAACCTGATGTGCCTGCATCTGTTGAATACCTGAATAGACAACGAATCACCCCAAATTCAGGAGGTGGACTTGGGAGCAGGATATATTAATTTTTCCCCTTTTCCTTTATTGTGAGTGTATATGTGTATGCTCCTGGGTGAGATTTTGTCTGTATAGCTTTGCTTTCACCATTAGTCCTAGGGTTAGGTCCATCCGTTTGTTGTTCTTGTTTTTTTTTTTTTTTTACTTAAAAAATTTTTTTTCTTAATAAATGTTTTCTTAATAATTTTTTCCTTATTTTCTATTTTTGGAAATTAAAAAAAAATTTTTAATAAGTTTTTTCATATTTTTTATTTTAAAATATTAAAAAAATTTTTTCTTAATAAATTTTCTCTTAATAATTTTTTTCTTACATTTTATTATAAAAATATCAATAAATCTATGTTTAAAAATTAAAAAAAAATTTTCTTAATAAATTTATTCTTAATATTTTTTTTTCTTATTTTTTATTATAATAGCTTTATTTTATTTTATTTTATCCTCTTTCTTTCTTTCTTTCTATTTTTTTTTCTCCCTTTTATTCTGAGCTGTGTGGATGAAAGGCTCTTGGTGCTCCAGCCAGGCATCAGGGCTGTGCCTCTGAGGTGGGAGAGCCAACTTCAGGACACTGGTCCACAAGAGACCTCCCAGCTCCATGTAAAACCAAACAGCGAAAATCTCTCAGAGATCTCCATCTCAACATCAAGACCCAGCTTCACTCAACGACCAGCAAGCTACAGTGCTGGACACCCTATGCCAAACAACTAGCAAGACAGGAACACAGCCCCATCCATTAGGAGAGAGGCTGCCTAAAATCATAATAAGGCCACAGACACCCCAAAACACACCACCAGACGTGGACGTGCCCACCAGAAAGACAAGATAGAACCTCATCCACCAGAACACAGGCACTAGTCCCCTACACCAGGAAGCCTACACAACCCACTGAACCAACCTTAGCCACTGGGAACAGATACCAAAAACAACGGGAACTACGAACCTGCAGCCTGTGAAAAGGAGACCCCAAACACAGTAAGATAAGCAAAATGAGACGACAGAAAAACACACAGCAGATGAAGGAGCAGGGTCAAAACACACCAGACCTAACAAATGAAGAGGAAATAGGTAGTCTACCTGAAAAAGAGTTCAGAATAATGATAGTAAGGATGATCCAAAATCTTGGAAATAGAATAGACAAAATGCAAGAAACATTTAACAAGGACGTAGAAGAACTAAAGAGGAACCAAGCAATGATGAAAAACACAATAAATGAAATTAAAAATACTCTAGCTGTGATCAATAGCAGAATAACTGAGGCAGAAGAACGGATAAGTGACCTGGAAGATAAAACAGTGGAAATAACTAGTGCAGAGCAGGATAAAGAAAAAAGAATGAAAAGAACTGAGGACAGTCTCAGAGACCTCTGGGACAATGTTAAACGCAGCAACATTCGAATTATAGGGGTCCCAGAAGAAGAAGAGAAAAAGAAAGAGACTGAGAAAATATTTGAACAGATTATAGTTGAAAACTTCCCTAATGTGGGAAAGGAAATAGTTAATCAAGTCCTGGAAGCACAGAGAGTCCCATACAGGATAAATCCAAGGAGAAACACGCCAAGACACATATTAATCAAACTGTCAAAAATTAAATATAAAGAAAACACATTAGGAGAGTAGGGGCAAGATGGCGGAAGAGTAAGACGCAGAGATCACCTTCCTTCCCACAGATACAGTAGAAATACATCTACACGTGGAACTGCTCCTACAGAACACCCACTGAACGCTGGCAGAAGACGTCAGACCTCCCAAACGGCAAGAAAATCCCCACGTACTTGGGTAGGGTAAAAGAAAAAAGAAATAACAGAGACAAAAGAATAGGGATGGGACCTGCGCCAGTGGGAGGGAGCCGTGAAGGAGGAAAGGTTTCCAGGCACTAGGAAGCCCCTTTGTGGGCAGAGACTGTGGGTGGCAGAGGGGGGAAGCTTCGGAGCCGCGGAGGAGAGCACAGCCACAGGGGTGCGGAGGGCAAAGCGGAGAGACTCCCGCACAGAGGCTCGGCGCCAACCAGCACTCACCAGCCCGAGAGGCTTGTCTGCTCACCCGCCGGGGTGGGCGGGGGCTGGGAGCTGAGGCTCGGGCTTTGGTGCTAGCAGGGAGGGAGTCCGGGGAAAAGTCTGCAGCTGCCGAAGAGGCAAGAGACTTTATCTTGCCTCTTTGTTTCACAGCGCGCAAGGAGAGGGGATTCAGAGCGCTGCCTAAACGAAATCCAGAGACGGGTGCGAGCCGCGGCTATCAGTGCGGATCCCACAGCAACAGGGGCGCAGAGGGAAAAATGGAGAGATTCCCGCACAGAGGCTCAGCGCTGAGCAGCGCTTACCAGCCCGAGAGGCTTGTCTGCTCACCCGCTGGGGCGGGCGGGGCTGGGAGCTGAGGCGCGGACTTCGGTCGGATCGCAGGGAGAGGACTGGGGTTGGCGGCGTGAACACAGCCTGAAGGGGTTGGCGTGCCGCGGCGAGCCGGGAGGGAGCCAGAGAGGAGGTCTGCAGCCGCCGAGGAGGCAAGAGACTTTTTCTTGCCTCTTTGTTTCACGGCGTGCAAGGAGAGGGGATTCAGAGCGCCGCCTAGACGAACTCCAGAGGCGGGCGTGAGCCGCGGCTAACAGCATGGACCCCAGAGACGGGCACGAGCCGCGGCCATCAGCGCGGACCCCAGAGACTGGTAGGAAACGCTAAGGCTGCTGCTGCTGCCACCAAGAAGCCTGTGTGCGAGCACAGGTCACTCTCCACACTGCCCCTCCCGGGAGCCGGTGCAGCTCGCCACTGCCAGGCTCCCGTGATCCGGGGACAACTTCCCCGGGAGAACACAAGGCGCACCTCGGGCTGCTGCAACGTCACGACGCCTCTGACGCCGCAGGCTCGCCCCGCCTCCTCTGTACCGCTCCCTCCCCCGGCCTGAGTGAGTCAGAGCCCCCGAAGCAGCTGCTCCTTTAACCCCGTTCTGTCTGGGCAGGGAACGGACGCCCTCAGGCGACCTACATGCAGAGGCGGGTCCACATCCAAAGCTGAACCCCGGGAGCTGTACGAACAAAGAAGAGAAAGGGAAATCTCTCCCAGCAGCCTCAGAACCAGCGGATTAAAGCTCCACAAACAACCTGATGTGCCTGCATCTGTTGAATACCTGAATAGACAACGAATCACCCCAAATTCAGGAGGTGGACTTGGGAGCAGGATATATTAATTTTTCCCCTTTTCCTTTATTGTGAGTGTATATGTGTATGCTCCTGGGTGAGATTTTGTCTGTATAGCTTTGCTTTCACCATTAGTCCTAGGGTTAGGTCCATCCATTTGTTGTTCTTGTTTTTTTTTTTTTTTTGACTTAAAAAATTTTTTTTCTTAATAAATGTTTTCTTAATAATTTTTTCCTTATTTTCTATTTTTGGAAATTAAAAAAAAATTTTAATAAGTTTTTTCATATTTTTTATTTTAAAAAATTAAAAAAATTTTTTCTTAATAAATTTTCTCTTAATAATTTTTTCTTACATTTTATTATAAAAATATCAATAAATCTATGTTTAAAAATTAAAAAAAATTTTTCTTAATAAATTTATTCTTAATATTTTTTTTCTTATTTTTTATTATAATAGCTTTATTTTATTTTATTTTATCCTCTTTCTTTCTTTCTTTCTATTTTTTTTTCTCCCTTTTATTCTGAGCTGTGTGGATGAAAGGCTCTTGGTGCTCCAGCCAGGCATCAGGGCTGTGCCTCTGAGGTGGGAGAGCCAACTTCAGGACACTGGTCCACAAGAGACCTCCCAGCTCCATGTAAAACCAAACAGCGAAAATCTCTCAGAGATCTCCATCTCAACATCAAGACCCAGCTTCACTCAACGACCAGCAAGCTACAGTGCTGGACACCCTATGCCAAACAACTAGCAAGACAGGAACACAGCCCCATCCATTAGGAGAGAGGCTGCCTAAAATCATAATAAGGCCACAGACACCCCAAAACACACCACCAGACGTGGACGTGCCCACCAGAAAGACAAGATAGAACCTCATCCACCAGAACACAGGCACTAGTCCCCTACACCAGGAAGCCTACACAACCCACTGAACCAACCTTAGCCACTGGGAACAGATACCAAAAACAACGGGAACTACGAACCTGCAGCCTGTGAAAAGGAGACCCCAAACACAGTAAGATAAGCAAAATGAGATGACAGAAAAACACACAGCAGATGAAGGAGCAGGGTCAAAACACACCAGACCTAACAAATGAAGAGGAAATAGGTAGTCTACCTGAAAAAGAGTTCAGAATAATGATAGTAAGGATGATCCAAAATCTTGGAAATAGAATAGACAAAATGCAAGAAACATTTAACAAGGACGTAGAAGAACTAAAGAGGAACCAAGCAATGATGAAAAACACAATAAATGAAATTAAAAATACTCTAGCTGTGATCAATAGCAGAATAACTGAGGCAGAAGAACGGATAAGTGACCTGGAAGATAAAACAGTGGAAATAACTAGTGCAGAGCAGGATAAAGAAAAAAGAATGAAAAGAACTGAGGACAGTCTCAGAGACCTCTGGGACAATGTTAAACGCAGCAACATTCGAATTATAGGGGTCCCAGAAGAAGAAGAGAAAAAGAAAGAGACTGAGAAAATATTTGAACAGATTATAGTTGAAAACTTCCCTAATGTGGGAAAGGAAATAGTTAATCAAGTCCTGGAAGCACAGAGAGTCCCATACAGGATAAATCCAAGGAGAAACACGCCAAGACACATATTAATCAAACTGTCAAAAATTAAATATAAAGAAAACACATTAGGAGAGTAGGGGCAAGATGGCGGAAGAGTAAGACGCAGAGATCACCTTCCTTCCCACAGATACAGTAGAAATACATCTACACGTGGAACTGCTCCTACAGAACACCCACTGAACGCTGGCAGAAGACGTCAGACCTCCCAAACGGCAAGAAAATCCCCACGTACTTGGGTAGGGTAAAAGAAAAAAGAAATAACAGAGACAAAAGAATAGGGATGGGACCTGCGCCAGTGGGAGGGAGCCGTGAAGGAGGAAAGGTTTCCAGGCACTAGGAAGCCCCTTTGTGGGCAGAGACTGTGGGTGGCAGAGGGGGGAAGCTTCGGAGCCGCGGAGGAGAGCACAGCCACAGGGGTGCGGAGGGCAAAGCGGAGAGACTCCCGCACAGAGGCTCGGCGCCAACCAGCACTCACCAGCCCGAGAGGCTTGTCTGCTCACCCGCCGGGGTGGGCGGGGGCTGGGAGCTGAGGCTCGGGCTTTGGTGCTAGCAGGGAGGGAGTCCGGGGAAAAGTCTGCAGCTGCCGAAGAGGCAAGAGACTTTATCTTGCCTCTTTGTTTCACAGCGCGCAAGGAGAGGGGATTCAGAGCGCTGCCTAAACGAAATCCAGAGACGGGTGCGAGCCACGGCTATCAGTGCGGATCCCACAGCAACAGGGGCGCAGAGGGAAAAATGGAGAGATTCCCGCACAGAGGCTCAGCGCTGAGCAGCGCTTACCAGCCCGAGAGGCTTGTCTGCTCACCCGCTGGGGCGGGCGGGGCTGGGAGCTGAGGCACGGACTTCGGTCGGATCGCAGGGAGAGGACTGGGGTTGGCGGCGTGAACACAGCCTGAAGGGGTTGGCGTGCCGCGGCGAGCCGGGAGGGAGCCAGAGAGGAGGTCTGCAGCCGCCGAGGAGGCAAGAGACATTTTCTTGCCTCTTTGTTTCACGGCGTGCAAGGAGAGGGGATTCAGAGCGCCGCCTAGACGAACTCCAGAGGCGGGCGTGAGCCGCGGCTAACAGCATGGACCCCAGAGACGGGCACGAGCCGCGGCCATCAGCGCGGACCCCAGAGACTGGTAGGAAACGCTAAGGCTGCTGCTGCTGCCACCAAGAAGCCTGTGTGCGAGCACAGGTCACTCTCCACACTGCCCCTCCCGGGAGCCGGTGCAGCTCGCCACTGCCAGGCTCCCGTGATCCGGGGACAACTTCCCCGGGAGAACACAAGGCGCACCTCGGGCTGCTGCAACGTCACGACGCCTCTGACGCCGCAGGCTCGCCCCGCCTCCTCTGTACCGCTCCCTCCCCCGGCCTGAGTGAGTCAGAGCCCCCGAAGCAGCTGCTCCTTTAACCCCGTTCTGTCTGGGCAGGGAACGGACGCCCTCAGGCGACCTACATGCAGAGGCGGGTCCACATCCAAAGCTGAACCCCGGGAGCTGTACGAACAAAGAAGAGAAAGGGAAATCTCTCCCAGCAGCCTCAGAACCAGCGGATTAAAGCTCCACAAACAACCTGATGTGCCTGCATCTGTTGAATACCTGAATAGACAACGAATCACCCCAAATTCAGGAGGTGGACTTGGGAGCAGGATATATTAATTTTTCCCCTTTTCCTTTATTGTGAGTGTATATGTGTATGCTCCTGGGTGAGATTTTGTCTGTATAGCTTTGCTTTCACCATTAGTCCTAGGGTTAGGTCCATCCATTTGTTGTTCTTGTTTTTTTTTTTTTTTACTTAAAAAATTTTTTTTCTTAATAAATGTTTTCTTAATAATTTTTTCCTTATTTTCTATTTTTGGAAATTAAAAAAAAATTTTAATAAGTTTTTTCATATTTTTTATTTTAAAAAATTAAAAAAATTTTTTCTTAATAAATTTTCTCTTAATAATTTTTTTCTTACATTTTATTATAAAAATATCAATAAATCTATGTTTAAAAATTAAAAAAAAATTTTCTTAATAAATTTATTCTTAATATTTTTTTTCTTATTTTTTATTATAATAGCTTTATTTTATTTTATCCTCTTTCTTTCTTTCTTTCTATTTTTTTTTCTCCCTTTTATTCTGAGCTGTGTGGATGAAAGGCTCTTGGTGCTCCAGCCAGGCATCAGGGCTGTGCCTCTGAGGTGGGAGAGCCAACTTCAGGACACTGGTCCACAAGAGACCTCCCAGCTCCATGTAAAACCAAACAGCGAAAATCTCTCAGAGATCTCCATCTCAACATCAAGACCCAGCTTCACTCAACGACCAGCAAGCTACAGTGCTGGACACCCTATGCCAAACAACTAGCAAGACAGGAACACAGCCCCATCCATTAGGAGAGAGGCTGCCTAAAATCATAATAAGGCCACAGACACCCCAAAACACACCACCAGACGTGGACGTGCCCACCAGAAAGACAAGATAGAACCTCATCCACCAGAACACAGGCACTAGTCCCCTACACCAGGAAGCCTACACAACCCACTGAACCAACCTTAGCCACTGGGAACAGATACCAAAAACAACGGGAACTACGAACCTGCAGCCTGTGAAAAGGAGACCCCAAACACAGTAAGATAAGCAAAATGAGACGACAGAAAAACACACAGCAGATGAAGGAGCAGGGTCAAAACACACCAGACCTAACAAATGAAGAGGAAATAGGTAGTCTACCTGAAAAAGAGTTCAGAATAATGATAGTAAGGATGATCCAAAATCTTGGAAATAGAATAGACAAAATGCAAGAAACATTTAACAAGGACGTAGAAGAACTAAAGAGGAACCAAGCAATGATGGAAAACACAATAAATGAAATTAAAAATACTCTAGATGTGATCAATAGCAGAATAACTGAGGCAGAAGAACGGATAAGTGACCTGGAAGATAAAACAGTGGAAATAACTAGTGCAGAGCAGGATAAAGAAAAAAGAATGAAAAGAACTGAGGACAGTCTCAGAGACCTCTGGGACAATGTTAAACGCAGCAACATTCGAATTATAGGGGTCCCAGAAGAAGAAGAGAAAAAGAAAGAGACTGAGAAAATATTTGAACAGATTATAGTTGAAAACTTCCCTAATGTGGGAAAGGAAATAGTTAATCAAGTCCTGGAAGCACAGAGAGTCCCATACAGGATAAATCCAAGGAGAAACACGCCAAGACACATATTAATCAAACTGTCAAAAATTAAATATAAAGAAAACACATTAGGAGAGTAGGGGCAAGATGGCGGAAGAGTAAGACGCAGAGATCACCTTCCTTCCCACAGATACAGTAGAAATACATCTACACGTGGAACTGCTCCTACAGAACACCCACTGAACGCTGGCAGAAGACGTCAGACCTCCCAAACGGCAAGAAAATCCCCACGTACTTGGGTAGGGTAAAAGAAAAAAGAAATAACAGAGACAAAAGAATAGGGATGGGACCTGCGCCAGTGGGAGGGAGCCGTGAAGGAGGAAAGGTTTCCAGGCACTAGGAAGCCCCTTTGTGGGCAGAGACTGTGGGTGGCAGAGGGGGGAAGCTTCGGAGCCGCGGAGGAGAGCACAGCCACAGGGGTGCGGAGGGCAAAGCGGAGAGACTCCCGCACAGAGGCTCGGCGCCAACCAGCACTAACCAGCCCGAGAGGCTTGTCTGCTCACCCGCCGGGGTGGGCGGGGGCTGGGAGCTGAGGCTCGGGCTTTGGTGCTAGCAGGGAGGGAGTCCGGGAAAAAGTCTGCAGCTGCCGAAGAGGCAAGAGACTTTATCTTGCCTCTTTGTTTCACAGCGCGCAAGGAGAGGGGATTCAGAGCGCTGCCTAAACGAAATCCAGAGACGGGTGCGAGCCGCGGCTATCAGTGCGGATCCCACAGCAACAGGGGCGCAGAGGGAAAAATGGAGAGATTCCCGCACAGAGGCTCAGCGCTGAGCAGCGCTTACCAGCCCGAGAGGCTTGTCTGCTCACCCGCTGGGGCGGGCGGGGCTGGGAGCTGAGGCGCGGACTTCGGTCGGATCGCAGGGAGAGGACTGGGGTTGGCGGCGTGAACACAGCCTGAAGGGGTTGGCGTGCCGCGGCGAGCCGGGAGGGAGCCAGAGAGGAGGTCTGCAGCCGCCGAGGAGGCAAGAGACTTTTTCTTGCCTCTTTGTTTCACGGCGTGCAAGGAGAGGGGATTCAGAGCGCCGCCTAGACGAACTCCAGAGGCGGGCGTGAGCCACGGCTAACAGCATGGACCCCAGAGACGGGCACGAGCCGCGGCCATCAGCGCGGACCCCAGAGACTGGTAGGAAACGCTAAGGCTGCTGCTGCTGCCACCAAGAAGCCTGTGTGCGAGCACAGGTCACTCTCCACACTGCCCCTCCCGGGAGCCGGTGCAGCTCGCCACTGCCAGGCTCCCGTGATCCGGGGACAACTTCCCCGGGAGAACACAAGGCGCACCTCGGGCTGCTGCAACGTCACGACGCCTCTGACGCCGCAGGCTCGCCCCGCCTCCTCTGTACCGCTCCCTCCCCCGGCCTGAGTGAGTCAGAGCCCCCGAAGCAGCTGCTCCTTTAACCCCGTTCTGTCTGGGCAGGGAACGGACGCCCTCAGGCGACCTACATGCAGAGGCGGGTCCACATCCAAAGCTGAACCCCGGGAGCTGTACGAACAAAGAAGAGAAAGGGAAATCTCTCCCAGCAGCCTCAGAACCAGCGGATTAAAGCTCCACAAACAACCTGATGTGCCTGCATCTGTTGAATACCTGAATAGACAACGAATCACCCCAAATTCAGGAGGTGGACTTGGGAGCAGGATATATTAATTTTTCCCCTTTTCCTTTATTGTGAGTGTATATGTGTATGCTCCTGGGTGAGATTTTGTCTGTATAGCTTTGCTTTCACCATTAGTCCTAGGGTTAGGTCCATCCATTTGTTGTTCTTGTTTTTTTTTTTTTTTTGACTTAAAAAATTTTTTTTCTTAATAAATGTTTTCTTAATAATTTTTTCCTTATTTTCTATTTTTGGAAATTAAAAAAAAATTTTAATAAGTTTTTTCATATTTTTTATTTTAAAAAATTAAAAAAATTTTTTCTTAATAAATTTTCTCTTAATAATTTTTTCTTACATTTTATTATAAAAATATCAATAAATCTATGTTTAAAAATTAAAAAAAATTTTTCTTAATAAATTTATTCTTAATATTTTTTTTCTTATTTTTTATTATAATAGCTTTATTTTATTTTATTTTATCCTCTTTCTTTCTTTCTTTCTATTTTTTTTTCTCCCTTTTATTCTGAGCTGTGTGGATGAAAGGCTCTTGGTGCTCCAGCCAGGCATCAGGGCTGTGCCTCTGAGGTGGGAGAGCCAACTTCAGGACACTGGTCCACAAGAGACCTCCCAGCTCCATGTAAAACCAAACAGCGAAAATCTCTCAGAGATCTCCATCTCAACATCAAGACCCAGCTTCACTCAACGACCAGCAAGCTACAGTGCTGGACACCCTATGCCAAACAACTAGCAAGACAGGAACACAGCCCCATCCATTAGGAGAGAGGCTGCCTAAAATCATAATAAGGCCACAGACACCCCAAAACACACCACCAGACGTGGACGTGCCCACCAGAAAGACAAGATAGAACCTCATCCACCAGAACACAGGCACTAGTCCCCTACACCAGGAAGCCTACACAACCCACTGAACCAACCTTAGCCACTGGGAACAGATACCAAAAACAACGGGAACTACGAACCTGCAGCCTGTGAAAAGGAGACCCCAAACACAGTAAGATAAGCAAAATGAGACGACAGAAAAACACACAGCAGATGAAGGAGCAGGGTCAAAACACACCAGACCTAACAAATGAAGAGGAAATAGGTAGTCTACCTGAAAAAGAGTTCAGAATAATGATAGTAAGGATGATCCAAAATCTTGGAAATAGAATAGACAAAATGCAAGAAACATTTAACAAGGACGTAGAAGAACTAAAGAGGAACCAAGCAATGATGGAAAACACAATAAATGAAATTAAAAATACTCTAGATGTGATCAATAGCAGAATAACTGAGGCAGAAGAACGGATAAGTGACCTGGAAGATAAAACAGTGGAAATAACTAGTGCAGAGCAGGATAAAGAAAAAAGAATGAAAAGAACTGAGGACAGTCTCAGAGACCTCTGGGACAATGTTAAACGCAGCAACATTCGAATTATAGGGGTCCCAGAAGAAGAAGAGAAAAAGAAAGAGACTGAGAAAATATTTGAACAGATTATAGTTGAAAACTTCCCTAATGTGGGAAAGGAAATAGTTAATCAAGTCCTGGAAGCACAGAGAGTCCCATACAGGATAAATCCAAGGAGAAACACGCCAAGACACATATTAATCAAACTGTCAAAAATTAAATATAAAGAAAACACATTAGGAGAGTAGGGGCAAGATGGCGGAAGAGTAAGACGCAGAGATCACCTTCCTTCCCACAGATACAGTAGAAATACATCTACACGTGGAACTGCTCCTACAGAACACCCACTGAACGCTGGCAGAAGACGTCAGACCTCCCAAACGGCAAGAAAATCCCCACGTACTTGGGTAGGGTAAAAGAAAAAAGAAATAACAGAGACAAAAGAATAGGGATGGGACCTGCGCCAGTGGGAGGGAGCCGTGAAGGAGGAAAGGTTTCCAGGCACTAGGAAGCCCCTTTGTGGGCAGAGACTGTGGGTGGCAGAGGGGGGAAGCTTCGGAGCCGCGGAGGAGAGCACAGCCACAGGGGTGCGGAGGGCAAAGCGGAGAGACTCCCGCACAGAGGCTCGGCGCCAACCAGCACTAACCAGCCCGAGAGGCTTGTCTGCTCACCCGCCGGGGTGGGCGGGGGCTGGGAGCTGAGGCTCGGGCTTTGGTGCTAGCAGGGAGGGAGTCCGGGAAAAAGTCTGCAGCTGCCGAAGAGGCAAGAGACTTTATCTTGCCTCTTTGTTTCACAGCGCGCAAGGAGAGGGGATTCAGAGCGCTGCCTAAACGAAATCCAGAGACGGGTGCGAGCCGCGGCTATCAGTGCGGATCCCACAGCAACAGGGGCGCAGAGGGAAAAATGGAGAGATTCCCGCACAGAGGCTCAGCGCTGAGCAGCGCTTACCAGCCCGAGAGGCTTGTCTGCTCACCCGCTGGGGCGGGCGGGGCTGGGAGCTGAGGCGCGGACTTCGGTCGGATCGCAGGGAGAGGACTGGGGTTGGCGGCGTGAACACAGCCTGAAGGGGTTGGCGTGCCGCGGCGAGCCGGGAGGGAGCCAGAGAGGAGGTCTGCAGCCGCCGAGGAGGCAAGAGACTTTTTCTTGCCTCTTTGTTTCACGGCGTGCAAGGAGAGGGGATTCAGAGCGCCGCCTAGACGAACTCCAGAGGCGGGCGTGAGCCACGGCTAACAGCATGGACCCCAGAGACGGGCACGAGCCGCGGCCATCAGCGCGGACCCCAGAGACTGGTAGGAAACGCTAAGGCTGCTGCTGCTGCCACCAAGAAGCCTGTGTGCGAGCACAGGTCACTCTCCACACTGCCCCTCCCGGGAGCCGGTGCAGCTCGCCACTGCCAGGCTCCCGTGATCCGGGGACAACTTCCCCGGGAGAACACAAGGCGCACCTCGGGCTGCTGCAACGTCACGACGCCTCTGACGCCGCAGGCTCGCCCCGCCTCCTCTGTACCGCTCCCTCCCCCGGCCTGAGTGAGTCAGAGCCCCCGAAGCAGCTGCTCCTTTAACCCCGTTCTGTCTGGGCAGGGAACGGACGCCCTCAGGCGACCTACATGCAGAGGCGGGTCCACATCCAAAGCTGAACCCCGGGAGCTGTACGAACAAAGAAGAGAAAGGGAAATCTCTCCCAGCAGCCTCAGAACCAGCGGATTAAAGCTCCACAAACAACCTGATGTGCCTGCATCTGTTGAATACCTGAATAGACAACGAATCACCCCAAATTCAGGAGGTGGACTTGGGAGCAGGATATATTAATTTTTCCCCTTTTCCTTTATTGTGAGTGTATATGTGTATGCTCCTGGGTGAGATTTTGTCTGTATAGCTTTGCTTTCACCATTAGTCCTAGGGTTAGGTCCATCCATTTGTTGTTCTTGTTTTTTTTTTTTTTTTGACTTAAAAAATTTTTTTTCTTAATAAATGTTTTCTTAATAATTTTTTCCTTATTTTCTATTTTTGGAAATTAAAAAAAAATTTTAATAAGTTTTTTCATATTTTTTATTTTAAAAAATTAAAAAAATTTTTTCTTAATAAATTTTCTCTTAATAATTTTTTCTTACATTTTATTATAAAAATATCAATAAATCTATGTTTAAAAATTAAAAAAAATTTTTCTTAATAAATTTATTCTTAATATTTTTTTTCTTATTTTTTATTATAATAGCTTTATTTTATTTTATTTTATCCTCTTTCTTTCTTTCTTTCTATTTTTTTTTCTCCCTTTTATTCTGAGCTGTGTGGATGAAAGGCTCTTGGTGCTCCAGCCAGGCATCAGGGCTGTGCCTCTGAGGTGGGAGAGCCAACTTCAGGACACTGGTCCACAAGAGACCTCCCAGCTCCATGTAAAACCAAACAGCGAAAATCTCTCAGAGATCTCCATCTCAACATCAAGACCCAGCTTCACTCAACGACCAGCAAGCTACAGTGCTGGACACCCTATGCCAAACAACTAGCAAGACAGGAACACAGCCCCATCCATTAGGAGAGAGGCTGCCTAAAATCATAATAAGGCCACAGACACCCCAAAACACACCACCAGACGTGGACGTGCCCACCAGAAAGACAAGATAGAACCTCATCCACCAGAACACAGGCACTAGTCCCCTACACCAGGAAGCCTACACAACCCACTGAACCAACCTTAGCCACTGGGAACAGATACCAAAAACAACGGGAACTACGAACCTGCAGCCTGTGAAAAGGAGACCCCAAACACAGTAAGATAAGCAAAATGAGACGACAGAAAAACACACAGCAGATGAAGGAGCAGGGTCAAAACACACCAGACCTAACAAATGAAGAGGAAATAGGTAGTCTACCTGAAAAAGAGTTCAGAATAATGATAGTAAGGATGATCCAAAATCTTGGAAATAGAATAGACAAAATGCAAGAAACATTTAACAAGGACGTAGAAGAACTAAAGAGGAACCAAGCAATGATGGAAAACACAATAAATGAAATTAAAAATACTCTAGCTGTGATCAATAGCAGAATAACTGAGGCAGAAGAACGGATAAGTGACCTGGAAGATAAAACAGTGGAAATAACTAGTGCAGAGCAGGATAAAGAAAAAAGAATGAAAAGAACTGAGTACAGTCTCAGAGACCTCTGGGACAATGTTAAACGCAGCAACATTCGAATTATAGGGGTCCCAGAAGAAGAAGAGAAAAAGAAAGAGACTGAGAAAATATTTGAACAGATTATAGTTGAAAACTTCCCTAATGTGGGAAAGGAAATAGTTAATCAAGTCCTGGAAGCACAGAGAGTCCCATACAGGATAAATCCAAGGAGAAACACGCCAAGACACATATTAATCAAACTGTCAAAAATTAAATATAAAGAAAACACATTAGGAGAGTAGGGGCAAGATGGCGGAAGAGTAAGACGCAGAGATCACCTTCCTTCCCACAGATACAGTAGAAATACATCTACACGTGGAACTGCTCCTACAGAACACCCACTGAACGCTGGCAGAAGACGTCAGACCTCCCAAACGGCAAGAAAATCCCCACGTACTTGGGTAGGGTAAAAGAAAAAAGAAATAACAGAGACAAAAGAATAGGGATGGGACCTGCGCCAGTGGGAGGGAGCCGTGAAGGAGGAAAGGTTTCCAGGCACTAGGAAGCCCCTTTGTGGGCAGAGACTGTGGGTGGCAGAGGGGGGAAGCTTCGGAGCCGCGGAGGAGAGCACAGCCACAGGGGTGCGGAGGGCAAAGCGGAGAGACTCCCGCACAGAGGCTCGGCGCCAACCAGCACTCACCAGCCCGAGAGGCTTGTCTGCTCACCCGCCGGGGTGGGCGGGGGCTGGGAGCTGAGGCTCGGGCTTTGGTGCTAGCAGGGAGGGAGTCCGGGGAAAAGTCTGCAGCTGCCGAAGAGGCAAGAGACTTTATCTTGCCTCTTTGTTTCACAGCGCGCAAGGAGAGGGGATTCAGAGCGCTGCCTAAACGAAATCCAGAGACGGGTGCGAGCCGCGGCTATCAGTGCGGATCCCACAGCAACAGGGGCGCAGAGGGAAAAATGGAGAGATTCCCGCACAGAGGCTCAGCGCTGAGCAGCGCTTACCAGCCCGAGAGGCTTGTCTGCTCACCCGCTGGGGCGGGCGGGGCTGGGAGCTGAGGCGCGGACTTCGGTCGGATCGCAGGGAGAGGACTGGGGTTGGCGGCGTGAACACAGCCTGAAGGGGTTGGCGTGCCGCGGCGAGCCGGGAGGGAGCCAGAGAGGAGGTCTGCAGCCGCCGAGGAGGCAAGAGACTTTTTCTTGCCTCTTTGTTTCACGGCGTGCAAGGAGAGGGGATTCAGAGCGCCGCCTAGACGAACTCCAGAGGCGGGCGTGAGCCACGGCTAACAGCATGGACCCCAGAGACGGGCACGAGCCGCGGCCATCAGCGCGGACCCCAGAGACTGGTAGGAAACGCTAAGGCTGCTGCTGCTGCCACCAAGAAGCCTGTGTGCGAGCACAGGTCACTCTCCACACTGCCCCTCCCGGGAGCCGGTGCAGCTCGCCACTGCCAGGCTCCCGTGATCCGGGGACAACTTCCCCGGGAGAACACAAGGCGCACCTCGGGCTGCTGCAACGTCACGACGCCTCTGACGCCGCAGGCTCGCCCCGCCTCCTCTGTACCGCTCCCTCCCCCGGCCTGAGTGAGTCAGAGCCCCCGAAGCAGCTGCTCCTTTAACCCCGTTCTGTCTGGGCAGGGAACGGACGCCCTCAGGCGACCTACATGCAGAGGCGGGTCCACATCCAAAGCTGAACCCCGGGAGCTGTACGAACAAAGAAGAGAAAGGGAAATCTCTCCCAGCAGCCTCAGAACCAGCGGATTAAAGCTCCACAAACAACCTGATGTGCCTGCATCTGTTGAATACCTGAATAGACAACGAATCACCCCAAATTCAGGAGGTGGACTTGGGAGCAGGATATATTAATTTTTCCCCTTTTCCTTTATTGTGAGTGTATATGTGTATGCTCCTGGGTGAGATTTTGTCTGTATAGCTTTGCTTTCACCATTAGTCCTAGGGTTAGGTCCATCCATTTGTTGTTCTTGTTTTTTTTTTTTTTTTGACTTAAAAAATTTTTTTTCTTAATAAATGTTTTCTTAATAATTTTTTCCTTATTTTCTATTTTTGGAAATTAAAAAAAAATTTTAATAAGTTTTTTCATATTTTTTATTTTAAAAAATTAAAAAAATTTTTTCTTAATAAATTTTCTCTTAATAATTTTTTCTTACATTTTATTATAAAAATATCAATAAATCTATGTTTAAAAATTAAAAAAAATTTTTCTTAATAAATTTATTCTTAATATTTTTTTTCTTATTTTTTATTATAATAGCTTTATTTTATTTTATTTTATCCTCTTTCTTTCTTTCTTTCTATTTTTTTTTCTCCCTTTTATTCTGAGCTGTGTGGATGAAAGGCTCTTGGTGCTCCAGCCAGGCATCAGGGCTGTGCCTCTGAGGTGGGAGAGCCAACTTCAGGACACTGGTCCACAAGAGACCTCCCAGCTCCATGTAAAACCAAACAGCGAAAATCTCTCAGAGATCTCCATCTCAACATCAAGACCCAGCTTCACTCAACGACCAGCAAGCTACAGTGCTGGACACCCTATGCCAAACAACTAGCAAGACAGGAACACAGCCCCATCCATTAGGAGAGAGGCTGCCTAAAATCATAATAAGGCCACAGACACCCCAAAACACACCACCAGACGTGGACGTGCCCACCAGAAAGACAAGATAGAACCTCATCCACCAGAACACAGGCACTAGTCCCCTACACCAGGAAGCCTACACAACCCACTGAACCAACCTTAGCCACTGGGAACAGATACCAAAAACAACGGGAACTACGAACCTGCAGCCTGTGAAAAGGAGACCCCAAACACAGTAAGATAAGCAAAATGAGATGACAGAAAAACACACAGCAGATGAAGGAGCAGGGTCAAAACACACCAGACCTAACAAATGAAGAGGAAATAGGTAGTCTACCTGAAAAAGAGTTCAGAATAATGATAGTAAGGATGATCCAAAATCTTGGAAATAGAATAGACAAAATGCAAGAAACATTTAACAAGGACGTAGAAGAACTAAAGAGGAACCAAGCAATGATGAAAAACACAATAAATGAAATTAAAAATACTCTAGATGTGATCAATAGCAGAATAACTGAGGCAGAAGAACGGATAAGTGACCTGGAAGATAAAACAGTGGAAATAACTAGTGCAGAGCAGGATAAAGAAAAAAGAATGAAAAGAACTGAGGACAGTCTCAGAGACCTCTGGGACAATGTTAAACGCAGCAACATTCGAATTATAGGGGTCCCAGAAGAAGAAGAGAAAAAGAAAGAGACTGAGAAAATATTTGAACAGATTATAGTTGAAAACTTCCCTAATGTGGGAAAGGAAATAGTTAATCAAGTCCTGGAAGCACAGAGAGTCCCATACAGGATAAATCCAAGGAGAAACACGCCAAGACACATATTAATCAAACTGTCAAAAATTAAATATAAAGAAAACACATTAGGAGAGTAGGGGCAAGATGGCGGAAGAGTAAGACGCAGAGATCACCTTCCTTCCCACAGATACAGTAGAAATACATCTACACGTGGAACTGCTCCTACAGAACACCCACTGAACGCTGGCAGAAGACGTCAGACCTCCCAAACGGCAAGAAAATCCCCACGTACTTGGGTAGGGTAAAAGAAAAAAGAAATAACAGAGACAAAAGAATAGGGATGGGACCTGCGCCAGTGGGAGGGAGCCGTGAAGGAGGAAAGGTTTCCAGGCACTAGGAAGCCCCTTTGTGGGCAGAGACTGTGGGTGGCAGAGGGGGGAAGCTTCGGAGCCGCGGAGGAGAGCACAGCCACAGGGGTGCGGAGGGCAAAGCGGAGAGACTCCCGCACAGAGGCTCGGCGCCAACCAGCACTCACCAGCCCGAGAGGCTTGTCTGCTCACCCGCCGGGGTGGGCGGGGGCTGGGAGCTGAGGCTCGGGCTTTGGTGCTAGCAGGGAGGGAGTCCGGGGAAAAGTCTGCAGCTGCCGAAGAGGCAAGAGACTTTATCTTGCCTCTTTGTTTCACAGCGCGCAAGGAGAGGGGATTCAGAGCGCTGCCTAAACGAAATCCAGAGACGGGTGCGAGCCGCGGCTATCAGTGCGGATCCCACAGCAACAGGGGCGCAGAGGGAAAAATGGAGAGATTCCCGCACAGAGGCTCAGCGCTGAGCAGCGCTTACCAGCCCGAGAGGCTTGTCTGCTCACCCGCTGGGGCGGGCGGGGCTGGGAGCTGAGGCGCGGACTTCGGTCGGATCGCAGGGAGAGGACTGGGGTTGGCGGCGTGAACACAGCCTGAAGGGGTTGGCGTGCCGCGGCGAGCCGGGAGGGAGCCAGAGAGGAGGTCTGCAGCCGCCGAGGAGGCAAGAGACTTTTTCTTGCCTCTTTGTTTCACGGCGTGCAAGGAGAGGGGATTCAGAGCGCCGCCTAGACGAACTCCAGAGGCGGGCGTGAGCCACGGCTAACAGCATGGACCCCAGAGACGGGCACGAGCCGCGGCCATCAGCGCGGACCCCAGAGACTGGTAGGAAACGCTAAGGCTGCTGCTGCTGCCACCAAGAAGCCTGTGTGCGAGCACAGGTCACTCTCCACACTGCCCCTCCCGGGAGCCGGTGCAGCTCGCCACTGCCAGGCTCCCGTGATCCGGGGACAACTTCCCCGGGAGAACACAAGGCGCACCTCGGGCTGCTGCAACGTCACGACGCCTCTGACGCCGCAGGCTCGCCCCGCCTCCTCTGTACCGCTCCCTCCCCCGGCCTGAGTGAGTCAGAGCCCCCGAAGCAGCTGCTCCTTTAACCCCGTTCTGTCTGGGCAGGGAACGGACGCCCTCAGGCGACCTACATGCAGAGGCGGGTCCACATCCAAAGCTGAACCCCGGGAGCTGTACGAACAAAGAAGAGAAAGGGAAATCTCTCCCAGCAGCCTCAGAAGCAGCGGATTAAAGCTCCACAAACAACCTGATGTGCCTGCATCTGTTGAATACCTGAATAGACAACGAATCACCCCAAATTCAGGAGGTGGACTTGGGAGCAGGATATATTAATTTTTCCCCTTTTCCTTTATTGTGAGTGTATATGTGTATGCTCCTGGGTGAGATTTTGTCTGTATAGCTTTGCTTTCACCATTAGTCCTAGGGTTAGGTCCATCCATTTGTTGTTCTTGTTTTTTTTTTTTTTTTGACTTAAAAAATTTTTTTTCTTAATAAATGTTTTCTTAATAATTTTTTCCTTATTTTCTATTTTTGGAAATTAAAAAAAAATTTTAATAAGTTTTTTCATATTTTTTATTTTAAAAAATTAAAAAAATTTTTTCTTAATAAATTTTCTCTTAATAATTTTTTCTTACATTTTATTATAAAAATATCAATAAATCTATGTTTAAAAATTAAAAAAAATTTTTCTTAATAAATTTATTCTTAATATTTTTTTTCTTATTTTTTATTATAATAGCTTTATTTTATTTTATTTTATCCTCTTTCTTTCTTTCTTTCTATTTTTTTTTCTCCCTTTTATTCTGAGCTGTGTGGATGAAAGGCTCTTGGTGCTCCAGCCAGGCATCAGGGCTGTGCCTCTGAGGTGGGAGAGCCAACTTCAGGACACTGGTCCACAAGAGACCTCCCAGCTCCATGTAAAACCAAACAGCGAAAATCTCTCAGAGATCTCCATCTCAACATCAAGACCCAGCTTCACTCAACGACCAGCAAGCTACAGTGCTGGACACCCTATGCCAAACAACTAGCAAGACAGGAACACAGCCCCATCCATTAGGAGAGAGGCTGCCTAAAATCATAATAAGGCCACAGACACCCCAAAACACACCACCAGACGTGGACGTGCCCACCAGAAAGACAAGATAGAACCTCATCCACCAGAACACAGGCACTAGTCCCCTACACCAGGAAGCCTACACAACCCACTGAACCAACCTTAGCCACTGGGAACAGATACCAAAAACAACGGGAACTACGAACCTGCAGCCTGTGAAAAGGAGACCCCAAACACAGTAAGATAAGCAAAATGAGATGACAGAAAAACACACAGCAGATGAAGGAGCAGGGTCAAAACACACCAGACCTAACAAATGAAGAGGAAATAGGTAGTCTACCTGAAAAAGAGTTCAGAATAATGATAGTAAGGATGATCCAAAATCTTGGAAATAGAATAGACAAAATGCAAGAAACATTTAACAAGGACGTAGAAGAACTAAAGAGGAACCAAGCAATGATGAAAAACACAATAAATGAAATTAAAAATACTCTAGCTGTGATCAATAGCAGAATAACTGAGGCAGAAGAACGGATAAGTGACCTGGAAGATAAAACAGTGGAAATAACTAGTGCAGAGCAGGATAAAGAAAAAAGAATGAAAAGAACTGAGGACAGTCTCAGAGACCTCTGGGACAATGTTAAACGCAGCAACATTCGAATTATAGGGGTCCCAGAAGAAGAAGAGAAAAAGAAAGAGACTGAGAAAATATTTGAACAGATTATAGTTGAAAACTTCCCTAATGTGGGAAAGGAAATAGTTAATCAAGTCCTGGAAGCACAGAGAGTCCCATACAGGATAAATCCAAGGAGAAACACGCCAAGACACATATTAATCAAACTGTCAAAAATTAAATATAAAGAAAACACATTAGGAGAGTAGGGGCAAGATGGCGGAAGAGTAAGACGCAGAGATCACCTTCCTTCCCACAGATACAGTAGAAATACATCTACACGTGGAACTGCTCCTACAGAACACCCACTGAACGCTGGCAGAAGACGTCAGACCTCCCAAACGGCAAGAAAATCCCCACGTACTTGGGTAGGGTAAAAGAAAAAAGAAATAACAGAGACAAAAGAATAGGGATGGGACCTGCGCCAGTGGGAGGGAGCCGTGAAGGAGGAAAGGTTTCCAGGCACTAGGAAGCCCCTTTGTGGGCAGAGACTGTGGGTGGCAGAGGGGGGAAGCTTCGGAGCCGCGGAGGAGAGCACAGCCACAGGGGTGCGGAGGGCAAAGCGGAGAGACTCCCGCACAGAGGCTCGGCGCCAACCAGCACTCACCAGCCCGAGAGGCTTGTCTGCTCACCCGCCGGGGTGGGCGGGGGCTGGGAGCTGAGGCTCGGGCTTTGGTGCTAGCAGGGAGGGAGTCCGGGGAAAAGTCTGCAGCTGCCGAAGAGGCAAGAGACTTTATCTTGCCTCTTTGTTTCACAGCGCGCAAGGAGAGGGGATTCAGAGCGCTGCCTAAACGAAATCCAGAGACGGGTGCGAGCCGCGGCTATCAGTGCGGATCCCACAGCAACAGGGGCGCAGAGGGAAAAATGGAGAGATTCCCGCACAGAGGCTCAGCGCTGAGCAGCGCTTACCAGCCCGAGAGGCTTGTCTGCTCACCCGCTGGGGCGGGCGGGGCTGGGAGCTGAGGCGCGGACTTCGGTCGGATCGCAGGGAGAGGACTGGGGTTGGCGGCGTGAACACAGCCTGAAGGGGTTGGCGTGCCGCGGCGAGCCGGGAGGGAGCCAGAGAGGAGGTCTGCAGCCGCCGAGGAGGCAAGAGACATTTTCTTGCCTCTTTGTTTCATGGCGTGCAAGGAGAGGGGATTCAGAGCGCCGCCTAGACGAACTCCAGAGGCGGGCGTGAGCCGCGGCTAACAGCATGGACCCCAGAGACGGGCACGAGCCGCGGCCATCAGCGCGGACCCCAGAGACTGGTAGGAAACGCTAAGGCTGCTGCTGCTGCCACCAAGAAGCCTGTGTGCGAGCACAGGTCACTCTCCACACTGCCCCTCCTGGGAGCCGGTGCAGCTCGCCACTGCCAGGCTCCCGTGATCCGGGGACAACTTCCCCGGGAGAACACAAGGCGCACCTCGGGCTGCTGCAACGTCACGACGCCTCTGACGCCGCAGGCTCGCCCCGCCTCCTCTGTACCGCTCCCTCCCCCGGCCTGAGTGAGTCAGAGCCCCCGAAGCAGCTGCTCCTTTAACCCCGTTCTGTCTGGGCAGGGAACGGACGCCCTCAGGCGACCTACATGCAGAAGCGGGTCCACATCCAAAGCTGAACCCCGGGAGCTGTACGAACAAAGAAGAGAAAGGGAAATCTCTCCCAGCAGCCTCAGAAGCAGCGGATTAAAGCTCCACAAACAACCTGATGTGCCTGCATCTGTTGAATACCTGAATAGACAACGAATCACCCCAAATTCAGGAGGTGGACTTGGGAGCAGGATATATTAATTTTTCCCCTTTTCCTTTATTGTGAGTGTATATGTGTATGCTCCTGGGTGAGATTTTGTCTGTATAGCTTTGCTTTCACCATTAGTCCTAGGGTTAGGTCCATCCGTTTGTTGTTCTTGTTTTTTTTTTTTTTTTACTTAAAAAATTTTTTTTCTTAATAAATGTTTTCTTAATAATTTTTTCCTTATTTTCTATTTTTGGAAATTAAAAAAAAAATTTTACTAAGTTTTTTCATATTTTTTATTTTAAAAAATTAAAAAAAATTTTTCTTAATAAATTTGCTCTTAATAATTTTTTTCTTACATTTTATTATAAAAATATCAATAAATCTATGTTTAAAAATTAAAAAAAAATTTTCTTAATAAATTTATTCTTAATATTTTTTTTTCTTATTTTTTATTATAATAGCTTTATTTTATTTTATTTTATCCTCTTTCTTTCTTTCTTTCTATTTTTTTTTCTCCCTTTTATTCTGAGCTGTGTGGATGAAAGGCTCTTGGTGCTCCAGCCAGGCATCAGGGCTGTGCCTCTGAGGTGGGAGAGCCAACTTCAGGACACTGGTCCACAAGAGACCTCCCAGCTCCATGTAAAACCAAACAGCGAAAATCTCTCAGAGATCTCCATCTCAACATCAAGACCCAGCTTCACTCAACGACCAGCAAGCTACAGTGCTGGACACCCTATGCCAAACAACTAGCAAGACAGGAACACAGCCCCATCCATTAGGAGAGAGGCTGCCTAAAATCATAATAAGGCCACAGACACCCCAAAACACACCACCAGACGTGGACGTGCCCACCAGAAAGACAAGATAGAACCTCATCCACCAGAACACAGGCACTAGTCCCCTACACCAGGAAGCCTACACAACCCACTGAACCAACCTTAGCCACTGGGAACAGATACCAAAAACAACGGGAACTACGAACCTGCAGCCTGTGAAAAGGAGACCCCAAACACAGTAAGATAAGCAAAATGAGACGACAGAAAAACACACAGCAGATGAAGGAGCAGGGTCAAAACACACCAGACCTAACAAATGAAGAGGAAATAGGTAGTCTACCTGAAAAAGAGTTCAGAATAATGATAGTAAGGATGATCCAAAATCTTGGAAATAGAATAGACAAAATGCAAGAAACATTTAACAAGGACGTAGAAGAACTAAAGAGGAACCAAGCAATGATGGAAAACACAATAAATGAAATTAAAAATACTCTAGATGTGATCAATAGCAGAATAACTGAGGCAGAAGAACGGATAAGTGACCTGGAAGATAAAACAGTGGAAATAACTAGTGCAGAGCAGGATAAAGAAAAAAGAATGAAAAGAACTGAGGACAGTCTCAGAGACCTCTGGGACAATGTTAAACGCAGCAACATTCGAATTATAGGGGTCCCAGAAGAAGAAGAGAAAAAGAAAGAGACTGAGAAAATATTTGAACAGATTATAGTTGAAAACTTCCCTAATGTGGGAAAGGAAATAGTTAATCAAGTCCTGGAAGCACAGAGAGTCCCATACAGGATAAATCCAAGGAGAAACACGCCAAGACACATATTAATCAAACTGTCAAAAATTAAATATAAAGAAAACACATTAGGAGAGTAGGGGCAAGATGGCGGAAGAGTAAGACGCAGAGATCACCTTCCTTCCCACAGATACAGTAGAAATACATCTACACGTGGAACTGCTCCTACAGAACACCCACTGAACGCTGGCAGAAGACGTCAGACCTCCCAAACGGCAAGAAAATCCCCACGTACTTGGGTAGGGTAAAAGAAAAAAGAAATAACAGAGACAAAAGAATAGGGATGGGACCTGCGCCAGTGGGAGGGAGCCGTGAAGGAGGAAAGGTTTCCAGGCACTAGGAAGCCCCTTTGTGGGCAGAGACTGTGGGTGGCAGAGGGGGGAAGCTTCGGAGCCGCGGAGGAGAGCACAGCCACAGGGGTGCGGAGGGCAAAGCGGAGAGACTCCCGCACAGAGGCTCGGCGCCAACCAGCACTAACCAGCCCGAGAGGCTTGTCTGCTCACCCGCCGGGGTGGGCGGGGGCTGGGAGCTGAGGCTCGGGCTTTGGTGCTAGCAGGGAGGGAGTCCGGGGAAAAGTCTGCAGCTGCCGAAGAGGCAAGAGACTTTATCTTGCCTCTTTGTTTCACAGCGCGCAAGGAGAGGGGATTCAGAGCGCTGCCTAAACGAAATCCAGAGACGGGTGCGAGCCGCGGCTATCAGTGCGGATCCCACAGCAACAGGGGCGCAGAGGGAAAAATGGAGAGATTCCCGCACAGAGGCTCAGCGCTGAGCAGCGCTTACCAGCCCGAGAGACTTGTCTGCTCACCCGCTGGGGCGGGCGGGGCTGGGAGCTGAGGCGCGGACTTCGGTCGGATCGCAGGGAGAGGACTGGGGTTGGCGGCGTGAACACAGCCTGAAGGGGTTGGCGTGCCGCGGCGAGCCGGGAGGGAGCCAGAGAGGAGGTCTGCAGCCGCCGAGGAGGCAAGAGACTTTTTCTTGCCTCTTTGTTTCACGGCGTGCAAGGAGAGGGGATTCAGAGCGCCGCCTAGACGAACTCCAGAGGCGGGCGTGAGCCACGGCTAACAGCATGGACCCCAGAGACGGGCACGAGCCGCGGCCATCAGCGCGGACCCCAGAGACTGGTAGGAAACGCTAAGGCTGCTGCTGCTGCCACCAAGAAGCCTGTGTGCGAGCACAGGTCACTCTCCACACTGCCCCTCCCGGGAGCCGGTGCAGCTCGCCACTGCCAGGCTCCCGTGATCCGGGGACAACTTCCCCGGGAGAACACAAGGCGCACCTCGGGCTGCTGCAACGTCACGACGCCTCTGACGCCGCAGGCTCGCCCCGCCTCCTCTGTACCGCTCCCTCCCCCGGCCTGAGTGAGTCAGAGCCCCCGAAGCAGCTGCTCCTTTAACCCCGTTCTGTCTGGGCAGGGAACGGACGCCCTCAGGCGACCTACATGCAGAGGCGGGTCCACATCCAAAGCTGAACCCCGGGAGCTGTACGAACAAAGAAGAGAAAGGGAAATCTCTCCCAGCAGCCTCAGAAGCAGCGGATTAAAGCTCCACAAACAACCTGATGTGCCTGCATCTGTTGAATACCTGAATAGACAACGAATCACCCCAAATTCAGGAGGTGGACTTGGGAGCAGGATATATTAATTTTTCCCCTTTTCCTTTATTGTGAGTGTATATGTGTATGCTCCTGGGTGAGATTTTGTCTGTATAGCTTTGCTTTCACCATTAGTCCTAGGGTTAGGTCCATCCGTTTGTTGTTCTTGTTTTTTTTTTTTTTTTACTTAAAAAATTTTTTTTCTTAATAAATGTTTTCTTAATAATTTTTTCCTTATTTTCTATTTTTGGAAATTAAAAAAAAAATTTTACTAAGTTTTTTCATATTTTTTATTTTAAAAAATTAAAAAAAATTTTTCTTAATAAATTTGCTCTTAATAATTTTTTTCTTACATTTTATTATAAAAATATCAATAAATCTATGTTTAAAAATTTAAAAAAAATTTTCTTAATAAATTTATTCTTAATATTTTTTTTTCTTATTTTTTATTATAATAGCTTTATTTTATTTTATTTTATCCTCTTTCTTTCTTTCTTTCTATTTTTTTTTCTCCCTTTTATTCTGAGCTGTGTGGATGAAAGGCTCTTGGTGCTCCAGCCAGGCATCAGGGCTGTGCCTCTGAGGTGGGAGAGCCAACTTCAGGACACTGGTCCACAAGAGACCTCCCAGCTCCATGTAAAACCAAACAGCGAAAATCTCTCAGAGATCTCCATCTCAACATCAAGACCCAGCTTCACTCAACGACCAGCAAGCTACAGTGCTGGACACCCTATGCCAAACAACTAGCAAGACAGGAACACAGCCCCATCCATTAGGAGAGAGGCTGCCTAAAATCATAATAAGGCCACAGACACCCCAAAACACACCACCAGACGTGGACGTGCCCACCAGAAAGACAAGATAGAACCTCATCCACCAGAACACAGGCACTAGTCCCCTACACCAGGAAGCCTACACAACCCACTGAACCAACCTTAGCCACTGGGAACAGATACCAAAAACAACGGGAACTACGAACCTGCAGCCTGTGAAAAGGAGACCCCAAACACAGTAAGATAAGCAAAATGAGACGACAGAAAAACACACAGCAGATGAAGGAGCAGGGTCAAAACACACCAGACCTAACAAATGAAGAGGAAATAGGTAGTCTACCTGAAAAAGAGTTCAGAATAATGATAGTAAGGATGATCCAAAATCTTGGAAATAGAATAGACAAAATGCAAGAAACATTTAACAAGGACGTAGAAGAACTAAAGAGGAACCAAGCAATGATGGAAAACACAATAAATGAAATTAAAAATACTCTAGATGTGATCAATAGCAGAATAACTGAGGCAGAAGAACGGATAAGTGACCTGGAAGATAAAACAGTGGAAATAACTAGTGCAGAGCAGGATAAAGAAAAAAGAATGAAAAGAACTGAGGACAGTCTCAGAGACCTCTGGGACAATGTTAAACGCAGCAACATTCGAATTATAGGGGTCCCAGAAGAAGAAGAGAAAAAGAAAGAGACTGAGAAAATATTTGAACAGATTATAGTTGAAAACTTCCCTAATGTGGGAAAGGAAATAGTTAATCAAGTCCTGGAAGCACAGAGAGTCCCATACAGGATAAATCCAAGGAGAAACACGCCAAGACACATATTAATCAAACTGTCAAAAATTAAATATAAAGAAAACACATTAGGAGAGTAGGGGCAAGATGGCGGAAGAGTAAGACGCAGAGATCACCTTCCTTCCCACAGATACAGTAGAAATACATCTACACGTGGAACTGCTCCTACAGAACACCCACTGAACGCTGGCAGAAGACGTCAGACCTCCCAAACGGCAAGAAAATCCCCACGTACTTGGGTAGGGTAAAAGAAAAAAGAAATAACAGAGACAAAAGAATAGGGATGGGACCTGCGCCAGTGGGAGGGAGCCGTGAAGGAGGAAAGGTTTCCAGGCACTAGGAAGCCCCTTTGTGGGCAGAGACTGTGGGTGGCAGAGGGGGGAAGCTTCGGAGCCGCGGAGGAGAGCACAGCCACAGGGGTGCGGAGGGCAAAGCGGAGAGACTCCCGCACAGAGGCTCGGCGCCAACCAGCACTAACCAGCCCGAGAGGCTTGTCTGCTCACCCGCCGGGGTGGGCGGGGGCTGGGAGCTGAGGCTCGGGCTTTGGTGCTAGCAGGGAGGGAGTCCGGGAAAAAGTCTGCAGCTGCCGAAGAGGCAAGAGACTTTATCTTGCCTCTTTGTTTCACAGCGCGCAAGGAGAGGGGATTCAGAGCGCTGCCTAAACGAAATCCAGAGACGGGTGCGAGCCGCGGCTATCAGTGCGGATCCCACAGCAACAGGGGCGCAGAGGGAAAAATGGAGAGATTCCCGCACAGAGGCTCAGCGCTGAGCAGCGCTTACCAGCCCGAGAGACTTGTCTGCTCACCCGCTGGGGCGGGCGGGGCTGGGAGCTGAGGCGCGGACTTCGGTCGGATCGCAGGGAGAGGACTGGGGTTGGCGGCGTGAACACAGCCTGAAGGGGTTGGCGTGCCGCGGCGAGCCGGGAGGGAGCCAGAGAGGAGGTCTGCAGCCGCCGAGGAGGCAAGAGACTTTTTCTTGCCTCTTTGTTTCACGGCGTGCAAGGAGAGGGGATTCAGAGCGCCGCCTAGACGAACTCCAGAGGCGGGCGTGAGCCACGGCTAACAGCATGGACCCCAGAGACGGGCACGAGCCGCGGCCATCAGCGCGGACCCCAGAGACTGGTAGGAAACGCTAAGGCTGCTGCTGCTGCCACCAAGAAGCCTGTGTGCGAGCACAGGTCACTCTCCACACTGCCCCTCCCGGGAGCCGGTGCAGCTCGCCACTGCCAGGCTCCCGTGATCCGGGGACAACTTCCCCGGGAGAACACAAGGCGCACCTCGGGCTGCTGCAACGTCACGACGCCTCTGACGCCGCAGGCTCGCCCCGCCTCCTCTGTACCGCTCCCTCCCCCGGCCTGAGTGAGTCAGAGCCCCCGAAGCAGCTGCTCCTTTAACCCCGTTCTGTCTGGGCAGGGAACGGACGCCCTCAGGCGACCTACATGCAGAGGCGGGTCCACATCCAAAGCTGAACCCCGGGAGCTGTACGAACAAAGAAGAGAAAGGGAAATCTCTCCCAGCAGCCTCAGAAGCAGCGGATTAAAGCTCCACAAACAACCTGATGTGCCTGCATCTGTTGAATACCTGAATAGACAACGAATCACCCCAAATTCAGGAGGTGGACTTGGGAGCAGGATATATTAATTTTTCCCCTTTTCCTTTATTGTGAGTGTATATGTGTATGCTCCTGGGTGAGATTTTGTCTGTATAGCTTTGCTTTCACCATTAGTCCTAGGGTTAGGTCCATCCATTTGTTGTTCTTGTTTTTTTTTTTTTTTTGACTTAAAAAATTTTTTTTCTTAATAAATGTTTTCTTAATAATTTTTTCCTTATTTTCTATTTTTGGAAATTAAAAAAAAATTTTAATAAGTTTTTTCATATTTTTTATTTTAAAAAATTAAAAAAATTTTTTCTTAATAAATTTTCTCTTAATAATTTTTTTTTACATTTTATTATAAAAATATCAATAAATCTATGTTTAAAAATTAAAAAAAATTTTTCTTAATAAATTTATTCTTAATATTTTTTTTCTTATTTTTTATTATAATAGCTTTATTTTATTTTATTTTATCCTCTTTCTTTCTTTCTTTCTATTTTTTTTTCTCCCTTTTATTCTGAGCTGTGTGGATGAAAGGCTCTTGGTGCTCCAGCCAGGCATCAGGGCTGTGCCTCTGAGGTGGGAGAGCCAACTTCAGGACACTGGTCCACAAGAGACCTCCCAGCTCCATGTAAAACCAAACAGCGAAAATCTCTCAGAGATCTCCATCTCAACATCAAGACCCAGCTTCACTCAACGACCAGCAAGCTACAGTGCTGGACACCCTATGCCAAACAACTAGCAAGACAGGAACACAGCCCCATCCATTAGGAGAGAGGCTGCCTAAAATCATAATAAGGCCACAGACACCCCAAAACACACCACCAGACGTGGACGTGCCCACCAGAAAGACAAGATAGAACCTCATCCACCAGAACACAGGCACTAGTCCCCTACACCAGGAAGCCTACACAACCCACTGAACCAACCTTAGCCACTGGGAACAGATACCAAAAACAACGGGAACTACGAACCTGCAGCCTGTGAAAAGGAGACCCCAAACACAGTAAGATAAGCAAAATGAGATGACAGAAAAACACACAGCAGATGAAGGAGCAGGGTCAAAACACACCAGACCTAACAAATGAAGAGGAAATAGGTAGTCTACCTGAAAAAGAGTTCAGAATAATGATAGTAAGGATGATCCAAAATCTTGGAAATAGAATAGACAAAATGCAAGAAACATTTAACAAGGACGTAGAAGAACTAAAGAGGAACCAAGCAATGATGAAAAACACAATAAATGAAATTAAAAATACTCTAGCTGTGATCAATAGCAGAATAACTGAGGCAGAAGAACGGATAAGTGACCTGGAAGATAAAACAGTGGAAATAACTAGTGCAGAGCAGGATAAAGAAAAAAGAATGAAAAGAACTGAGGACAGTCTCAGAGACCTCTGGGACAATGTTAAACGCAGCAACATTCGAATTATAGGGGTCCCAGAAGAAGAAGAGAAAAAGAAAGAGACTGAGAAAATATTTGAACAGATTATAGTTGAAAACTTCCCTAATGTGGGAAAGGAAATAGTTAATCAAGTCCTGGAAGCACAGAGAGTCCCATACAGGATAAATCCAAGGAGAAACACGCCAAGACACATATTAATCAAACTGTCAAAAATTAAATATAAAGAAAACACATTAGGAGAGTAGGGGCAAGATGGCGGAAGAGTAAGACGCAGAGATCACCTTCCTTCCCACAGATACAGTAGAAATACATCTACACGTGGAACTGCTCCTACAGAACACCCACTGAACGCTGGCAGAAGACGTCAGACCTCCCAAACGGCAAGAAAATCCCCACGTACTTGGGTAGGGTAAAAGAAAAAAGAAATAACAGAGACAAAAGAATAGGGATGGGACCTGCGCCAGTGGGAGGGAGCCGTGAAGGAGGAAAGGTTTCCAGGCACTAGGAAGCCCCTTTGTGGGCAGAGACTGTGGGTGGCAGAGGGGGGAAGCTTCGGAGCCGCGGAGGAGAGCACAGCCACAGGGGTGCGGAGGGCAAAGCGGAGAGACTCCCGCACAGAGGCTCGGCGCCAACCAGCACTCACCAGCCCGAGAGGCTTGTCTGCTCACCCGCCGGGGTGGGCGGGGGCTGGGAGCTGAGGCTCGGGCTTTGGTGCTAGCAGGGAGGGAGTCCGGGGAAAAGTCTGCAGCTGCCGAAGAGGCAAGAGACTTTATCTTGCCTCTTTGTTTCACAGCGCGCAAGGAGAGGGGATTCAGAGCGCTGCCTAAACGAAATCCAGAGACGGGTGCGAGCCACGGCTATCAGTGCGGATCCCACAGCAACAGGGGCGCAGAGGGAAAAATGGAGAGATTCCCGCACAGAGGCTCAGCGCTGAGCAGCGCTTACCAGCCCGAGAGGCTTGTCTGCTCACCCGCTGGGGCGGGCGGGGCTGGGAGCTGAGGCACGGACTTCGGTCGGATCGCAGGGAGAGGACTGGGGTTGGCGGCGTGAACACAGCCTGAAGGGGTTGGCGTGCCGCGGCGAGCCGGGAGGGAGCCAGAGAGGAGGTCTGCAGCCGCCGAGGAGGCAAGAGACATTTTCTTGCCTCTTTGTTTCACGGCGTGCAAGGAGAGGGGATTCAGAGCGCCGCCTAGACGAACTCCAGAGGCGGGCGTGAGCCGCGGCTAACAGCATGGACCCCAGAGACGGGCACGAGCCGCGGCCATCAGCGCGGACCCCAGAGACTGGTAGGAAACGCTAAGGCTGCTGCTGCTGCCACCAAGAAGCCTGTGTGCGAGCACAGGTCACTCTCCACACTGCCCCTCCCGGGAGCCGGTGCAGCTCGCCACTGCCAGGCTCCCGTGATCCGGGGACAACTTCCCCGGGAGAACACAAGGCGCACCTCGGGCTGCTGCAACGTCACGACGCCTCTGACGCCGCAGGCTCGCCCCGCCTCCTCTGTACCGCTCCCTCCCCCGGCCTGAGTGAGTCAGAGCCCCCGAAGCAGCTGCTCCTTTAACCCCGTTCTGTCTGGGCAGGGAACGGACGCCCTCAGGCGACCTACATGCAGAGGCGGGTCCACATCCAAAGCTGAACCCCGGGAGCTGTACGAACAAAGAAGAGAAAGGGAAATCTCTCCCAGCAGCCTCAGAACCAGCGGATTAAAGCTCCACAAACAACCTGATGTGCCTGCATCTGTTGAATACCTGAATAGACAACGAATCACCCCAAATTCAGGAGGTGGACTTGGGAGCAGGATATATTAATTTTTCCCCTTTTCCTTTATTGTGAGTGTATATGTGTATGCTCCTGGGTGAGATTTTGTCTGTATAGCTTTGCTTTCACCATTAGTCCTAGGGTTAGGTCCATCCATTTGTTGTTCTTGTTTTTTTTTTTTTTGACTTAAAAAATTTTTTTTCTTAATAAATGTTTTCTTAATAATTTTTTCCTTATTTTCTATTTTTGGAAATTAAAAAAAAATTTTAATAAGTTTTTTCATATTTTTTATTTTAAAAAATTAAAAAAATTTTTTCTTAATAAATTTTCTCTTAATAATTTTTTTCTTACATTTTATTATAAAAATATCAATAAATCTATGTTTAAAAATTAAAAAAAAATTTTCTTAATAAATTTATTCTTAATATTTTTTTTCTTATTTTTTATTATAATAGCTTTATTTTATTTTATCCTCTTTCTTTCTTTCTTTCTATTTTTTTTTCTCCCTTTTATTCTGAGCTGTGTGGATGAAAGGCTCTTGGTGCTCCAGCCAGGCATCAGGGCTGTGCCTCTGAGGTGGGAGAGCCAACTTCAGGACACTGGTCCACAAGAGACCTCCCAGCTCCATGTAAAACCAAACAGCGAAAATCTCTCAGAGATCTCCATCTCAACATCAAGACCCAGCTTCACTCAACGACCAGCAAGCTACAGTGCTGGACACCCTATGCCAAACAACTAGCAAGACAGGAACACAGCCCCATCCATTAGGAGAGAGGCTGCCTAAAATCATAATAAGGCCACAGACACCCCAAAACACACCACCAGACGTGGACGTGCCCACCAGAAAGACAAGATAGAACCTCATCCACCAGAACACAGGCACTAGTCCCCTACACCAGGAAGCCTACACAACCCACTGAACCAACCTTAGCCACTGGGAACAGATACCAAAAACAACGGGAACTACGAACCTGCAGCCTGTGAAAAGGAGACCCCAAACACAGTAAGATAAGCAAAATGAGACGACAGAAAAACACACAGCAGATGAAGGAGCAGGGTCAAAACACACCAGACCTAACAAATGAAGAGGAAATAGGTAGTCTACCTGAAAAAGAGTTCAGAATAATGATAGTAAGGATGATCCAAAATCTTGGAAATAGAATAGACAAAATGCAAGAAACATTTAACAAGGACGTAGAAGAACTAAAGAGGAACCAAGCAATGATGGAAAACACAATAAATGAAATTAAAAATACTCTAGATGTGATCAATAGCAGAATAACTGAGGCAGAAGAACGGATAAGTGACCTGGAAGATAAAACAGTGGAAATAACTAGTGCAGAGCAGGATAAAGAAAAAAGAATGAAAAGAACTGAGGACAGTCTCAGAGACCTCTGGGACAATGTTAAACGCAGCAACATTCGAATTATAGGGGTCCCAGAAGAAGAAGAGAAAAAGAAAGAGACTGAGAAAATATTTGAACAGATTATAGTTGAAAACTTCCCTAATGTGGGAAAGGAAATAGTTAATCAAGTCCTGGAAGCACAGAGAGTCCCATACAGGATAAATCCAAGGAGAAACACGCCAAGACACATATTAATCAAACTGTCAAAAATTAAATATAAAGAAAACACATTAGGAGAGTAGGGGCAAGATGGCGGAAGAGTAAGACGCAGAGATCACCTTCCTTCCCACAGATACAGTAGAAATACATCTACACGTGGAACTGCTCCTACAGAACACCCACTGAACGCTGGCAGAAGACGTCAGACCTCCCAAACGGCAAGAAAATCCCCACGTACTTGGGTAGGGTAAAAGAAAAAAGAAATAACAGAGACAAAAGAATAGGGATGGGACCTGCGCCAGTGGGAGGGAGCCGTGAAGGAGGAAAGGTTTCCAGGCACTAGGAAGCCCCTTTGTGGGCAGAGACTGTGGGTGGCAGAGGGGGGAAGCTTCGGAGCCGCGGAGGAGAGCACAGCCACAGGGGTGCGGAGGGCAAAGCGGAGAGACTCCCGCACAGAGGCTCGGCGCCAACCAGCACTAACCAGCCCGAGAGGCTTGTCTGCTCACCCGCCGGGGTGGGCGGGGGCTGGGAGCTGAGGCTCGGGCTTTGGTGCTAGCAGGGAGGGAGTCCGGGAAAAAGTCTGCAGCTGCCGAAGAGGCAAGAGACTTTATCTTGCCTCTTTGTTTCACAGCGCGCAAGGAGAGGGGATTCAGAGCGCTGCCTAAACGAAATCCAGAGACGGGTGCGAGCCGCGGCTATCAGTGCGGATCCCACAGCAACAGGGGCGCAGAGGGAAAAATGGAGAGATTCCCGCACAGAGGCTCAGCGCTGAGCAGCGCTTACCAGCCCGAGAGGCTTGTCTGCTCACCCGCTGGGGCGGGCGGGGCTGGGAGCTGAGGCGCGGACTTCGGTCGGATCGCAGGGAGAGGACTGGGGTTGGCGGCGTGAACACAGCCTGAAGGGGTTGGCGTGCCGCGGCGAGCCGGGAGGGAGCCAGAGAGGAGGTCTGCAGCCGCCGAGGAGGCAAGAGACTTTTTCTTGCCTCTTTGTTTCACGGCGTGCAAGGAGAGGGGATTCAGAGCGCCGCCTAGACGAACTCCAGAGGCGGGCGTGAGCCACGGCTAACAGCATGGACCCCAGAGACGGGCACGAGCCGCGGCCATCAGCGCGGACCCCAGAGACTGGTAGGAAACGCTAAGGCTGCTGCTGCTGCCACCAAGAAGCCTGTGTGCGAGCACAGGTCACTCTCCACACTGCCCCTCCCGGGAGCCGGTGCAGCTCGCCACTGCCAGGCTCCCGTGATCCGGGGACAACTTCCCCGGGAGAACACAAGGCGCACCTCGGGCTGCTGCAACGTCACGACGCCTCTGACGCCGCAGGCTCGCCCCGCCTCCTCTGTACCGCTCCCTCCCCCGGCCTGAGTGAGTCAGAGCCCCCGAAGCAGCTGCTCCTTTAACCCCGTTCTGTCTGGGCAGGGAACGGACGCCCTCAGGCGACCTACATGCAGAGGCGGGTCCACATCCAAAGCTGAACCCCGGGAGCTGTACGAACAAAGAAGAGAAAGGGAAATCTCTCCCAGCAGCCTCAGAAGCAGCGGATTAAAGCTCCACAAACAACCTGATGTGCCTGCATCTGTTGAATACCTGAATAGACAACGAATCACCCCAAATTCAGGAGGTGGACTTGGGAGCAGGATATATTAATTTTTCCCCTTTTCCTTTATTGTGAGTGTATATGTGTATGCTCCTGGGTGAGATTTTGTCTGTATAGCTTTGCTTTCACCATTAGTCCTAGGGTTAGGTCCATCCATTTGTTGTTCTTGTTTTTTTTTTTTTTTTGACTTAAAAAATTTTTTTTCTTAATAAATGTTTTCTTAATAATTTTTTCCTTATTTTCTATTTTTGGAAATTAAAAAAAAATTTTAATAAGTTTTTTCATATTTTTTATTTTAAAAAATTAAAAAAATTTTTTCTTAATAAATTTTCTCTTAATAATTTTTTCTTACATTTTATTATAAAAATATCAATAAATCTATGTTTAAAAATTAAAAAAAATTTTTCTTAATAAATTTATTCTTAATATTTTTTTTCTTATTTTTTATTATAATAGCTTTATTTTATTTTATTTTATCCTCTTTCTTTCTTTCTTTCTATTTTTTTTTCTCCCTTTTATTCTGAGCTGTGTGGATGAAAGGCTCTTGGTGCTCCAGCCAGGCATCAGGGCTGTGCCTCTGAGGTGGGAGAGCCAACTTCAGGACACTGGTCCACAAGAGACCTCCCAGCTCCATGTAAAACCAAACAGCGAAAATCTCTCAGAGATCTCCATCTCAACATCAAGACCCAGCTTCACTCAACGACCAGCAAGCTACAGTGCTGGACACCCTATGCCAAACAACTAGCAAGACAGGAACACAGCCCCATCCATTAGGAGAGAGGCTGCCTAAAATCATAATAAGGCCACAGACACCCCAAAACACACCACCAGACGTGGACGTGCCCACCAGAAAGACAAGATAGAACCTCATCCACCAGAACACAGGCACTAGTCCCCTACACCAGGAAGCCTACACAACCCACTGAACCAACCTTAGCCACTGGGAACAGATACCAAAAACAACGGGAACTACGAACCTGCAGCCTGTGAAAAGGAGACCCCAAACACAGTAAGATAAGCAAAATGAGATGACAGAAAAACACACAGCAGATGAAGGAGCAGGGTCAAAACACACCAGACCTAACAAATGAAGAGGAAATAGGTAGTCTACCTGAAAAAGAGTTCAGAATAATGATAGTAAGGATGATCCAAAATCTTGGAAATAGAATAGACAAAATGCAAGAAACATTTAACAAGGACGTAGAAGAACTAAAGAGGAACCAAGCAATGATGAAAAACACAATAAATGAAATTAAAAATACTCTAGCTGTGATCAATAGCAGAATAACTGAGGCAGAAGAACGGATAAGTGACCTGGAAGATAAAACAGTGGAAATAACTAGTGCAGAGCAGGATAAAGAAAAAAGAATGAAAAGAACTGAGGACAGTCTCAGAGACCTCTGGGACAATGTTAAACGCAGCAACATTCGAATTATAGGGGTCCCAGAAGAAGAAGAGAAAAAGAAAGAGACTGAGAAAATATTTGAACAGATTATAGTTGAAAACTTCCCTAATGTGGGAAAGGAAATAGTTAATCAAGTCCTGGAAGCACAGAGAGTCCCATACAGGATAAATCCAAGGAGAAACACGCCAAGACACATATTAATCAAACTGTCAAAAATTAAATATAAAGAAAACACATTAGGAGAGTAGGGGCAAGATGGCGGAAGAGTAAGACGCAGAGATCACCTTCCTTCCCACAGATACAGTAGAAATACATCTACACGTGGAACTGCTCCTACAGAACACCCACTGAACGCTGGCAGAAGACGTCAGACCTCCCAAACGGCAAGAAAATCCCCACGTACTTGGGTAGGGTAAAAGAAAAAAGAAATAACAGAGACAAAAGAATAGGGATGGGACCTGCGCCAGTGGGAGGGAGCCGTGAAGGAGGAAAGGTTTCCAGGCACTAGGAAGCCCCTTTGTGGGCAGAGACTGTGGGTGGCAGAGGGGGGAAGCTTCGGAGCCGCGGAGGAGAGCACAGCCACAGGGGTGCGGAGGGCAAAGCGGAGAGACTCCCGCACAGAGGCTCGGCGCCAACCAGCACTCACCAGCCCGAGAGGCTTGTCTGCTCACCCGCCGGGGTGGGCGGGGGCTGGGAGCTGAGGCTCGGGCTTTGGTGCTAGCAGGGAGGGAGTCCGGGGAAAAGTCTGCAGCTGCCGAAGAGGCAAGAGACTTTATCTTGCCTCTTTGTTTCACAGCGCGCAAGGAGAGGGGATTCAGAGCGCTGCCTAAACGAAATCCAGAGACGGGTGCGAGCCGCGGCTATCAGTGCGGATCCCACAGCAACAGGGGCGCAGAGGGAAAAATGGAGAGATTCCCGCACAGAGGCTCAGCGCTGAGCAGCGCTTACCAGCCCGAGAGGCTTGTCTGCTCACCCGCTGGGGCGGGCGGGGCTGGGAGCTGAGGCGCGGACTTCGGTCGGATCGCAGGGAGAGGACTGGGGTTGGCGGCGTGAACACAGCCTGAAGGGGTTGGCGTGCCGCGGCGAGCCGGGAGGGAGCCAGAGAGGAGGTCTGCAGCCGCCGAGGAGGCAAGAGACTTTTTCTTGCCTCTTTGTTTCACGGCGTGCAAGGAGAGGGGATTCAGAGCGCCGCCTAGACGAACTCCAGAGGCGGGCGTGAGCCGCGGCTAACAGCATGGACCCCAGAGACGGGCACGAGCCGCGGCCATCAGCGCGGACCCCAGAGACTGGTAGGAAACGCTAAGGCTGCTGCTGCTGCCACCAAGAAGCCTGTGTGCGAGCACAGGTCACTCTCCACACTGCCCCTCCTGGGAGCCGGTGCAGCTCGCCACTGCCAGGCTCCCGTGATCCGGGGACAACTTCCCCGGGAGAACACAAGGCGCACCTCGGGCTGCTGCAACGTCACGACGCCTCTGACGCCGCAGGCTCGCCCCGCCTCCTCTGTACCGCTCCCTCCCCCGGCCTGAGTGAGTCAGAGCCCCCGAAGCAGCTGCTCCTTTAACCCCGTTCTGTCTGGGCAGGGAACGGACGCCCTCAGGCGACCTACATGCAGAAGCGGGTCCACATCCAAAGCTGAACCCCGGGAGCTGTACGAACAAAGAAGAGAAAGGGAAATCTCTCCCAGCAGCCTCAGAAGCAGCGGATTAAAGCTCCACAAACAACCTGATGTGCCTGCATCTGTTGAATACCTGAATAGACAACGAATCACCCCAAATTCAGGAGGTGGACTTGGGAGCAGGATATATTAATTTTTCCCCTTTTCCTTTATTGTGAGTGTATATGTGTATGCTCCTGGGTGAGATTTTGTCTGTATAGCTTTGCTTTCACCATTAGTCCTAGGGTTAGGTCCATCCGTTTGTTGTTCTTGTTTTTTTTTTTTTTGACTTAAAAAATTTTTTTTCTTAATAAATGTTTTCTTAATAATTTTTTCCTTATTTTCTATTTTTGGAAATTAAAAAAAAAATTTTACTAAGTTTTTTCATATTTTTTATTTTAAAAAATTAAAAAAAATTTTTCTTAATAAATTTGCTCTTAATAATTTTTTTCTTACATTTTATTATAAAAATATCAATAAATCTATGTTTAAAAATTAAAAAAAAATTTTCTTAATAAATTTATTCTTAATATTTTTTTTTCTTATTTTTTATTATAATAGCTTTATTTTATTTTATTTTATCCTCTTTCTTTCTTTCTTTCTATTTTTTTTTCTCCCTTTTATTCTGAGCTGTGTGGATGAAAGGCTCTTGGTGCTCCAGCCAGGCATCAGGGCTGTGCCTCTGAGGTGGGAGAGCCAACTTCAGGACACTGGTCCACAAGAGACCTCCCAGCTCCATGTAAAACCAAACAGCGAAAATCTCTCAGAGATCTCCATCTCAACATCAAGACCCAGCTTCACTCAACGACCAGCAAGCTACAGTGCTGGACACCCTATGCCAAACAACTAGCAAGACAGGAACACAGCCCCATCCATTAGGAGAGAGGCTGCCTAAAATCATAATAAGGCCACAGACACCCCAAAACACACCACCAGACGTGGACGTGCCCACCAGAAAGACAAGATAGAACCTCATCCACCAGAACACAGGCACTAGTCCCCTACACCAGGAAGCCTACACAACCCACTGAACCAACCTTAGCCACTGGGAACAGATACCAAAAACAACGGGAACTACGAACCTGCAGCCTGTGAAAAGGAGACCCCAAACACAGTAAGATAAGCAAAATGAGACGACAGAAAAACACACAGCAAATGAAGGAGCAGGGTCAAAACACACCAGACCTAACAAATGAAGAGGAAATAGGTAGTCTACCTGAAAAAGAGTTCAGAATAATGATAGTAAGGATGATCCAAAATCTTGGAAATAGAATAGACAAAATGCAAGAAACATTTAACAAGGACGTAGAAGAACTAAAGAGGAACCAAGCAATGATGAAAAACACAATAAATGAAATTAAAAATACTCTAGCTGTGATCAATAGCAGAATAACTGAGGCAGAAGAACGGATAAGTGACCTGGAAGATAAAACAGTGGAAATAACTAGTGCAGAGCAGGATAAAGAAAAAAGAATGAAAAGAACTGAGGACAGTCTCAGAGACCTCTGGGACAATGTTAAACGCAGCAACATTCGAATTATAGGGGTCCCAGAAGAAGAAGAGAAAAAGAAAGAGACTGAGAAAATATTTGAACAGATTATAGTTGAAAACTTCCCTAATGTGGGAAAGGAAATAGTTAATCAAGTCCTGGAAGCACAGAGAGTCCCATACAGGATAAATCCAAGGAGAAACACGCCAAGACACATATTAATCAAACTGTCAAAAATTAAATATAAAGAAAACACATTAGGAGAGTAGGGGCAAGATGGCGGAAGAGTAAGACGCAGAGATCACCTTCCTTCCCACAGATACAGTAGAAATACATCTACACGTGGAACTGCTCCTACAGAACACCCACTGAACGCTGGCAGAAGACGTCAGACCTCCCAAACGGCAAGAAAATCCCCACGTACTTGGGTAGGGTAAAAGAAAAAAGAAATAACAGAGACAAAAGAATAGGGATGGGACCTGCGCCAGTGGGAGGGAGCCGTGAAGGAGGAAAGGTTTCCAGGCACTAGGAAGCCCCTTTGTGGGCAGAGACTGTGGGTGGCAGAGGGGGGAAGCTTCGGAGCCGCGGAGGAGAGCACAGCCACAGGGGTGCGGAGGGCAAAGCGGAGAGACTCCCGCACAGAGGCTCGGCGCCAACCAGCACTCACCAGCCCGAGAGGCTTGTCTGCTCACCCGCCGGGGTGGGCGGGGGCTGGGAGCTGAGGCTCGGGCTTTGGTGCTAGCAGGGAGGGAGTCCGGGGAAAAGTCTGCAGCTGCCGAAGAGGCAAGAGACTTTATCTTGCCTCTTTGTTTCACAGCGCGCAAGGAGAGGGGATTCAGAGCGCTGCCTAAACGAAATCCAGAGACGGGTGCGAGCCGCGGCTATCAGTGCGGATCCCACAGCAACAGGGGCGCAGAGGGAAAAATGGAGAGATTCCCGCACAGAGGCTCAGCGCTGAGCAGCGCTTACCAGCCCGAGAGGCTTGTCTGCTCACCCGCTGGGGCGGGCGGGGCTGGGAGCTGAGGCGCGGACTTCGGTCGGATCGCAGGGAGAGGACTGGGGTTGGCGGCGTGAACACAGCCTGAAGGGGTTGGCGTGCCGCGGCGAGCCGGGAGGGAGCCAGAGAGGAGGTCTGCAGCCGCCGAGGAGGCAAGAGACTTTTTCTTGCCTCTTTGTTTCACGGCGTGCAAGGAGAGGGGATTCAGAGCGCCGCCTAGACGAACTCCAGAGGCGGGCGTGAGCCACGGCTAACAGCATGGACCCCAGAGACGGGCACGAGCCGCGGCCATCAGCGCGGACCCCAGAGACTGGTAGGAAACGCTAAGGCTGCTGCTGCTGCCACCAAGAAGCCTGTGTGCGAGCACAGGTCACTCTCCACACTGCCCCTCCCGGGAGCCGGTGCAGCTCGCCACTGCCAGGCTCCCGTGATCCGGGGACAACTTCCCCGGGAGAACACAAGGCGCACCTCGGGCTGCTGCAACGTCACGACGCCTCTGACGCCGCAGGCTCGCCCCGCCTCCTCTGTACCGCTCCCTCCCCCGGCCTGAGTGAGTCAGAGCCCCCGAAGCAGCTGCTCCTTTAACCCCGTTCTGTCTGGGCAGGGAACGGACGCCCTCAGGCGACCTACATGCAGAGGCGGGTCCACATCCAAAGCTGAACCCCGGGAGCTGTACGAACAAAGAAGAGAAAGGGAAATCTCTCCCAGCAGCCTCAGAAGCAGCGGATTAAAGCTCCACAAACAACCTGATGTGCCTGCATCTGTTGAATACCTGAATAGACAACGAATCACCCCAAATTCAGGAGGTGGACTTGGGAGCAGGATATATTAATTTTTCCCCTTTTCCTTTATTGTGAGTGTATATGTGTATGCTCCTGGGTGAGATTTTGTCTGTATAGCTTTGCTTTCACCATTAGTCCTAGGGTTAGGTCCATCCATTTGTTGTTCTTGTTTTTTTTTTTTTTTTGACTTAAAAAATTTTTTTTCTTAATAAATGTTTTCTTAATAATTTTTTCCTTATTTTCTATTTTTGGAAATTAAAAAAAAATTTTAATAAGTTTTTTCATATTTTTTATTTTAAAAAATTAAAAAAATTTTTTCTTAATAAATTTTCTCTTAATAATTTTTTCTTACATTTTATTATAAAAATATCAATAAATCTATGTTTAAAAATTAAAAAAAATTTTTCTTAATAAATTTATTCTTAATATTTTTTTTCTTATTTTTTATTATAATAGCTTTATTTTATTTTATTTTATCCTCTTTCTTTCTTTCTTTCTATTTTTTTTTCTCCCTTTTATTCTGAGCTGTGTGGATGAAAGGCTCTTGGTGCTCCAGCCAGGCATCAGGGCTGTGCCTCTGAGGTGGGAGAGCCAACTTCAGGACACTGGTCCACAAGAGACCTCCCAGCTCCATGTAAAACCAAACAGCGAAAATCTCTCAGAGATCTCCATCTCAACATCAAGACCCAGCTTCACTCAACGACCAGCAAGCTACAGTGCTGGACACCCTATGCCAAACAACTAGCAAGACAGGAACACAGCCCCATCCATTAGGAGAGAGGCTGCCTAAAATCATAATAAGGCCACAGACACCCCAAAACACACCACCAGACGTGGACGTGCCCACCAGAAAGACAAGATAGAACCTCATCCACCAGAACACAGGCACTAGTCCCCTACACCAGGAAGCCTACACAACCCACTGAACCAACCTTAGCCACTGGGAACAGATACCAAAAACAACGGGAACTACGAACCTGCAGCCTGTGAAAAGGAGACCCCAAACACAGTAAGATAAGCAAAATGAGACGACAGAAAAACACACAGCAGATGAAGGAGCAGGGTCAAAACACACCAGACCTAACAAATGAAGAGGAAATAGGTAGTCTACCTGAAAAAGAGTTCAGAATAATGATAGTAAGGATGATCCAAAATCTTGGAAATAGAATAGACAAAATGCAAGAAACATTTAACAAGGACGTAGAAGAACTAAAGAGGAACCAAGCAATGATGAAAAACACAATAAATGAAATTAAAAATACTCTAGCTGTGATCAATAGCAGAATAACTGAGGCAGAAGAACGGATAAGTGACCTGGAAGATAAAACAGTGGAAATAACTAGTGCAGAGCAGGATAAAGAAAAAAGAATGAAAAGAACTGAGGACAGTCTCAGAGACCTCTGGGACAATGTTAAACGCAGCAACATTCGAATTATAGGGGTCCCAGAAGAAGAAGAGAAAAAGAAAGAGACTGAGAAAATATTTGAACAGATTATAGTTGAAAACTTCCCTAATGTGGGAAAGGAAATAGTTAATCAAGTCCTGGAAGCACAGAGAGTCCCATACAGGATAAATCCAAGGAGAAACACGCCAAGACACATATTAATCAAACTGTCAAAAATTAAATATAAAGAAAACACATTAGGAGAGTAGGGGCAAGATGGCGGAAGAGTAAGACGCAGAGATCACCTTCCTTCCCACAGATACAGTAGAAATACATCTACACGTGGAACTGCTCCTACAGAACACCCACTGAACGCTGGCAGAAGACGTCAGACCTCCCAAACGGCAAGAAAATCCCCACGTACTTGGGTAGGGTAAAAGAAAAAAGAAATAACAGAGACAAAAGAATAGGGATGGGACCTGCGCCAGTGGGAGGGAGCCGTGAAGGAGGAAAGGTTTCCAGGCACTAGGAAGCCCCTTTGTGGGCAGAGACTGTGGGTGGCAGAGGGGGGAAGCTTCGGAGCCGCGGAGGAGAGCACAGCCACAGGGGTGCGGAGGGCAAAGCGGAGAGACTCCCGCACAGAGGCTCGGCGCCAACCAGCACTCACCAGCCCGAGAGGCTTGTCTGCTCACCCGCCGGGGTGGGCGGGGGCTGGGAGCTGAGGCTCGGGCTTTGGTGCTAGCAGGGAGGGAGTCCGGGGAAAAGTCTGCAGCTGCCGAAGAGGCAAGAGACTTTATCTTGCCTCTTTGTTTCACAGCGCGCAAGGAGAGGGGATTCAGAGCGCTGCCTAAACGAAATCCAGAGACGGGTGCGAGCCGCGGCTATCAGTGCGGATCCCACAGCAACAGGGGCGCAGAGGGAAAAATGGAGAGATTCCCGCACAGAGGCTCAGCGCTGAGCAGCGCTTACCAGCCCGAGAGGCTTGTCTGCTCACCCGCTGGGGCGGGCGGGGCTGGGAGCTGAGGCGCGGACTTCGGTCGGATCGCAGGGAGAGGACTGGGGTTGGCGGCGTGAACACAGCCTGAAGGGGTTGGCGTGCCGCGGCGAGCCGGGAGGGAGCCAGAGAGGAGGTCTGCAGCCGCCGAGGAGGCAAGAGACATTTTCTTGCCTCTTTGTTTCATGGCGTGCAAGGAGAGGGGATTCAGAGCGCCGCCTAGACGAACTCCAGAGGCGGGCGTGAGCCGCGGCTAACAGCATGGACCCCAGAGACGGGCACGAGCCGCGGCCATCAGCACGGACCCCAGAGACTGGTAGGAAACGCTAAGGCTGCTGCTGCTGCCACCAAGAAGCCTGTGTGCGAGCACAGGTCACTCTCCACACTGCCCCTCCTGGGAGCCGGTGCAGCTCGCCACTGCCAGGCTCCCGTGATCCGGGGACAACTTCCCCGGGAGAACACAAGGCGCACCTCGGGCTGCTGCAACGTCACGACGCCTCTGACGCCGCAGGCTCGCCCCGCCTCCTCTGTACCGCTCCCTCCCCCGGCCTGAGTGAGTCAGAGCCCCCGAAGCAGCTGCTCCTTTAACCCCGTTCTGTCTGGGCAGGGAACGGACGCCCTCAGGCGACCTACATGCAGAAGCGGGTCCACATCCAAAGCTGAACCCCGGGAGCTGTACGAACAAAGAAGAGAAAGGGAAATCTCTCCCAGCAGCCTCAGAAGCAGCGGATTAAAGCTCCACAAACAACCTGATGTGCCTGCATCTGTTGAATACCTGAATAGACAACGAATCACCCCAAATTCAGGAGGTGGACTTGGGAGCAGGATATATTAATTTTTCCCCTTTTCCTTTATTGTGAGTGTATATGTGTATGCTCCTGGGTGAGATTTTGTCTGTATAGCTTTGCTTTCACCATTAGTCCTAGGGTTAGGTCCATCCGTTTGTTGTTCTTGTTTTTTTTTTTTTTTACTTAAAAAATTTTTTTTCTTAATAAATGTTTTCTTAATAATTTTTTCCTTATTTTCTATTTTTGGAAATTAAAAAAAAAATTTTACTAAGTTTTTTCATATTTTTTATTTTAAAAAATTAAAAAAAATTTTTCTTAATAAATTTGCTCTTAATAATTTTTTTCTTACATTTTATTATAAAAATATCAATAAATCTATGTTTAAAAATTAAAAAAAAATTTTCTTAATAAATTTATTCTTAATATTTTTTTTTCTTATTTTTTATTATAATAGCTTTATTTTATTTTATTTTATCCTCTTTCTTTCTTTCTTTCTATTTTTTTTTCTCCCTTTTATTCTGAGCTGTGTGGATGAAAGGCTCTTGGTGCTCCAGCCAGGCATCAGGGCTGTGCCTCTGAGGTGGGAGAGCCAACTTCAGGACACTGGTCCACAAGAGACCTCCCAGCTCCATGTAAAACCAAACAGCGAAAATCTCTCAGAGATCTCCATCTCAACATCAAGACCCAGCTTCACTCAACGACCAGCAAGCTACAGTGCTGGACACCCTATGCCAAACAACTAGCAAGACAGGAACACAGCCCCATCCATTAGGAGAGAGGCTGCCTAAAATCATAATAAGGCCACAGACACCCCAAAACACACCACCAGACGTGGACGTGCCCACCAGAAAGACAAGATAGAACCTCATCCACCAGAACACAGGCACTAGTCCCCTACACCAGGAAGCCTACACAACCCACTGAACCAACCTTAGCCACTGGGAACAGATACCAAAAACAACGGGAACTACGAACCTGCAGCCTGTGAAAAGGAGACCCCAAACACAGTAAGATAAGCAAAATGAGACGACAGAAAAACACACAGCAAATGAAGGAGCAGGGTCAAAACACACCAGACCTAACAAATGAAGAGGAAATAGGTAGTCTACCTGAAAAAGAGTTCAGAATAATGATAGTAAGGATGATCCAAAATCTTGGAAATAGAATAGACAAAATGCAAGAAACATTTAACAAGGACGTAGAAGAACTAAAGAGGAACCAAGCAATGATGAAAAACACAATAAATGAAATTAAAAATACTCTAGCTGTGATCAATAGCAGAATAACTGAGGCAGAAGAACGGATAAGTGACCTGGAAGATAAAACAGTGGAAATAACTAGTGCAGAGCAGGATAAAGAAAAAAGAATGAAAAGAACTGAGGACAGTCTCAGAGACCTCTGGGACAATGTTAAACGCAGCAACATTCGAATTATAGGGGTCCCAGAAGAAGAAGAGAAAAAGAAAGAGACTGAGAAAATATTTGAACAGATTATAGTTGAAAACTTCCCTAATGTGGGAAAGGAAATAGTTAATCAAGTCCTGGAAGCACAGAGAGTCCCATACAGGATAAATCCAAGGAGAAACACGCCAAGACACATATTAATCAAACTGTCAAAAATTAAATATAAAGAAAACACATTAGGAGAGTAGGGGCAAGATGGCGGAAGAGTAAGACGCAGAGATCACCTTCCTTCCCACAGATACAGTAGAAATACATCTACACGTGGAACTGCTCCTACAGAACACCCACTGAACGCTGGCAGAAGACGTCAGACCTCCCAAACGGCAAGAAAATCCCCACGTACTTGGGTAGGGTAAAAGAAAAAAGAAATAACAGAGACAAAAGAATAGGGATGGGACCTGCGCCAGTGGGAGGGAGCCGTGAAGGAGGAAAGGTTTCCAGGCACTAGGAAGCCCCTTTGTGGGCAGAGACTGTGGGTGGCAGAGGGGGGAAGCTTCGGAGCCGCGGAGGAGAGCACAGCCACAGGGGTGCGGAGGGCAAAGCGGAGAGACTCCCGCACAGAGGCTCGGCGCCAACCAGCACTCACCAGCCCGAGAGGCTTGTCTGCTCACCCGCCGGGGTGGGCGGGGGCTGGGAGCTGAGGCTCGGGCTTTGGTGCTAGCAGGGAGGGAGTCCGGGGAAAAGTCTGCAGCTGCCGAAGAGGCAAGAGACTTTATCTTGCCTCTTTGTTTCACAGCGCGCAAGGAGAGGGGATTCAGAGCGCTGCCTAAACGAAATCCAGAGACGGGTGCGAGCCGCGGCTATCAGTGCGGATCCCACAGCAACAGGGGCGCAGAGGGAAAAATGGAGAGATTCCCGCACAGAGGCTCAGCGCTGAGCAGCGCTTACCAGCCCGAGAGGCTTGTCTGCTCACCCGCTGGGGCGGGCGGGGCTGGGAGCTGAGGCGCGGACTTCGGTCGGATCGCAGGGAGAGGACTGGGGTTGGCGGCGTGAACACAGCCTGAAGGGGTTGGCGTGCCGCGGCGAGCCGGGAGGGAGCCAGAGAGGAGGTCTGCAGCCGCCGAGGAGGCAAGAGACTTTTTCTTGCCTCTTTGTTTCACGGCGTGCAAGGAGAGGGGATTCAGAGCGCCGCCTAGACGAACTCCAGAGGCGGGCGTGAGCCGCGGCTAACAGCATGGACCCCAGAGACGGGCACGAGCCGCGGCCATCAGCGCGGACCCCAGAGACTGGTAGGAAACGCTAAGGCTGCTGCTGCTGCCACCAAGAAGCCTGTGTGCGAGCACAGGTCACTCTCCACACTGCCCCTCCTGGGAGCCGGTGCAGCTCGCCACTGCCAGGCTCCCGTGATCCGGGGACAACTTCCCCGGGAGAACACAAGGCGCACCTCGGGCTGCTGCAACGTCACGACGCCTCTGACGCCGCAGGCTCGCCCCGCCTCCTCTGTACCGCTCCCTCCCCCGGCCTGAGTGAGTCAGAGCCCCCGAAGCAGCTGCTCCTTTAACCCCGTTCTGTCTGGGCAGGGAACGGACGCCCTCAGGCGACCTACATGCAGAGGCGGGTCCACATCCAAAGCTGAACCCCGGGAGCTGTACGAACAAAGAAGAGAAAGGGAAATCTCTCCCAGCAGCCTCAGAAGCAGCGGATTAAAGCTCCACAAACAACCTGATGTGCCTGCATCTGTTGAATACCTGAATAGACAACGAATCACCCCAAATTCAGGAGGTGGACTTGGGAGCAGGATATATTAATTTTTCCCCTTTTCCTTTATTGTGAGTGTATATGTGTATGCTCCTGGGTGAGATTTTGTCTGTATAGCTTTGCTTTCACCATTAGTCCTAGGGTTAGGTCCATCCGTTTGTTGTTCTTGTTTTTTTTTTTTTTTACTTAAAAAATTTTTTTTCTTAATAAATGTTTTCTTAATAATTTTTTCCTTATTTTCTATTTTTGGAAATTAAAAAAAAAATTTTACTAAGTTTTTTCATATTTTTTATTTTAAAAAATTAAAAAAAATTTTTCTTAATAAATTTGCTCTTAATAATTTTTTTCTTACATTTTATTATAAAAATATCAATAAATCTATGTTTAAAAATTAAAAAAAAATTTTCTTAATAAATTTATTCTTAATATTTTTTTTTCTTATTTTTTATTATAATAGCTTTATTTTATTTTATTTTATCCTCTTTCTTTCTTTCTTTCTATTTTTTTTTCTCCCTTTTATTCTGAGCTGTGTGGATGAAAGGCTCTTGGTGCTCCAGCCAGGCATCAGGGCTGTGCCTCTGAGGTGGGAGAGCCAACTTCAGGACACTGGTCCACAAGAGACCTCCCAGCTCCATGTAAAACCAAACAGCGAAAATCTCTCAGAGATCTCCATCTCAACATCAAGACCCAGCTTCACTCAACGACCAGCAAGCTACAGTGCTGGACACCCTATGCCAAACAACTAGCAAGACAGGAACACAGCCCCATCCATTAGGAGAGAGGCTGCCTAAAATCATAATAAGGCCACAGACACCCCAAAACACACCACCAGACGTGGACGTGCCCACCAGAAAGACAAGATAGAACCTCATCCACCAGAACACAGGCACTAGTCCCCTACACCAGGAAGCCTACACAACCCACTGAACCAACCTTAGCCACTGGGAACAGATACCAAAAACAACGGGAACTACGAACCTGCAGCCTGTGAAAAGGAGACCCCAAACACAGTAAGATAAGCAAAATGAGACGACAGAAAAACACACAGCAAATGAAGGAGCAGGGTCAAAACACACCAGACCTAACAAATGAAGAGGAAATAGGTAGTCTACCTGAAAAAGAGTTCAGAATAATGATAGTAAGGATGATCCAAAATCTTGGAAATAGAATAGACAAAATGCAAGAAACATTTAACAAGGACGTAGAAGAACTAAAGAGGAACCAAGCAATGATGAAAAACACAATAAATGAAATTAAAAATACTCTAGCTGTGATCAATAGCAGAATAACTGAGGCAGAAGAACGGATAAGTGACCTGGAAGATAAAACAGTGGAAATAACTAGTGCAGAGCAGGATAAAGAAAAAAGAATGAAAAGAACTGAGGACAGTCTCAGAGACCTCTGGGACAATGTTAAACGCAGCAACATTCGAATTATAGGGGTCCCAGAAGAAGAAGAGAAAAAGAAAGAGACTGAGAAAATATTTGAACAGATTATAGTTGAAAACTTCCCTAATGTGGGAAAGGAAATAGTTAATCAAGTCCTGGAAGCACAGAGAGTCCCATACAGGATAAATCCAAGGAGAAACACGCCAAGACACATATTAATCAAACTGTCAAAAATTAAATATAAAGAAAACACATTAGGAGAGTAGGGGCAAGATGGCGGAAGAGTAAGACGCAGAGATCACCTTCCTTCCCACAGATACAGTAGAAATACATCTACACGTGGAACTGCTCCTACAGAACACCCACTGAACGCTGGCAGAAGACGTCAGACCTCCCAAACGGCAAGAAAATCCCCACGTACTTGGGTAGGGTAAAAGAAAAAAGAAATAACAGAGACAAAAGAATAGGGATGGGACCTGCGCCAGTGGGAGGGAGCCGTGAAGGAGGAAAGGTTTCCAGGCACTAGGAAGCCCCTTTGTGGGCAGAGACTGTGGGTGGCAGAGGGGGGAAGCTTCGGAGCCGCGGAGGAGAGCACAGCCACAGGGGTGCGGAGGGCAAAGCGGAGAGACTCCCGCACAGAGGCTCGGCGCCAACCAGCACTCACCAGCCCGAGAGGCTTGTCTGCTCACCCGCCGGGGTGGGCGGGGGCTGGGAGCTGAGGCTCGGGCTTTGGTGCTAGCAGGGAGGGAGTCCGGGGAAAAGTCTGCAGCTGCCGAAGAGGCAAGAGACTTTATCTTGCCTCTTTGTTTCACAGCGCGCAAGGAGAGGGGATTCAGAGCGCTGCCTAAACGAAATCCAGAGACGGGTGCGAGCCGCGGCTATCAGTGCGGATCCCACAGCAACAGGGGCGCAGAGGGAAAAATGGAGAGATTCCCGCACAGAGGCTCAGCGCTGAGCAGCGCTTACCAGCCCGAGAGGCTTGTCTGCTCACCCGCTGGGGCGGGCGGGGCTGGGAGCTGAGGCGCGGACTTCGGTCGGATCGCAGGGAGAGGACTGGGGTTGGCGGCGTGAACACAGCCTGAAGGGGTTGGCGTGCCGCGGCGAGCCGGGAGGGAGCCAGAGAGGAGGTCTGCAGCCGCCGAGGAGGCAAGAGACTTTTTCTTGCCTCTTTGTTTCACGGCGTGCAAGGAGAGGGGATTCAGAGCGCCGCCTAGACGAACTCCAGAGGCGGGCGTGAGCCGCGGCTAACAGCATGGACCCCAGAGACGGGCACGAGCCGCGGCCATCAGCGCGGACCCCAGAGACTGGTAGGAAACGCTAAGGCTGCTGCTGCTGCCACCAAGAAGCCTGTGTGCGAGCACAGGTCACTCTCCACACTGCCCCTCCCGGGAGCCGGTGCAGCTCGCCACTGCCAGGCTCCCGTGATCCGGGGACAACTTCCCCGGGAGAACACAAGGCGCACCTCGGGCTGCTGCAACGTCACGACGCCTCTGACGCCGCAGGCTCGCCCCGCCTCCTCTGTACCGCTCCCTCCCCCGGCCTGAGTGAGTCAGAGCCCCCGAAGCAGCTGCTCCTTTAACCCCGTTCTGTCTGGGCAGGGAACGGACGCCCTCAGGCGACCTACATGCAGAGGCGGGTCCACATCCAAAGCTGAACCCCGGGAGCTGTACGAACAAAGAAGAGAAAGGGAAATCTCTCCCAGCAGCCTCAGAAGCAGCGGATTAAAGCTCCACAAACAACCTGATGTGCCTGCATCTGTTGAATACCTGAATAGACAACGAATCACCCCAAATTCAGGAGGTGGACTTGGGAGCAGGATATATTAATTTTTCCCCTTTTCCTTTATTGTGAGTGTATATGTGTATGCTCCTGGGTGAGATTTTGTCTGTATAGCTTTGCTTTCACCATTAGTCCTAGGGTTAGGTCCATCCGTTTGTTGTTCTTGTTTTTTTTTTTTTTTTACTTAAAAAATTTTTTTTCTTAATAAATGTTTTCTTAATAATTTTTTCCTTATTTTCTATTTTTGGAAATTAAAAAAAAAATTTTAATAAGTTTTTTCATATTTTTTATTTTAAAAAATTAAAAAAATTTTTTCTTAATAAATTTTCTCTTAATAATTTTTTTCTTACATTTTATTATAAAAATATCAATAAATCTATGTTTAAAAATTAAAAAAAAAATTTCTTAATAAATTTATTCTTAATATTTTTTTTTCTTATTTTTTATTATAATAGCTTTATTTTATTTTATTTTATCCTCTTTCTTTCTTTCTTTCTATTTTTTTTTCTCCCTTTTATTCTGAGCTGTGTGGATGAAAGGCTCTTGGTGCTCCAGCCAGGCATCAGGGCTGTGCCTCTGAGGTGGGAGAGCCAACTTCAGGACACTGGTCCACAAGAGACCTCCCAGCTCCATGTAAAACCAAACAGCGAAAATCTCTCAGAGATCTCCATCTCAACATCAAGACCCAGCTTCACTCAACGACCAGCAAGCTACAGTGCTGGACACCCTATGCCAAACAACTAGCAAGACAGGAACACAGCCCCATCCATTAGGAGAGAGGCTGCCTAAAATCATAATAAGGCCACAGACACCCCAAAACACACCACCAGACGTGGACGTGCCCACCAGAAAGACAAGATAGAACCTCATCCACCAGAACACAGGCACTAGTCCCCTACACCAGGAAGCCTACACAACCCACTGAACCAACCTTAGCCACTGGGAACAGATACCAAAAACAACGGGAACTACGAACCTGCAGCCTGTGAAAAGGAGACCCCAAACACAGTAAGATAAGCAAAATGAGACGACAGAAAAACACACAGCAGATGAAGGAGCAGGGTCAAAACACACCAGACCTAACAAATGAAGAGGAAATAGGTAGTCTACCTGAAAAAGAGTTCAGAATAATGATAGTAAGGATGATCCAAAATCTTGGAAATAGAATAGACAAAATGCAAGAAACATTTAACAAGGACGTAGAAGAACTAAAGAGGAACCAAGCAATGATGAAAAACACAATAAATGAAATTAAAAATACTCTAGATGTGATCAATAGCAGAATAACTGAGGCAGAAGAACGGATAAGTGACCTGGAAGATAAAACAGTGGAAATAACTAGTGCAGAGCAGGATAAAGAAAAAAGAATGAAAAGAACTGAGGACAGTCTCAGAGACCTCTGGGACAATGTTAAACGCAGCAACATTCGAATTATAGGGGTCCCAGAAGAAGAAGAGAAAAAGAAAGAGACTGAGAAAATATTTGAACAGATTATAGTTGAAAACTTCCCTAATGTGGGAAAGGAAATAGTTAATCAAGTCCTGGAAGCACAGAGAGTCCCATACAGGATAAATCCAAGGAGAAACACGCCAAGACACATATTAATCAAACTGTCAAAAATTAAATATAAAGAAAACACATTAGGAGAGTAGGGGCAAGATGGCGGAAGAGTAAGACGCAGAGATCACCTTCCTTCCCACAGATACAGTAGAAATACATCTACACGTGGAACTGCTCCTACAGAACACCCACTGAACGCTGGCAGAAGACGTCAGACCTCCCAAACGGCAAGAAAATCCCCACGTACTTGGGTAGGGTAAAAGAAAAAAGAAATAACAGAGACAAAAGAATAGGGATGGGACCTGCGCCAGTGGGAGGGAGCCGTGAAGGAGGAAAGGTTTCCAGGCACTAGGAAGCCCCTTTGTGGGCAGAGACTGTGGGTGGCAGAGGGGGGAAGCTTCAGAGCCGCGGAGGAGAGCACAGCCACAGGGGTGCGGAGGGCAAAGCGGAGAGACTCCCGCACAGAGGCTCGGCGCCAACCAGCACTCACCAGCCCGAGAGGCTTGTCTGCTCACCCGCCGGGGTGGGCGGGGGCTGGGAGCTGAGGCTCGGGCTTTGGTGCTAGCAGGGAGGGAGTCCGGGGAAAAGTCTGCAGCTGCCGAAGAGGCAAGAGACTTTATCTTGCCTCTTTGTTTCACAGCGCGCAAGGAGAGGGGATTCAGAGCGCTGCCTAAACGAAATCCAGAGACGGGTGCGAGCCGCGGCTATCAGTGCGGATCCCACAGCAACAGGGGCGCAGAGGGAAAAATGGAGAGATTCCCGCACAGAGGCTCAGCGCTGAGCAGCGCTTACCAGCCCGAGAGGCTTGTCTGCTCACCCGCTGGGGCGGGCGGGGCTGGGAGCTGAGGCGCGGACTTCGGTCGGATCGCAGGGAGAGGACTGGGGTTGGCGGCGTGAACACAGCCTGAAGGGGTTGGCGTGCCGCGGTGAGCCGGGAGGGAGCCAGAGAGGAGGTCTGCAGCCGCCGAGGAGGCAAGAGACTTTTTCTTGCCTCTTTGTTTCACGGCGTGCAAGGAGAGGGGATTCAGAGCGCCGCCTAGACGAACTCCAGAGGCGGGCGTGAGCCGCGGCTAACAGCATGGACCCCAGAGACGGGCACGAGCCGCGGCCATCAGCGCGGACCCCAGAGACTGGTAGGAAACGCTAAGGCTGCTGCTGCTGCCACCAAGAAGCCTGTGTGCGAGCACAGGTCACTCTCCACACTGCCCCTCCCGGGAGCCGGTGCAGCTCGCCACTGCCAGGCTCCCGTGATCCGGGGACAACTTCCCCGGGAGAACACAAGGCGCACCTCGGGCTGCTGCAACGTCACGACGCCTCTGATGCCGCAGGCTCGCCCCGCCTCCTCTGTACCGCTCCCTCCCCCGGCCTGAGTGAGTCAGAGCCCCCGAAGCAGCTGCTCCTTTAACCCCGTTCTGTCTGGGCAGGGAACGGACGCCCTCAGGCGACCTACATGCAGAGGCGGGTCCACATCCAAAGCTGAACCCCGGGAGCTGTACGAACAAAGAAGAGAAAGGGAAATCTCTCCCAGCAGCCTCAGAAGCAGCGGATTAAAGCTCCACAAACAACCTGATGTGCCTGCATCTGTTGAATACCTGAATAGACAACGAATCACCCCAAATTCAGGAGGTGGACTTGGGAGCAGGATATATTAATTTTTCCCCTTTTCCTTTATTGTGAGTGTATATGTGTATGCTCCTGGGTGAGATTTTGTCTGTATAGCTTTGCTTTCACCATTAGTCCTAGGGTTAGGTCCATCCGTTTGTTGTTCTTGTTTTTTTTTTTTTTTTACTTAAAAAATTTTTTTTCTTAATAAATGTTTTCTTAATAATTTTTTCCTTATTTTCTATTTTTGGAAATTAAAAAAAAATTTTAATAAGTTTTTTCATATTTTTTATTTTAAAAAATTAAAAAAATTTTTTCTTAATAAATTTTCTCTTAATAATTTTTTTCTTACATTTTATTATAAAAATATCAATAAATCTATGTTTAAAAATTAAAAAAAAATTTTCTTAATAAATTTATTCTTAATATTTTTTTTTCTTATTTTTTATTATAATAGCTTTATTTTATTTTATTTTATCCTCTTTCTTTCTTTCTTTCTATTTTTTTTTTCTCCCTTTTATTCTGAGCTGTGTGGATGAAAGGCTCTTGGTGCTCCAGCCAGGCATCAGGGCTGTGCCTCTGAGGTGGGAGAGCCAACTTCAGGACACTGGTCCACAAGAGACCTCCCAGCTCCATGTAAAACCAAACAGCGAAAATCTCTCAGAGATCTCCATCTCAACATCAAGACCCAGCTTCACTCAACGACCAGCAAGCTACAGTGCTGGACACCCTATGCCAAACAACTAGCAAGACAGGAACACAGCCCCATCCATTAGGAGAGAGGCTGCCTAAAATCATAATAAGGCCACAGACACCCCAAAACACACCACCAGACGTGGACGTGCCCACCAGAAAGACAAGATAGAACCTCATCCACCAGAACACAGGCACTAGTCCCCTACACCAGGAAGCCTACACAACCCACTGAACCAACCTTAGCCACTGGGAACAGATACCAAAAACAACGGGAACTACGAACCTGCAGCCTGTGAAAAGGAGACCCCAAACACAGTAAGATAAGCAAAATGAGACGACAGAAAAACACACAGCAGATGAAGGAGCAGGGTCAAAACACACCAGACCTAACAAATGAAGAGGAAATAGGTAGTCTACCTGAAAAAGAGTTCAGAATAATGATAGTAAGGATGATCCAAAATCTTGGAAATAGAATAGACAAAATGCAAGAAACGTTTAACAAGGACGTAGAAGAACTAAAGAGGAACCAAGCAATGATGAAAAACACAATAAATGAAATTAAAAATACTCTAGCTGTGATCAATAGCAGAATAACTGAGGCAGAAGAACGGATAAGTGACCTGGAAGATAAAACAGTGGAAATAACTAGTGCAGAGCAGGATAAAGAAAAAAGAATGAAAAGAACTGAGGACAGTCTCAGAGACCTCTGGGACAATGTTAAACGCAGCAACATTCGAATTATAGGGGTCCCAGAAGAAGAAGAGAAAAAGAAAGAGACTGAGAAAATATTTGAACAGATTATAGTTGAAAACTTCCCTAATGTGGGAAAGGAAATAGTTAATCAAGTCCTGGAAGCACAGAGAGTCCCATACAGGATAAATCCAAGGAGAAACACGCCAAGACACATATTAATCAAACTGTCAAAAATTAAATATAAAGAAAACACATTAGGAGAGTAGGGGCAAGATGGCGGAAGAGTAAGACGCAGAGATCACCTTCCTTCCCACAGATACAGTAGAAATACATCTACACGTGGAACTGCTCCTACAGAACACCCACTGAACGCTGGCAGAAGACGTCAGACCTCCCAAACGGCAAGAAAATCCCCACGTACTTGGGTAGGGTAAAAGAAAAAAGAAATAACAGAGACAAAAGAATAGGGATGGGACCTGCGCCAGTGGGAGGGAGCCGTGAAGGAGGAAAGGTTTCCAGGCACTAGGAAGCCCCTTTGTGGGCAGAGACTGTGGGTGGCAGAGGGGGGAAGCTTCGGAGCCGCGGAGGAGAGCACAGCCACAGGGGTGCGGAGGGCAAAGCGGAGAGACTCCCGCACAGAGGCTCGGCGCCAACCAGCACTCACCAGCCCGAGAGGCTTGTCTGCTCACCCGCCGGGGTGGGCGGGGGCTGGGAGCTGAGGCTCGGGCTTTGGTGCTAGCAGGGAGGGAGTCCGGGGAAAAGTCTGCAGCTGCCGAAGAGGCAAGAGACTTTATCTTGCCTCTTTGTTTCACAGCGCGCAAGGAGAGGGGATTCAGAGCGCTGCCTAAACGAAATCCAGAGACGGGTGCGAGCCGCGGCTATCAGTGCGGATCCCACAGCAACAGGGGCGCAGAGGGAAAAATGGAGAGATTCCCGCACAGAGGCTCAGCGCTGAGCAGCGCTTACCAGCCCGAGAGGCTTGTCTGCTCACCCGCTGGGGCGGGCGGGGCTGGGAGCTGAGGCGCGGACTTCGGTCGGATCGCAGGGAGAGGACTGGGGTTGGCGGCGTGAACACAGCCTGAAGGGGTTGGCGTGCCGCGGCGAGCCGGGAGGGAGCCAGAGAGGAGGTCTGCAGCCGCCGAGGAGGCAAGAGACTTTTTCTTGCCTCTTTGTTTCACGGCGTGCAAGGAGAGGGGATTCAGAGCGCCGCCTAGACGAACTCCAGAGGCGGGCGTGAGCCGCGGCTAACAGCATGGACCCCAGAGACGGGCACGAGCCGCGGCCATCAGCGCGGACCCCAGAGACTGGTAGGAAACGCTAAGGCTGCTGCTGCTGCCACCAAGAAGCCTGTGTGCGAGCACAGGTCACTCTCCACACTGCCCCTCCCGGGAGCCGGTGCAGCTCGCCACTGCCAGGCTCCCGTGATCCGGGGACAACTTCCCCGGGAGAACACAAGGCGCACCTCGGGCTGCTGCAACGTCACGACGCCTCTGACGCCGCAGGCTCGCCCCGCCTCCTCTGTACCGCTCCCTCCCCCGGCCTGAGTGAGTCAGAGCCCCCGAAGCAGCTGCTCCTTTAACCCCGTTCTGTCTGGGCAGGGAACGGACGCCCTCAGGCGACCTACATGCAGAGGCGGGTCCACATCCAAAGCTGAACCCCGGGAGCTGTACGAACAAAGAAGAGAAAGGGAAATCTCTCCCAGCAGCCTCAGAACCAGCGGATTAAAGCTCCACAAACAACCTGATGTGCCTGCATCTGTTGAATACCTGAATAGACAACGAATCACCCCAAATTCAGGAGGTGGACTTGGGAGCAGGATATATTAATTTTTCCCCTTTTCCTTTATTGTGAGTGTATATGTGTATGCTCCTGGGTGAGATTTTGTCTGTATAGCTTTGCTTTCACCATTAGTCCTAGGGTTAGGTCCATCCGTTTGTTGTTCTTGTTTTTTGTTTTTTTTACTTAAAAAATTTTTTTTCTTAATAAATGTTTTCTTAATAATTTTTTCCTTATTTTCTATTTTTGGAAATTAAAAAAAAAATTTTAATAAGTTTTTTCATATTTTTTATTTTAAAAAATTAAAAAAATTTTTTCTTAATAAATTTTCTCTTAATAATTTTTTTCTTACATTTTATTATAAAAATATCAATAAATCTATGTTTAAAAATTAAAAAAAATTTTCTTAATAAATTTATTCTTAATATTTTTTTTTCTTATTTTTTATTATAATAGCTTTATTTTATTTTATTTTATCCTCTTTCTTTCTTTCTTTCTATTTTTTTTTCTCCCTTTTATTCTGAGCTGTGTGGATGAAAGGCTCTTGGTGCTCCAGCCAGGCATCAGGGCTGTGCCTCTGAGGTGGGAGAGCCAACTTCAGGACACTGGTCCACAAGAGACCTCCCAGCTCCATGTAAAACCAAACAGCGAAAATCTCTCAGAGATCTCCATCTCAACATCAAGACCCAGCTTCACTCAACGACCAGCAAGCTACAGTGCTGGACACCCTATGCCAAACAACTAGCAAGACAGGAACACAGCCCCATCCATTAGGAGAGAGGCTGCCTAAAATCATAATAAGGCCACAGACACCCCAAAACACACCACCAGACGTGGACGTGCCCACCAGAAAGACAAGATAGAACCTCATCCACCAGAACACAGGCACTAGTCCCCTACACCAGGAAGCCTACACAACCCACTGAACCAACCTTAGCCACTGGGAACAGATACCAAAAACAACGGGAACTACGAACCTGCAGCCTGTGAAAAGGAGACCCCAAACACAGTAAGATAAGCAAAATGAGACGACAGAAAAACACACAGCAGATGAAGGAGCAGGGTCAAAACACACCAGACCTAACAAATGAAGAGGAAATAGGTAGTCTACCTGAAAAAGAGTTCAGAATAATGATAGTAAGGATGATCCAAAATCTTGGAAATAGAATAGACAAAATGCAAGAAACATTTAACAAGGACGTAGAAGAACTAAAGAGGAACCAAGCAATGATGAAAAACACAATAAATGAAATTAAAAATACTCTAGCTGTGATCAATAGCAGAATAACTGAGGCAGAAGAACGGATAAGTGACCTGGAAGATAAAACAGTGGAAATAACTAGTGCAGAGCAGGATAAAGAAAAAAGAATGAAAAGAACTGAGGACAGTCTCAGAGACCTCTGGGACAATGTTAAACGCAGCAACATTCGAATTATAGGGGTCCCAGAAGAAGAAGAGAAAAAGAAAGAGACTGAGAAAATATTTGAACAGATTATAGTTGAAAACTTCCCTAATGTGGGAAAGGAAATAGTTAATCAAGTCCTGGAAGCACAGAGAGTCCCATACAGGATAAATCCAAGGAGAAACACGCCAAGACACATATTAATCAAACTGTCAAAAATTAAATATAAAGAAAACACATTAGGAGAGTAGGGGCAAGATGGCGGAAGAGTAAGACGCAGAGATCACCTTCCTTCCCACAGATACAGTAGAAATACATCTACACGTGGAACTGCTCCTACAGAACACCCACTGAACGCTGGCAGAAGACGTCAGACCTCCCAAACGGCAAGAAAATCCCCACGTACTTGGGTAGGGTAAAAGAAAAAAGAAATAACAGAGACAAAAGAATAGGGATGGGACCTGCGCCAGTGGGAGGGAGCCGTGAAGGAGGAAAGGTTTCCAGGCACTAGGAAGCCCCTTTGTGGGCAGAGACTGTGGGTGGCAGAGGGGGGAAGCTTCGGAGCCGCGGAGGAGAGCACAGCCACAGGGGTGCGGAGGGCAAAGCGGAGAGACTCCCGCACAGAGGCTCGGCGCCAACCAGCACTCACCAGCCCGAGAGGCTTGTCTGCTCACCCGCCGGGGTGGGCGGGGGCTGGGAGCTGAGGCTCGGGCTTTGGTGCTAGCAGGGAGGGAGTCCGGGGAAAAGTCTGCAGCTGCCGAAGAGGCAAGAGACTTTATCTTGCCTCTTTGTTTCACAGCGCGCAAGGAGAGGGGATTCAGAGCGCTGCCTAAACGAAATCCAGAGACGGGTGCGAGCCGCGGCTATCAGTGCGGATCCCACAGCAACAGGGGCGCAGAGGGAAAAATGGAGAGATTCCCGCACAGAGGCTCAGCGCTGAGCAGCGCTTACCAGCCCGAGAGGCTTGTCTGCTCACCCGCTGGGGCGGGCGGGGCTGGGAGCTGAGGCGCGGACTTCGGTCGGATCGCAGGGAGAGGACTGGGGTTGGCGGCGTGAACACAGCCTGAAGGGGTTGGCGTGCCGCGGCGAGCCGGGAGGGAGCCAGAGAGGAGGTCTGCAGCCGCCGAGGAGGCAAGAGACTTTTTCTTGCCTCTTTGTTTCACGGCGTGCAAGGAGAGGGGATTCAGAGCGCCGCCTAGACGAACTCCAGAGGCGGGCGTGAGCCGCGGCTAACAGCATGGACCCCAGAGACGGGCACGAGCCACGGCCATCAGCGCGGACCCCAGAGACTGGTAGGAAACGCTAAGGCTGCTGCTGCTGCCACCAAGAAGCCTGTGTGCGAGCACAGGTCACTCTCCACACTGCCCCTCCCGGGAGCCGGTGCAGCTCGCCACTGCCAGGCTCCCGTGATCCGGGGACAACTTCCCCGGGAGAACACAAGGCGCACCTCGGGCTGCTGCAACGTCACGACGCCTCTGACGCCGCAGGCTCGCCCCGCCTCCTCTGTACCGCTCCCTCCCCCGGCCTGAGTGAGTCAGAGCCCCCGAAGCAGCTGCTCCTTTAACCCCGTTCTGTCTGGGCAGGGAACGGACGCCCTCAGGCGACCTACATGCAGAGGCGGGTCCACATCCAAAGCTGAACCCCGGGAGCTGTACGAACAAAGAAGAGAAAGGGAAATCTCTCCCAGCAGCCTCAGAAGCAGCGGATTAAAGCTCCACAAACAACCTGATGTGCCTGCATCTGTTGAATACCTGAATAGACAACGAATCACCCCAAATTCAGGAGGTGGACTTGGGAGCAGGATATATTAATTTTTCCCCTTTTCCTTTATTGTGAGTGTATATGTGTATGCTCCTGGGTGAGATTTTGTCTGTATAGCTTTGCTTTCACCATTAGTCCTAGGGTTAGGTCCATCCGTTTGTTGGTCTTGTTTTTTGTTTTTTTTACTTAAAAAATTTTTTTTCTTAATAAATGTTTTCTTAATAATTTTTTCCTTATTTTCTATTTTTGGAAATTAAAAAAAAAATTTTAATAAGTTTTTTCATATTTTTTATTTTAAAAAATTAAAAAAATTTTTTCTTAATAAATTTTCTCTTAATAATTTTTTTCTTACATTTTATTATAAAAATATCAATAAATCTATGTTTAAAAATTAAAAAAAAATTTTCTTAATAAATTTATTCTTAATATTTTTTTTTCTTATTTTTTATTATAATAGCTTTATTTTATTTTATTTTATCCTTTCTTTCTTTCTTTCTATTTTTTTTTCTCCCTTTTATTCTGAGCTGTGTGGATGAAAGGCTCTTGGTGCTCCAGCCAGGCATCAGGGCTGTGCCTCTGAGGTGGGAGAGCCAACTTCAGGACACTGGTCCACAAGAGACCTCCCAGCTCCATGTAAAACCAAACAGCGAAAATCTCTCAGAGATCTCCATCTCAACATCAAGACCCAGCTTCACTCAACGACCAGCAAGCTACAGTGCTGGACACCCTATGCCAAACAACTAGCAAGACAGGAACACAGCCCCATCCATTAGGAGAGAGGCTGCCTAAAATCATAATAAGGCCACAGACACCCCAAAACACACCACCAGACGTGGACGTGCCCACCAGAAAGACAAGATAGAACCTCATCCACCAGAACACAGGCACTAGTCCCCTACACCAGGAAGCCTACACAACCCACTGAACCAACCTTAGCCACTGGGAACAGATACCAAAAACAACGGGAACTACGAACCTGCAGCCTGTGAAAAGGAGACCCCAAACACAGTAAGATAAGCAAAATGAGACGACAGAAAAACACACAGCAGATGAAGGAGCAGGGTCAAAACACACCAGACCTAACAAATGAAGAGGAAATAGGTAGTCTACCTGAAAAAGAGTTCAGAATAATGATAGTAAGGATGATCCAAAATCTTGGAAATAGAATAGACAAAATGCAAGAAACATTTAACAAGGACGTAGAAGAACTAAAGAGGAACCAAGCAATGATGAAAAACACAATAAATGAAATTAAAAATACTCTAGCTGTGATCAATAGCAGAATAACTGAGGCAGAAGAACGGATAAGTGACCTGGAAGATAAAACAGTGGAAATAACTAGTGCAGAGCAGGATAAAGAAAAAAGAATGAAAAGAACTGAGGACAGTCTCAGAGACCTCTGGGACAATGTTAAACGCAGCAACATTCGAATTATAGGGGTCCCAGAAGAAGAAGAGAAAAAGAAAGAGACTGAGAAAATATTTGAACAGATTATAGTTGAAAACTTCCCTAATGTGGGAAAGGAAATAGTTAATCAAGTCCTGGAAGCACAGAGAGTCCCATACAGGATAAATCCAAGGAGAAACACGCCAAGACACATATTAATCAAACTGTCAAAAATTAAATATAAAGAAAACACATTAGGAGAGTAGGGGCAAGATGGCGGAAGAGTAAGACGCAGAGATCACCTTCCTTCCCACAGATACAGTAGAAATACATCTACACGTGGAACTGCTCCTACAGAACACCCACTGAACGCTGGCAGAAGACGTCAGACCTCCCAAACGGCAAGAAAATCCCCACGTACTTGGGTAGGGTAAAAGAAAAAAGAAATAACAGAGACAAAAGAATAGGGATGGGACCTGCGCCAGTGGGAGGGAGCCGTGAAGGAGGAAAGGTTTCCAGGCACTAGGAAGCCCCTTTGTGGGCAGAGACTGTGGGTGGCAGAGGGGGGAAGCTTCGGAGCCGCGGAGGAGAGCACAGCCACAGGGGTGCGGAGGGCAAAGCGGAGAGACTCCCGCACAGAGGCTCGGCGCCAACCAGCACTCACCAGCCCGAGAGGCTTGTCTGCTCACCCGCCGGGGTGGGCGGGGGCTGGGAGCTGAGGCTCGGGCTTTGGTGCTAGCAGGGAGGGAGTCCGGGGAAAAGTCTGCAGCTGCCGAAGAGGCAAGAGACTTTATCTTGCCTCTTTGTTTCACAGCGCGCAAGGAGAGGGGATTCAGAGCGCTGCCTAAACGAAATCCAGAGACGGGTGCGAGCCACGGCTATCAGTGCGGATCCCACAGCAACAGGGGCGCAGAGGGAAAAATGGAGAGATTCCCGCACAGAGGCTCAGCGCTGAGCAGCGCTTACCAGCCCGAGAGGCTTGTCTGCTCACCCGCTGGGGCGGGCGGGGCTGGGAGCTGAGGCACGGACTTCGGTCGGATCGCAGGGAGAGGACTGGGGTTGGCGGCGTGAACACAGCCTGAAGGGGTTGGCGTGCCGCGGCGAGCCGGGAGGGAGCCAGAGAGGAGGTCTGCAGCCGCCGAGGAGGCAAGAGACATTTTCTTGCCTCTTTGTTTCGCGGCGTGCAAGGAGAGGGGATTCAGAGCGCCGCCTAGACGAACTCCAGAGGCGGGCGTGAGCCGCGGCTAACAGCATGGACCCCAGAGACGGGCACGAGCCGCGGCCATCAGCGCGGACCCCAGAGACTGGTAGGAAACGCTAAGGCTGCTGCTGCTGCCACCAAGAAGCCTGTGTGCGAGCACAGGTCACTCTCCACACTGCCCCTCCCGGGAGCCGGTGCAGCTCGCCACTGCCAGGCTCCCGTGATCCGGGGACAACTTCCCCGGGAGAACACAAGGCGCACCTCGGGCTGCTGCAACGTCACGACGCCTCTGACGCCGCAGGCTCGCCCCGCCTCCTCTGTACCGCTCCCTCCCCCGGCCTGAGTGAGTCAGAGCCCCCGAAGCAGCTGCTCCTTTAACCCCGTTCTGTCTGGGCAGGGAACGGACGCCCTCAGGCGACCTACATGCAGAGGCGGGTCCACATCCAAAGCTGAACCCCGGGAGCTGTACGAACAAAGAAGAGAAAGGGAAATCTCTCCCAGCAGCCTCAGAACCAGCGGATTAAAGCTCCACAAACAACCTGATGTGCCTGCATCTGTTGAATACCTGAATAGACAACGAATCACCCCAAATTCAGGAGGTGGACTTGGGAGCAGGATATATTAATTTTTCCCCTTTTCCTTTATTGTGAGTGTATATGTGTATGCTCCTGGGTGAGATTTTGTCTGTATAGCTTTGCTTTCACCATTAGTCCTAGGGTTAGGTCCATCCATTTGTTGTTCTTGTTTTTTTTTTTTTTTACTTAAAAAATTTTTTTTCTTAATAAATGTTTTCTTAATAATTTTTTCCTTATTTTCTATTTTTGGAAATTAAAAAAAAATTTTAATAAGTTTTTTCATATTTTTTATTTTAAAAAATTAAAAAAATTTTTTCTTAATAAATTTTCTCTTAATAATTTTTTTCTTACATTTTATTATAAAAATATCAATAAATCTATGTTTAAAAATTAAAAAAAAATTTTCTTAATAAATTTATTCTTAATATTTTTTTTCTTATTTTTTATTATAATAGCTTTATTTTATTTTATCCTCTTTCTTTCTTTCTTTCTATTTTTTTTTCTCCCTTTTATTCTGAGCTGTGTGGATGAAAGGCTCTTGGTGCTCCAGCCAGGCATCAGGGCTGTGCCTCTGAGGTGGGAGAGCCAACTTCAGGACACTGGTCCACAAGAGACCTCCCAGCTCCATGTAAAACCAAACAGCGAAAATCTCTCAGAGATCTCCATCTCAACATCAAGACCCAGCTTCACTCAACGACCAGCAAGCTACAGTGCTGGACACCCTATGCCAAACAACTAGCAAGACAGGAACACAGCCCCATCCATTAGGAGAGAGGCTGCCTAAAATCATAATAAGGCCACAGACACCCCAAAACACACCACCAGACGTGGACGTGCCCACCAGAAAGACAAGATAGAACCTCATCCACCAGAACACAGGCACTAGTCCCCTACACCAGGAAGCCTACACAACCCACTGAACCAACCTTAGCCACTGGGAACAGATACCAAAAACAACGGGAACTACGAACCTGCAGCCTGTGAAAAGGAGACCCCAAACACAGTAAGATAAGCAAAATGAGACGACAGAAAAACACACAGCAGATGAAGGAGCAGGGTCAAAACACACCAGACCTAACAAATGAAGAGGAAATAGGTAGTCTACCTGAAAAAGAGTTCAGAATAATGATAGTAAGGATGATCCAAAATCTTGGAAATAGAATAGACAAAATGCAAGAAACATTTAACAAGGACGTAGAAGAACTAAAGAGGAACCAAGCAATGATGGAAAACACAATAAATGAAATTAAAAATACTCTAGATGTGATCAATAGCAGAATAACTGAGGCAGAAGAACGGATAAGTGACCTGGAAGATAAAACAGTGGAAATAACTAGTGCAGAGCAGGATAAAGAAAAAAGAATGAAAAGAACTGAGGACAGTCTCAGAGACCTCTGGGACAATGTTAAACGCAGCAACATTCGAATTATAGGGGTCCCAGAAGAAGAAGAGAAAAAGAAAGAGACTGAGAAAATATTTGAACAGATTATAGTTGAAAACTTCCCTAATGTGGGAAAGGAAATAGTTAATCAAGTCCTGGAAGCACAGAGAGTCCCATACAGGATAAATCCAAGGAGAAACACGCCAAGACACATATTAATCAAACTGTCAAAAATTAAATATAAAGAAAACACATTAGGAGAGTAGGGGCAAGATGGCGGAAGAGTAAGACGCAGAGATCACCTTCCTTCCCACAGATACAGTAGAAATACATCTACACGTGGAACTGCTCCTACAGAACACCCACTGAACGCTGGCAGAAGACGTCAGACCTCCCAAACGGCAAGAAAATCCCCACGTACTTGGGTAGGGTAAAAGAAAAAAGAAATAACAGAGACAAAAGAATAGGGATGGGACCTGCGCCAGTGGGAGGGAGCCGTGAAGGAGGAAAGGTTTCCAGGCACTAGGAAGCCCCTTTGTGGGCAGAGACTGTGGGTGGCAGAGGGGGGAAGCTTCGGAGCCGCGGAGGAGAGCACAGCCACAGGGGTGCGGAGGGCAAAGCGGAGAGACTCCCGCACAGAGGCTCGGCGCCAACCAGCACTCACCAGCCCGAGAGGCTTGTCTGCTCACCCGCCGGGGTGGGCGGGGGCTGGGAGCTGAGGCTCGGGCTTTGGTGCTAGCAGGGAGGGAGTCCGGGGAAAAGTCTGCAGCTGCCGAAGAGGCAAGAGACTTTATCTTGCCTCTTTGTTTCACAGCGCGCAAGGAGAGGGGATTCAGAGCGCTGCCTAAACGAAATCCAGAGACGGGTGCGAGCCGCGGCTATCAGTGCGGATCCCACAGCAACAGGGGCGCAGAGGGAAAAATGGAGAGATTCCCGCACAGAGGCTCAGCGCTGAGCAGCGCTTACCAGCCCGAGAGGCTTGTCTGCTCACCCGCTGGGGCGGGCGGGGCTGGGAGCTGAGGCGCGGACTTCGGTCGGATCGCAGGGAGAGGACTGGGGTTGGCGGCGTGAACACAGCCTGAAGGGGTTGGCGTGCCGCGGCGAGCCGGGAGGGAGCCAGAGAGGAGGTCTGCAGCCGCCGAGGAGGCAAGAGACATTTTCTTGCCTCTTTGTTTCGCGGCGTGCAAGGAGAGGGGATTCAGAGCGCCGCCTAGACGAACTCCAGAGGCGGGCGTGAGCCGCGGCTAACAGCATGGACCCCAGAGACGGGCACGAGCCACGGCCATCAGCGCGGACCCCAGAGACTGGTAGGAAACGCTAAGGCTGCTGCTGCTGCCACCAAGAAGCCTGTGTGCGAGCACAGGTCACTCTCCACACTGCCCCTCCCGGGAGCCGGTGCAGCTCGCCACTGCCAGGCTCCCGTGATCCGGGGACAACTTCCCCGGGAGAACACAAGGCGCACCTCGGGCTGCTGCAACGTCACGACGCCTCTGACGCCGCAGGCTCGCCCCGCCTCCTCTGTACCGCTCCCTCCCCCGGCCTGAGTGAGTCAGAGCCCCCGAAGCAGCTGCTCCTTTAACCCCGTTCTGTCTGGGCAGGGAACGGACGCCCTCAGGCGACCTACATGCAGAGGCGGGTCCACATCCAAAGCTGAACCCCGGGAGCTGTACGAACAAAGAAGAGAAAGGGAAATCTCTCCCAGCAGCCTCAGAAGCAGCGGATTAAAGCTCCACAAACAACCTGATGTGCCTGCATCTGTTGAATACCTGAATAGACAACGAATCACCCCAAATTCAGGAGGTGGACTTGGGAGCAGGATATATTAATTTTTCCCCTTTTCCTTTATTGTGAGTGTATATGTGTATGCTCCTGGGTGAGATTTTGTCTGTATAGCTTTGCTTTCACCATTAGTCCTAGGGTTAGGTCCATCCGTTTGTTGGTCTTGTTTTTTTTTTTTTGACTTAAAAAATTTTTTTTCTTAATAAATGTTTTCTTAATAATTTTTTCCTTATTTTCTATTTTTGGAAATTAAAAAAAAATTTTACTAAGTTTTTTCATATTTTTTATTTTAAAAAATTAAAAAAATTTTTTCTTAATAAATTTTCTCTTAATAATTTTTTTCTTACATTTTATTATAAAAATATCAATAAATCTATGTTTAAAAATTAAAAAAAAATTTTCTTAATAAATTTATTCTTAATATTTTTTTTTCTTATTTTTTATTATAATAGCTTTATTTTATTTTATTTTATCCTCTTTCTTTCTTTCTTTCTATTTTTTTTTCTCCCTTTTATTCTGAGCTGTGTGGATGAAAGGCTCTTGGTGCTCCAGCCAGGCATCAGGGCTGTGCCTCTGAGGTGGGAGAGCCAACTTCAGGACACTGGTCCACAAGAGACCTCCCAGCTCCATGTAAAACCAAACAGCGAAAATCTCTCAGAGATCTCCATCTCAACATCAAGACCCAGCTTCACTCAACGACCAGCAAGCTACAGTGCTGGACACCCTATGCCAAACAACTAGCAAGACAGGAACACAGCCCCATCCATTAGGAGAGAGGCTGCCTAAAATCATAATAAGGCCACAGACACCCCAAAACACACCACCAGACGTGGACGTGCCCACCAGAAAGACAAGATAGAACCTCATCCACCAGAACACAGGCACTAGTCCCCTACACCAGGAAGCCTACACAACCCACTGAACCAACCTTAGCCACTGGGAACAGATACCAAAAACAACGGGAACTACGAACCTGCAGCCTGTGAAAAGGAGACCCCAAACACAGTAAGATAAGCAAAATGAGACGACAGAAAAACACACAGCAGATGAAGGAGCAGGGTCAAAACACACCAGACCTAACAAATGAAGAGGAAATAGGTAGTCTACCTGAAAAAGAGTTCAGAATAATGATAGTAAGGATGATCCAAAATCTTGGAAATAGAATAGACAAAATGCAAGAAACATTTAACAAGGACGTAGAAGAACTAAAGAGGAACCAAGCAATGATGAAAAACACAATAAATGAAATTAAAAATACTCTAGCTGTGATCAATAGCAGAATAACTGAGGCAGAAGAACGGATAAGTGACCTGGAAGATAAAACAGTGGAAATAACTAGTGCAGAGCAGGATAAAGAAAAAAGAATGAAAAGAACTGAGGACAGTCTCAGAGACCTCTGGGACAATGTTAAACGCAGCAACATTCGAATTATAGGGGTCCCAGAAGAAGAAGAGAAAAAGAAAGAGACTGAGAAAATATTTGAACAGATTATAGTTGAAAACTTCCCTAATGTGGGAAAGGAAATAGTTAATCAAGTCCTGGAAGCACAGAGAGTCCCATACAGGATAAATCCAAGGAGAAACACGCCAAGACACATATTAATCAAACTGTCAAAAATTAAATATAAAGAAAACACATTAGGAGAGTAGGGGCAAGATGGCGGAAGAGTAAGACGCAGAGATCACCTTCCTTCCCACAGATACAGTAGAAATACATCTACACGTGGAACTGCTCCTACAGAACACCCACTGAACGCTGGCAGAAGACGTCAGACCTCCCAAACGGCAAGAAAATCCCCACGTACTTGGGTAGGGTAAAAGAAAAAAGAAATAACAGAGACAAAAGAATAGGGATGGGACCTGCGCCAGTGGGAGGGAGCCGTGAAGGAGGAAAGGTTTCCAGGCACTAGGAAGCCCCTTTGTGGGCAGAGACTGTGGGTGGCAGAGGGGGGAAGCTTCGGAGCCGCGGAGGAGAGCACAGCCACAGGGGTGCGGAGGGCAAAGCGGAGAGACTCCCGCACAGAGGCTCGGCGCCAACCAGCACTCACCAGCCCGAGAGGCTTGTCTGCTCACCCGCCGGGGTGGGCGGGGGCTGGGAGCTGAGGCTCGGGCTTTGGTGCTAGCAGGGAGGGAGTCCGGGGAAAAGTCTGCAGCTGCCGAAGAGGCAAGAGACTTTATCTTGCCTCTTTGTTTCACAGCGCGCAAGGAGAGGGGATTCAGAGCGCTGCCTAAACGAAATCCAGAGACGGGTGTGAGCCGCGGCTATCAGTGCGGATCCCACAGCAACAGGGGCGCAGAGGGAAAAATGGAGAGATTCCCGCACAGAGGCTCAGCGCTGAGCAGCGCTTACCAGCCCGAGAGGCTTGTCTGCTCACCCGCTGGGGCGGGCGGGGCTGGGAGCTGAGGCGCGGACTTCGGTCGGATCGCAGGGAGAGGACTGGGGTTGGCGGCGTGAACACAGCCTGAAGGGGTTGGCGTGCCGCGGCGAGCCGGGAGGGAGCCAGAGAGGAGGTCTGCAGCCGCCGAGGAGGCAAGAGACATTTTCTTGCCTCTTTGTTTCGCGGCGTGCAAGGAGAGGGGATTCAGAGCGCCGCCTAGACGAACTCCAGAGGCGGGCGTGAGCCGCGGCTAACAGCATGGACCCCAGAGACGGGCACGAGCCGCGGCCATCAGCGCGGACCCCAGAGACTGGTAGGAAACGCTAAGGCTGCTGCTGCTGCCACCAAGAAGCCTGTGTGCGAGCACAGGTCACTCTCCACACTGCCCCTCCCGGGAGCCGGTGCAGCTCGCCACTGCCAGGCTCCCGTGATCCGGGGACAACTTCCCCGGGAGAACACAAGGCTCACCTCGGGCTGCTGCAACGTCACGACGCCTCTGACGCCGCAGGCTCGCCCCGCCTCCTCTGTACCGCTCCCTCCCCCGGCCTGAGTGAGTCAGAGCCCCCGAAGCAGCTGCTCCTTTAACCCCGTTCTGTCTGGGCAGGGAACGGACGCCCTCAGGCGACCTACATGCAGAGGCGGGTCCACATCCAAAGCTGAACCCCGGGAGCTGTACGAACAAAGAAGAGAAAGGGAAATCTCTCCCAGCAGCCTCAGAAGCAGCGGATTAAAGCTCCACAAACAACCTGATGTGCCTGCATCTGTTGAATACCTGAATAGACAACGAATCACCCCAAATTCAGGAGGTGGACTTGGGAGCAGGATATATTAATTTTTCCCCTTTTCCTTTATTGTGAGTGTATATGTGTATGCTCCTGGGTGAGATTTTGTCTGTATAGCTTTGCTTTCACCATTAGTCCTAGGGTTAGGTCCATCCGTTTGTTGGTCTTGTTTTTTTTTTTTTGACTTAAAAAATTTTTTTTCTTAATAAATGTTTTCTTAATAATTTTTTCCTTATTTTCTATTTTTGGAAATTAAAAAAAAATTTTAATAAGTTTTTTCATATTTTTTATTTTAAAAAATTAAAAAAATTTTTTCTTAATAAATTTTCTCTTAATAATTTTTTTCTTACATTTTATTATAAAAATATCAATAAATCTATGTTTAAAAATTAAAAAAAATTTTCTTAATAAATTTATTCTTAATATTTTTTTTTCTTATTTTTTATTATAATAGCTTTATTTTATTTTATTTTATCCTCTTTCTTTCTTTCTTTCTATTTTTTTTTCTCCCTTTTATTCTGAGCTGTGTGGATGAAAGGCTCTTGGTGCTCCAGCCAGGCATCAGGGCTGTGCCTCTGAGGTGGGAGAGCCAACTTCAGGACACTGGTCCACAAGAGACCTCCCAGCTCCATGTAAAACCAAACAGCGAAAATCTCTCAGAGATCTCCATCTCAACATCAAGACCCAGCTTCACTCAACGACCAGCAAGCTACAGTGCTGGACACCCTATGCCAAACAACTAGCAAGACAGGAACACAGCCCCATCCATTAGGAGAGAGGCTGCCTAAAATCATAATAAGGCCACAGACACCCCAAAACACACCACCAGACGTGGACGTGCCCACCAGAAAGACAAGATAGAACCTCATCCACCAGAACACAGGCACTAGTCCCCTACACCAGGAAGCCTACACAACCCACTGAACCAACCTTAGCCACTGGGAACAGATACCAAAAACAACGGGAACTACGAACCTGCAGCCTGTGAAAAGGAGACCCCAAACACAGTAAGATAAGCAAAATGAGACGACAGAAAAACACACAGCAGATGAAGGAGCAGGGTCAAAACACACCAGACCTAACAAATGAAGAGGAAATAGGTAGTCTACCTGAAAAAGAGTTCAGAATAATGATAGTAAGGATGATCCAAAATCTTGGAAATAGAATAGACAAAATGCAAGAAACATTTAACAAGGACGTAGAAGAACTAAAGAGGAACCAAGCAATGATGAAAAACACAATAAATGAAATTAAAAATACTCTAGCTGTGATCAATAGCAGAATAACTGAGGCAGAAGAACGGATAAGTGACCTGGAAGATAAAACAGTGGAAATAACTAGTGCAGAGCAGGATAAAGAAAAAAGAATGAAAAGAACTGAGGACAGTCTCAGAGACCTCTGGGACAATGTTAAACGCAGCAACATTCGAATTATAGGGGTCCCAGAAGAAGAAGAGAAAAAGAAAGAGACTGAGAAAATATTTGAACAGATTATAGTTGAAAACTTCCCTAATGTGGGAAAGGAAATAGTTAATCAAGTCCTGGAAGCACAGAGAGTCCCATACAGGATAAATCCAAGGAGAAACACGCCAAGACACATATTAATCAAACTGTCAAAAATTAAATATAAAGAAAACACATTAGGAGAGTAGGGGCAAGATGGCGGAAGAGTAAGACGCAGAGATCACCTTCCTTCCCACAGATACAGTAGAAATACATCTACACGTGGAACTGCTCCTACAGAACACCCACTGAACGCTGGCAGAAGACGTCAGACCTCCCAAACGGCAAGAAAATCCCCACGTACTTGGGTAGGGTAAAAGAAAAAAGAAATAACAGAGACAAAAGAATAGGGATGGGACCTGCGCCAGTGGGAGGGAGCCGTGAAGGAGGAAAGGTTTCCAGGCACTAGGAAGCCCCTTTGTGGGCAGAGACTGTGGGTGGCAGAGGGGGGAAGCTTCGGAGCCGCGGAGGAGAGCACAGCCACAGGGGTGCGGAGGGCAAAGCGGAGAGACTCCCGCACAGAGGCTCGGCGCCAACCAGCACTCACCAGCCCGAGAGGCTTGTCTGCTCACCCGCCGGGGTGGGCGGGGGCTGGGAGCTGAGGCTCGGGCTTTGGTGCTAGCAGGGAGGGAGTCCGGGGAAAAGTCTGCAGCTGCCGAAGAGGCAAGAGACTTTATCTTGCCTCTTTGTTTCACAGCGCGCAAGGAGAGGGGATTCAGAGCGCTGCCTAAACGAAATCCAGAGACGGGTGCGAGCCGCGGCTATCAGTGCGGATCCCACAGCAACAGGGGCGCAGAGGGAAAAATGGAGAGATTCCCGCACAGAGGCTCAGCGCTGAGCAGCGCTTACCAGCCCGAGAGGCTTGTCTGCTCACCCGCTGGGGCGGGCGGGGCTGGGAGCTGAGGCGCGGACTTCGGTCGGATCGCAGGGAGAGGACTGGGGTTGGCGGCGTGAACACAGCCTGAAGGGGTTGGCGTGCCGCGGCGAGCCGGGAGGGAGCCAGAGAGGAGGTCTGCAGCCGCCGAGGAGGCAAGAGACTTTTTCTTGCCTCTTTGTTTCACGGCGTGCAAGGAGAGGGGATTCAGAGCGCCGCCTAGACGAACTCCAGAGGCGGGCGTGAGCCGCGGCTAACAGCATGGACCCCAGAGACGGGCACGAGCCGCGGCCATCAGCGCGGACCCCAGAGACTGGTAGGAAACGCTAAGGCTGCTGCTGCTGCCACCAAGAAGCCTGTGTGCGAGCACAGGTCACTCTCCACACTGCCCCTCCCGGGAGCCGGTGCAGCTCGCCACTGCCAGGCTCCCGTGATCCGGGGACAACTTCCCCGGGAGAACACAAGGCGCACCTCGGGCTGCTGCAACGTCACGACGCCTCTGACGCCGCAGGCTCGCCCCGCCTCCTCTGTACCGCTCCCTCCCCCGGCCTGAGTGAGTCAGAGCCCCCGAAGCAGCTGCTCCTTTAACCCCGTTCTGTCTGGGCAGGGAACGGACGCCCTCAGGCGACCTACATGCAGAGGCGGGTCCACATCCAAAGCTGAACCCCGGGAGCTGTACGAACAAAGAAGAGAAAGGGAAATCTCTCCCAGCAGCCTCAGAAGCAGCGGATTAAAGCTCCACAAACAACCTGATGTGCCTGCATCTGTTGAATACCTGAATAGACAACGAATCACCCCAAATTCAGGAGGTGGACTTGGGAGCAGGATATATTAATTTTTCCCCTTTTCCTTTATTGTGAGTGTATATGTGTATGCTCCTGGGTGAGATTTTGTCTGTATAGCTTTGCTTTCACCATTAGTCCTAGGGTTAGGTCCATCCGTTTGTTGGTCTTGTTTTTTTTTTTTTTGACTTAAAAAATTTTTTTTCTTAATAAATGTTTTCTTAATAATTTTTTCCTTATTTTCTATTTTTGGAAATTAAAAAAAAATTTTAATAAGTTTTTTCATATTTTTTATTTTAAAAAATTAAAAAAATTTTTTCTTAATAAATTTTCTCTTAATAATTTTTTTCTTACATTTTATTATAAAAATATCAATAAATCTATGTTTAAAAATTAAAAAAAATTTTCTTAATAAATTTATTCTTAATATTTTTTTTTCTTATTTTTTATTATAATAGCTTTATTTTATTTTATTTTATCCTCTTTCTTTCTTTCTTTCTATTTTTTTTTCTCCCTTTTATTCTGAGCTGTGTGGATGAAAGGCTCTTGGTGCTCCAGCCAGGCATCAGGGCTGTGCCTCTGAGGTGGGAGAGCCAACTTCAGGACACTGGTCCACAAGAGACCTCCCAGCTCCATGTAAAACCAAACAGCGAAAATCTCTCAGAGATCTCCATCTCAACATCAAGACCCAGCTTCACTCAACGACCAGCAAGCTACAGTGCTGGACACCCTATGCCAAACAACTAGCAAGACAGGAACACAGCCCCATCCATTAGGAGAGAGGCTGCCTAAAATCATAATAAGGCCACAGACACCCCAAAACACACCACCAGACGTGGACGTGCCCACCAGAAAGACAAGATAGAACCTCATCCACCTGAACACAGGCACTAGTCCCCTACACCAGGAAGCCTACACAACCCACTGAACCAACCTTAGCCACTGGGAACAGATACCAAAAACAACGGGAACTACGAACCTGCAGCCTGTGAAAAGGAGACCCCAAACACAGTAAGATAAGCAAAATGAGATGACAGAAAAACACACAGCAGATGAAGGAGCAGGGTCAAAACACACCAGACCTAACAAATGAAGAGGAAATAGGTAGTCTACCTGAAAAAGAGTTCAGAATAATGATAGTAAGGATGATCCAAAATCTTGGAAATAGAATAGACAAAATGCAAGAAACATTTAACAAGGACGTAGAAGAACTAAAGAGGAACCAAGCAATGATGAAAAACACAATAAATGAAATTAAAAATACTCTAGCTGTGATCAATAGCAGAATAACTGAGGCAGAAGAACGGATAAGTGACCTGGAAGATAAAACAGTGGAAATAACTAGTGCAGAGCAGGATAAAGAAAAAAGAATGAAAAGAACTGAGGACAGTCTCAGAGACCTCTGGGACAATGTTAAACGCAGCAACATTCGAATTATAGGGGTCCCAGAAGAAGAAGAGAAAAAGAAAGAGACTGAGAAAATATTTGAACAGATTATAGTTGAAAACTTCCCTAATGTGGGAAAGGAAATAGTTAATCAAGTCCTGGAAGCACAGAGAGTCCCATACAGGATAAATCCAAGGAGAAACACGCCAAGACACATATTAATCAAACTGTCAAAAATTAAATATAAAGAAAACACATTAGGAGAGTAGGGGCAAGATGGCGGAAGAGTAAGACGCAGAGATCACCTTCCTTCCCACAGATACAGTAGAAATACATCTACACGTGGAACTGCTCCTACAGAACACCCACTGAACGCTGGCAGAAGACGTCAGACCTCCCAAACGGCAAGAAAATCCCCACGTACTTGGGTAGGGTAAAAGAAAAAAGAAATAACAGAGACAAAAGAATAGGGATGGGACCTGCGCCAGTGGGAGGGAGCCGTGAAGGAGGAAAGGTTTCCAGGCACTAGGAAGCCCCTTTGTGGGCAGAGACTGTGGGTGGCAGAGGGGGGAAGCTTCGGAGCCGCGGAGGAGAGCACAGCCACAGGGGTGCGGAGGGCAAAGCGGAGAGACTCCCGCACAGAGGCTCGGCGCCAACCAGCACTCACCAGCCCGAGAGGCTTGTCTGCTCACCCGCCGGGGTGGGCGGGGGCTGGGAGCTGAGGCTCGGGCTTTGGTGCTAGCAGGGAGGGAGTCCGGGGAAAAGTCTGCAGCTGCCGAAGAGGCAAGAGACTTTATCTTGCCTCTTTGTTTCACAGCGCGCAAGGAGAGGGGATTCAGAGCGCTGCCTAAACGAAATCCAGAGACGGGTGCGAGCCGCGGCTATCAGTGCGGATCCCACAGCAACAGGGGCGCAGAGGGAAAAATGGAGAGATTCCCGCACAGAGGCTCAGCGCTGAGCAGCGCTTACCAGCCCGAGAGGCTTGTCTGCTCACCCGCTGGGGCGGGCGGGGCTGGGAGCTGAGGCGCGGACTTCGGTCGGATCGCAGGGAGAGGACTGGGGTTGGCGGCGTGAACACAGCCTGAAGGGGTTGGCGTGCCGCGGCGAGCCGGGAGGGAGCCAGAGAGGAGGTCTGCAGCCGCCGAGGAGGCAAGAGACTTTTTCTTGCCTCTTTGTTTCACGGCGTGCAAGGAGAGGGGATTCAGAGCGCCGCCTAGACGAACTCCAGAGGCGGGCGTGAGCCGCGGCTAACAGCATGGACCCCAGAGACGGGCACGAGCCGCGGCCATCAGCGCGGACCCCAGAGACTGGTAGGAAACGCTAAGGCTGCTGCTGCTGCCACCAAGAAGCCTGTGTGCGAGCACAGGTCACTCTCCACACTGCCCCTCCCGGGAGCCGGTGCAGCTCGCCACTGCCAGGCTCCCGTGATCCGGGGACAACTTCCCCGGGAGAACACAAGGCGCACCTCGGGCTGCTGCAACGTCACGACGCCTCTGACGCCGCAGGCTCGCCCCGCCTCCTCTGTACCGCTCCCTCCCCCGGCCTGAGTGAGTCAGAGCCCCCGAAGCAGCTGCTCCTTTAACCCCGTTCTGTCTGGGCAGGGAACGGACGCCCTCAGGCGACCTACATGCAGAGGCGGGTCCACATCCAAAGCTGAACCCCGGGAGCTGTACGAACAAAGAAGAGAAAGGGAAATCTCTCCCAGCAGCCTCAGAAGCAGCGGATTAAAGCTCCACAAACAACCTGATGTGCCTGCATCTGTTGAATACCTGAATAGACAACGAATCACCCCAAATTCAGGAGGTGGACTTGGGAGCAGGATATATTAATTTTTCCCCTTTTCCTTTATTGTGAGTGTATATGTGTATGCTCCTGGGTGAGATTTTGTCTGTATAGCTTTGCTTTCACCATTAGTCCTAGGGTTAGGTCCATCCGTTTGTTGTTCTTGTTTTTTTTTTTTTTTTACTTAAAAAATTTTTTTTCTTAATAAATGTTTTCTTAATAATTTTTTCCTTATTTTCTATTTTTGGAAATTAAAAAAAAAATTTTAATAAGTTTTTTCATATTTTTTATTTTAAAAAATTAAAAAAATTTTTTTCTTAATAAATTTTCTCTTAATAATTTTTTTCTTACATTTTATTATAAAAATATCAATAAATCTATGTTTAAAAATTAAAAAAAAATTTTCTTAATAAATTTATTCTTAATATTTTTTTTTCTTATTTTTTATTATAATAGCTTTATTTTATTTTATTTTATCCTCTTTCTTTCTTTCTTTCTATTTTTTTTTCTCCCTTTTATTCTGAGCTGTGTGGATGAAAGGCTCTTGGTGCTCCAGCCAGGCATCAGGGCTGTGCCTCTGAGGTGGGAGAGCCAACTTCAGGACACTGGTCCACAAGAGACCTCCCAGCTCCATGTAAAACCAAACAGCGAAAATCTCTCAGAGATCTCCATCTCAACATCAAGACCCAGCTTCACTCAACGACCAGCAAGCTACAGTGCTGGACACCCTATGCCAAACAACTAGCAAGACAGGAACACAGCCCCATCCATTAGGAGAGAGGCTGCCTAAAATCATAATAAGGCCACAGACACCCCAAAACACACCACCAGACGTGGACGTGCCCACCAGAAAGACAAGATAGAACCTCATCCACCAGAACACAGGCACTAGTCCCCTACACCAGGAAGCCTACACAACCCACTGAACCAACCTTAGCCACTGGGAACAGATACCAAAAACAACGGGAACTACGAACCTGCAGCCTGTGAAAAGGAGACCCCAAACACAGTAAGATAAGCAAAATGAGACGACAGAAAAACACACAGCAGATGAAGGAGCAGGGTCAAAACACACCAGACCTAACAAATGAAGAGGAAATAGGTAGTCTACCTGAAAAAGAGTTCAGAATAATGATAGTAAGGATGATCCAAAATCTTGGAAATAGAATAGACAAAATGCAAGAAACATTTAACAAGGACGTAGAAGAACTAAAGAGGAACCAAGCAATGATGAAAAACACAATAAATGAAATTAAAAATACTCTAGCTGTGATCAATAGCAGAATAACTGAGGCAGAAGAACGGATAAGTGACCTGGAAGATAAAACAGTGGAAATAACTAGTGCAGAGCAGGATAAAGAAAAAAGAATGAAAAGAACTGAGGACAGTCTCAGAGACCTCTGGGACAATGTTAAACGCAGCAACATTCGAATTATAGGGGTCCCAGAAGAAGAAGAGAAAAAGAAAGAGACTGAGAAAATATTTGAACAGATTATAGTTGAAAACTTCCCTAATGTGGGAAAGGAAATAGTTAATCAAGTCCTGGAAGCACAGAGAGTCCCATACAGGATAAATCCAAGGAGAAACACGCCAAGACACATATTAATCAAACTGTCAAAAATTAAATATAAAGAAAACACATTAGGAGAGTAGGGGCAAGATGGCGGAAGAGTAAGACGCAGAGATCACCTTCCTTCCCACAGATACAGTAGAAATACATCTACACGTGGAACTGCTCCTACAGAACACCCACTGAACGCTGGCAGAAGACGTCAGACCTCCCAAACGGCAAGAAAATCCCCACGTACTTGGGTAGGGTAAAAGAAAAAAGAAATAACAGAGACAAAAGAATAGGGATGGGACCTGCGCCAGTGGGAGGGAGCCGTGAAGGAGGAAAGGTTTCCAGGCACTAGGAAGCCCCTTTGTGGGCAGAGACTGTGGGTGGCAGAGGGGGGAAGCTTCGGAGCCGCGGAGGAGAGCACAGCCACAGGGGTGCGGAGGGCAAAGCGGAGAGACTCCCGCACAGAGGCTCGGCGCCAACCAGCACTCACCAGCCCGAGAGGCTTGTCTGCTCACCCGCCGGGGTGGGCGGGGGCTGGGAGCTGAGGCTCGGGCTTTGGTGCTAGCAGGGAGGGAGTCCGGGGAAAAGTCTGCAGCTGCCGAAGAGGCAAGAGACTTTATCTTGCCTCTTTGTTTCACAGCGCGCAAGGAGAGGGGATTCAGAGCGCTGCCTAAACGAAATCCAGAGACGGGTGCGAGCCGCGGCTATCAGTGCGGATCCCACAGCAACAGGGGCGCAGAGGGAAAAATGGAGAGATTCCCGCACAGAGGCTCAGCGCTGAGCAGCGCTTACCAGCCCGAGAGGCTTGTCTGCTCACCCGCTGGGGCGGGCGGGGCTGGGAGCTGAGGCGCGGACTTCGGTCGGATCGCAGGGAGAGGACTGGGGTTGGCGGCGTGAACACAGCCTGAAGGGGTTGGCGTGCCGCGGCGAGCCGGGAGGGAGCCAGAGAGGAGGTCTGCAGCCGCCGAGGAGGCAAGAGACTTTTTCTTGCCTCTTTGTTTCACGGCGTGCAAGGAGAGGGGATTCAGAGCGCCGCCTAGACGAACTCCAGAGGCGGGCGTGAGCCGCGGCTAACAGCATGGACCCCAGAGACGGGCACGAGCCGCGGCCATCAGCGCGGACCCCAGAGACTGGTAGGAAACGCTAAGGCTGCTGCTGCTGCCACCAAGAAGCCTGTGTGCGAGCACAGGTCACTCTCCACACTGCCCCTCCCGGGAGCCGGTGCAGCTCGCCACTGCCAGGCTCCCGTGATCCGGGGACAACTTCCCCGGGAGAACACAAGGCGCACCTCGGGCTGCTGCAACGTCACGACGCCTCTGACGCCGCAGGCTCGCCCCGCCTCCTCTGTACCGCTCCCTCCCCCGGCCTGAGTGAGTCAGAGCCCCCGAAGCAGCTGCTCCTTTAACCCCGTTCTGTCTGGGCAGGGAACGGACGCCCTCAGGCGACCTACATGCAGAGGCGGGTCCACATCCAAAGCTGAACCCCGGGAGCTGTACGAACAAAGAAGAGAAAGGGAAATCTCTCCCAGCAGCCTCAGAAGCAGCGGATTAAAGCTCCACAAACAACCTGATGTGCCTGCATCTGTTGAATACCTGAATAGACAACGAATCACCCCAAATTCAGGAGGTGGACTTGGGAGCAGGATATATTAATTTTTCCCCTTTTCCTTTATTGTGAGTGTATATGTGTATGCTCCTGGGTGAGATTTTGTCTGTATAGCTTTGCTTTCACCATTAGTCCTAGGGTTAGGTCCATCCATTTGTTGTTCTTGTTTTTTTTTTTTTTTTACTTAAAAAATTTTTTTTCTTAATAAATGTTTTCTTAATAATTTTTTCCTTATTTTCTATTTTTGGAAATTAAAAAAAAAATTTTAATAAGTTTTTTCATATTTTTTATTTTAAAAAATTAAAAAAATTTTTTCTTAATAAATTTGCTCTTAATAATTTTTTTCTTACATTTTATTATAAAAATATCAATAAATCTATGTTTAAAAATTAAAAAAAAATTTTCTTAATAAATTTATTCTTAATATTTTTTTTTCTTATTTTTTATTATAATAGCTTTATTTTATTTTATTTTATCCTCTTTCTTTCTTTCTTTCTATTTTTTTTTCTCCCTTTTATTCTGAGCTGTGTGGATGAAAGGCTCTTGGTGCTCCAGCCAGGCATCAGGGCTGTGCCTCTGAGGTGGGAGAGCCAACTTCAGGACACTGGTCCACAAGAGACCTCCCAGCTCCATGTAAAACCAAACAGCGAAAATCTCTCAGAGATCTCCATCTCAACATCAAGACCCAGCTTCACTCAACGACCAGCAAGCTACAGTGCTGGACACCCTATGCCAAACAACTAGCAAGACAGGAACACAGCCCCATCCATTAGGAGAGAGGCTGCCTAAAATCATAATAAGGCCACAGACACCCCAAAACACACCACCAGACGTGGACGTGCCCACCAGAAAGACAAGATAGAACCTCATCCACCAGAACACAGGCACTAGTCCCCTACACCAGGAAGCCTACACAACCCACTGAACCAACCTTAGCCACTGGGAACAGATACCAAAAACAACGGGAACTACGAACCTGCAGCCTGTGAAAAGGAGACCCCAAACACAGTAAGATAAGCAAAATGAGACGACAGAAAAACACACAGCAGATGAAGGAGCAGGGTCAAAACACACCAGACGTAACAAATGAAGAGGAAATAGGTAGTCTACCTGAAAAAGAGTTCAGAATAATGATAGTAAGGATGATCCAAAATCTTGGAAATGGAATAGACAAAATGCAAGAAACATTTAACAAGGACGTAGAAGAACTAAAGAGGAACCAAGCAATGATGAAAAACACAATAAATGAAATTAAAAATACTCTAGCTGTGATCAATAGCAGAATAACTGAGGCAGAAGAACGGATAAGTGACCTGGAAGATAAAACAGTGGAAATAACTAGTGCAGAGCAGGATAAAGAAAAAAGAATGAAAAGAACTGAGGACAGTCTCAGAGACCTCTGGGACAATGTTAAACGCAGCAACATTCGAATTATAGGGGTCCCAGAAGAAGAAGAGAAAAAGAAAGAGACTGAGAAAATATTTGAACAGATTATAGTTGAAAACTTCCCTAATGTGGGAAAGGAAATAGTTAATCAAGTCCTGGAAGCACAGAGAGTCCCATACAGGATAAATCCAAGGAGAAACACGCCAAGACACATATTAATCAAACTGTCAAAAATTAAATATAAAGAAAACACATTAGGAGAGTAGGGGCAAGATGGCGGAAGAGTAAGACGCAGAGATCACCTTCCTTCCCACAGATACAGTAGAAATACATCTACACGTGGAACTGCTCCTACAGAACACCCACTGAACGCTGGCAGAAGACGTCAGACCTCCCAAACGGCAAGAAAATCCCCACGTACTTGGGTAGGGTAAAAGAAAAAAGAAATAACAGAGACAAAAGAATAGGGATGGGACCTGCGCCAGTGGGAGGGAGCCGTGAAGGAGGAAAGGTTTCCAGGCACTAGGAAGCCCCTTTGTGGGCAGAGACTGTGGGTGGCAGAGGGGGGAAGCTTCGGAGCCGCGGAGGAGAGCACAGCCACAGGGGTGCGGAGGGCAAAGCGGAGAGACTCCCGCACAGAGGCTCGGCGCCAACCAGCACTCACCAGCCCGAGAGGCTTGTCTGCTCACCCGCCGGGGTGGGCGGGGGCTGGGAGCTGAGGCTCGGGCTTTGGTGCTAGCAGGGAGGGAGTCCGGGGAAAAGTCTGCAGCTGCCGAAGAGGCAAGAGACTTTATCTTGCCTCTTTGTTTCACAGCGCGCAAGGAGAGGGGATTCAGAGCGCTGCCTAAACGAAATCCAGAGACGGGTGCGAGCCACGGCTATCAGTGCGGATCCCACAGCAACAGGGGCGCAGAGGGAAAAATGGAGAGATTCCCGCACAGAGGCTCAGCGCTGAGCAGCGCTTACCAGCCCGAGAGGCTTGTCTGCTCACCCGCTGGGGCGGGCGGGGCTGGGAGCTGAGGCACGGACTTCGGTCGGATCGCAGGGAGAGGACTGGGGTTGGCGGCGTGAACACAGCCTGAAGGGGTTGGCGTGCCGCGGCGAGCCGGGAGGGAGCCAGAGAGGAGGTCTGCAGCCGCCGAGGAGGCAAGAGACATTTTCTTGCCTCTTTGTTTCGCGGCGTGCAAGGAGAGGGGATTCAGAGCGCCGCCTAGACGAACTCCAGAGGCGGGCGTGAGCCGCGGCTAACAGCATGGACCCCAGAGACGGGCACGAGCCGCGGCCATCAGCGCGGACCCCAGAGACTGGTAGGAAACGCTAAGGCTGCTGCTGCTGCCACCAAGAAGCCTGTGTGCGAGCACAGGTCACTCTCCACACTGCCCCTCCCGGGAGCCGGTGCAGCTCGCCACTGCCAGGCTCCCGTGATCCGGGGACAACTTCCCCGGGAGAACACAAGGCGCACCTCGGGCTGCTGCAACGTCACGACGCCTCTGACGCCGCAGGCTCGCCCCGCCTCCTCTGTACCGCTCCCTCCCCCGGCCTGAGTGAGTCAGAGCCCCCGAAGCAGCTGCTCCTTTAACCCCGTTCTGTCTGGGCAGGGAACGGACGCCCTCAGGCGACCTACATGCAGAGGCGGGTCCACATCCAAAGCTGAACCCCGGGAGCTGTACGAACAAAGAAGAGAAAGGGAAATCTCTCCCAGCAGCCTCAGAAGCAGCGGATTAAAGCTCCACAAACAACCTGATGTGCCTGCATCTGTTGAATACCTGAATAGACAACGAATCACCCCAAATTCAGGAGGTGGACTTGGGAGCAGGATATATTAATTTTTCCCCTTTTCCTTTATTGTGAGTGTATATGTGTATGCTCCTGGGTGAGATTTTGTCTGTATAGCTTTGCTTTCACCATTAGTCCTAGGGTTAGGTCCATCCGTTTGTTGTTCTTGTTTTTTGTTTTTTTTACTTAAAAAATTTTTTTTCTTAATAAATGTTTTCTTAATAATTTTTTCCTTATTTTCTATTTTTGGAAATTAAAAAAAAAATTTTAATAAGTTTTTTCATATTTTTTATTTTAAAAAATTAAAAAAATTTTTTCTTAATAAATTTTCTCTTAATAATTTTTTTCTTACATTTTATTATAAAAATATCAATAAATCTATGTTTAAAAATTAAAAAAAATTTTCTTAATAAATTTATTCTTAATATTTTTTTTTCTTATTTTTTATTATAATAGCTTTATTTTATTTTATTTTATCCTCTTTCTTTCTTTCTTTCTATTTTTTTTTCTCCCTTTTATTCTGAGCTGTGTGGATGAAAGGCTCTTGGTGCTCCAGCCAGGCATCAGGGCTGTGCCTCTGAGGTGGGAGAGCCAACTTCAGGACACTGGTCCACAAGAGACCTCCCAGCTCCATGTAAAACCAAACAGCGAAAATCTCTCAGAGATCTCCATCTCAACATCAAGACCCAGCTTCACTCAACGACCAGCAAGCTACAGTGCTGGACACCCTATGCCAAACAACTAGCAAGACAGGAACACAGCCCCATCCATTAGGAGAGAGGCTGCCTAAAATCATAATAAGGCCACAGACACCCCAAAACACACCACCAGACGTGGACGTGCCCACCAGAAAGACAAGATAGAACCTCATCCACCAGAACACAGGCACTAGTCCCCTACACCAGGAAGCCTACACAACCCACTGAACCAACCTTAGCCACTGGGAACAGATACCAAAAACAACGGGAACTACGAACCTGCAGCCTGTGAAAAGGAGACCCCAAACACAGTAAGATAAGCAAAATGAGACGACAGAAAAACACACAGCAGATGAAGGAGCAGGGTCAAAACACACCAGACCTAACAAATGAAGAGGAAATAGGTAGTCTACCTGAAAAAGAGTTCAGAATAATGATAGTAAGGATGATCCAAAATCTTGGAAATAGAATAGACAAAATGCAAGAAACATTTAACAAGGACGTAGAAGAACTAAAGAGGAACCAAGCAATGATGAAAAACACAATAAATGAAATTAAAAATACTCTAGCTGTGATCAATAGCAGAATAACTGAGGCAGAAGAACGGATAAGTGACCTGGAAGATAAAACAGTGGAAATAACTAGTGCAGAGCAGGATAAAGAAAAAAGAATGAAAAGAACTGAGGACAGTCTCAGAGACCTCTGGGACAATGTTAAACGCAGCAACATTCGAATTATAGGGGTCCCAGAAGAAGAAGAGAAAAAGAAAGAGACTGAGAAAATATTTGAACAGATTATAGTTGAAAACTTCCCTAATGTGGGAAAGGAAATAGTTAATCAAGTCCTGGAAGCACAGAGAGTCCCATACAGGATAAATCCAAGGAGAAACACGCCAAGACACATATTAATCAAACTGTCAAAAATTAAATATAAAGAAAACACATTAGGAGAGTAGGGGCAAGATGGCGGAAGAGTAAGACGCAGAGATCACCTTCCTTCCCACAGATACAGTAGAAATACATCTACACGTGGAACTGCTCCTACAGAACACCCACTGAACGCTGGCAGAAGACGTCAGACCTCCCAAACGGCAAGAAAATCCCCACGTACTTGGGTAGGGTAAAAGAAAAAAGAAATAACAGGGACAAAAGAATAGGGATGGGACCTGCGCCAGTGGGAGGGAGCCGTGAAGGAGGAAAGGTTTCCAGGCACTAGGAAGCCCCTTTGTGGGCAGAGACTGTGGGTGGCAGAGGGGGGAAGCTTCGGAGCCGCGGAGGAGAGCACAGCCACAGGGGTGCGGAGGGCAAAGCGGAGAGACTCCCGCACAGAGGCTCGGCGCCAACCAGCACTCACCAGCCCGAGAGGCTTGTCTGCTCACCCGCCGGGGTGGGCGGGGGCTGGGAGCTGAGGCTCGGGCTTTGGTGCTAGCAGGGAGGGAGTCCGGGGAAAAGTCTGCAGCTGCCGAAGAGGCAAGAGACTTTATCTTGCCTCTTTGTTTCACAGCGCGCAAGGAGAGGGGATTCAGAGCGCTGCCTAAACGAAATCCAGAGACGGGTGCGAGCCGCGGCTATCAGTGCGGATCCCACAGCAACAGGGGCGCAGAGGGAAAAATGGAGAGATTCCCGCACAGAGGCTCAGCGCTGAGCAGCGCTTACCAGCCCGAGAGGCTTGTCTGCTCACCCGCTGGGGCGGGCGGGGCTGGGAGCTGAGGCGCGGACTTCGGTCGGATCGCAGGGAGAGGACTGGGGTTGGCGGCGTGAACACAGCCTGAAGGGGTTGGCGTGCCGCGGCGAGCCGGGAGGGAGCCAGAGAGGAGGTCTGCAGCCGCCGAGGAGGCAAGAGACTTTTTCTTGCCTCTTTGTTTCACGGCGTGCAAGGAGAGGGGATTCAGAGCGCCGCCTAGACGAACTCCAGAGGCGGGCGTGAGCCGCGGCTAACAGCATGGACCCCAGAGACGGGCACGAGCCACGGCCATCAGCGCGGACCCCAGAGACTGGTAGGAAACGCTAAGGCTGCTGCTGCTGCCACCAAGAAGCCTGTGTGCGAGCACAGGTCACTCTCCACACTGCCCCTCCCGGGAGCCGGTGCAGCTCGCCACTGCCAGGCTCCCGTGATCCGGGGACAACTTCCCCGGGAGAACACAAGGCGCACCTCGGGCTGCTGCAACGTCACGACGCCTCTGACGCCGCAGGCTCGCCCCGCCTCCTCTGTACCGCTCCCTCCCCCGGCCTGAGTGAGTCAGAGCCCCCGAAGCAGCTGCTCCTTTAACCCCGTTCTGTCTGGGCAGGGAACGGACGCCCTCAGGCGACCTACATGCAGAGGCGGGTCCACATCCAAAGCTGAACCCCGGGAGCTGTACGAACAAAGAAGAGAAAGGGAAATCTCTCCCAGCAGCCTCAGAAGCAGCGGATTAAAGCTCCACAAACAACCTGATGTGCCTGCATCTGTTGAATACCTGAATAGACAACGAATCACCCCAAATTCAGGAGGTGGACTTGGGAGCAGGATATATTAATTTTTCCCCTTTTCCTTTATTGTGAGTGTATATGTGTATGCTCCTGGGTGAGATTTTGTCTGTATAGCTTTGCTTTCACCATTAGTCCTAGGGTTAGGTCCATCCGTTTGTTGGTCTTGTTTTTTGTTTTTTTTACTTAAAAAATTTTTTTTCTTAATAAATGTTTTCTTAATAATTTTTTCCTTATTTTCTATTTTTGGAAATTAAAAAAAAAATTTTAATAAGTTTTTTCATATTTTTTATTTTAAAAAATTAAAAAAATTTTTTCTTAATAAATTTTCTCTTAATAATTTTTTTCTTACATTTTATTATAAAAATATCAATAAATCTATGTTTAAAAATTAAAAAAAAATTTTCTTAATAAATTTATTCTTAATATTTTTTTTTCTTATTTTTTATTATAATAGCTTTATTTTATTTTATTTTATCCTTTCTTTCTTTCTTTCTATTTTTTTTTCTCCCTTTTATTCTGAGCTGTGTGGATGAAAGGCTCTTGGTGCTCCAGCCAGGCATCAGGGCTGTGCCTCTGAGGTGGGAGAGCCAACTTCAGGACACTGGTCCACAAGAGACCTCCCAGCTCCATGTAAAACCAAACAGCGAAAATCTCTCAGAGATCTCCATCTCAACATCAAGACCCAGCTTCACTCAACGACCAGCAAGCTACAGTGCTGGACACCCTATGCCAAACAACTAGCAAGACAGGAACACAGCCCCATCCATTAGGAGAGAGGCTGCCTAAAATCATAATAAGGCCACAGACACCCCAAAACACACCACCAGACGTGGACGTGCCCACCAGAAAGACAAGATAGAACCTCATCCACCAGAACACAGGCACTAGTCCCCTACACCAGGAAGCCTACACAACCCACTGAACCAACCTTAGCCACTGGGAACAGATACCAAAAACAACGGGAACTACGAACCTGCAGCCTGTGAAAAGGAGACCCCAAACACAGTAAGATAAGCAAAATGAGACGACAGAAAAACACACAGCAGATGAAGGAGCAGGGTCAAAACACACCAGACCTAACAAATGAAGAGGAAATAGGTAGTCTACCTGAAAAAGAGTTCAGAATAATGATAGTAAGGATGATCCAAAATCTTGGAAATAGAATAGACAAAATGCAAGAAACATTTAACAAGGACGTAGAAGAACTAAAGAGGAACCAAGCAATGATGAAAAACACAATAAATGAAATTAAAAATACTCTAGCTGTGATCAATAGCAGAATAACTGAGGCAGAAGAACGGATAAGTGACCTGGAAGATAAAACAGTGGAAATAACTAGTGCAGAGCAGGATAAAGAAAAAAGAATGAAAAGAACTGAGGACAGTCTCAGAGACCTCTGGGACAATGTTAAACGCAGCAACATTCGAATTATAGGGGTCCCAGAAGAAGAAGAGAAAAAGAAAGAGACTGAGAAAATATTTGAACAGATTATAGTTGAAAACTTCCCTAATGTGGGAAAGGAAATAGTTAATCAAGTCCTGGAAGCACAGAGAGTCCCATACAGGATAAATCCAAGGAGAAACACGCCAAGACACATATTAATCAAACTGTCAAAAATTAAATATAAAGAAAACACATTAGGAGAGTAGGGGCAAGATGGCGGAAGAGTAAGACGCAGAGATCACCTTCCTTCCCACAGATACAGTAGAAATACATCTACACGTGGAACTGCTCCTACAGAACACCCACTGAACGCTGGCAGAAGACGTCAGACCTCCCAAACGGCAAGAAAATCCCCACGTACTTGGGTAGGGTAAAAGAAAAAAGAAATAACAGAGACAAAAGAATAGGGATGGGACCTGCGCCAGTGGGAGGGAGCCGTGAAGGAGGAAAGGTTTCCAGGCACTAGGAAGCCCCTTTGTGGGCAGAGACTGTGGGTGGCAGAGGGGGGAAGCTTCGGAGCCGCGGAGGAGAGCACAGCCACAGGGGTGCGGAGGGCAAAGCGGAGAGACTCCCGCACAGAGGCTCGGCGCCAACCAGCACTCACCAGCCCGAGAGGCTTGTCTGCTCACCCGCCGGGGTGGGCGGGGGCTGGGAGCTGAGGCTCGGGCTTTGGTGCTAGCAGGGAGGGAGTCCGGGGAAAAGTCTGCAGCTGCCGAAGAGGCAAGAGACTTTATCTTGCCTCTTTGTTTCACAGCGCGCAAGGAGAGGGGATTCAGAGCGCTGCCTAAACGAAATCCAGAGACGGGTGCGAGCCACGGCTATCAGTGCGGATCCCACAGCAACAGGGGCGCAGAGGGAAAAATGGAGAGATTCCCGCACAGAGGCTCAGCGCTGAGCAGCGCTTACCAGCCCGAGAGGCTTGTCTGCTCACCCGCTGGGGCGGGCGGGGCTGGGAGCTGAGGCACGGACTTCGGTCGGATCGCAGGGAGAGGACTGGGGTTGGCGGCGTGAACACAGCCTGAAGGGGTTGGCGTGCCGCGGCGAGCCGGGAGGGAGCCAGAGAGGAGGTCTGCAGCCGCCGAGGAGGCAAGAGACATTTTCTTGCCTCTTTGTTTCGCGGCGTGCAAGGAGAGGGGATTCAGAGCGCCGCCTAGACGAACTCCAGAGGCGGGCGTGAGCCGCGGCTAACAGCATGGACCCCAGAGACGGGCACGAGCCGCGGCCATCAGCGCGGACCCCAGAGACTGGTAGGAAACGCTAAGGCTGCTGCTGCTGCCACCAAGAAGCCTGTGTGCGAGCACAGGTCACTCTCCACACTGCCCCTCCCGGGAGCCGGTGCAGCTCGCCACTGCCAGGCTCCCGTGATCCGGGGACAACTTCCCCGGGAGAACACAAGGCGCACCTCGGGCTGCTGCAACGTCACGACGCCTCTGACGCCGCAGGCTCGCCCCGCCTCCTCTGTACCGCTCCCTCCCCCGGCCTGAGTGAGTCAGAGCCCCCGAAGCAGCTGCTCCTTTAACCCCGTTCTGTCTGGGCAGGGAACGGACGCCCTCAGGCGACCTACATGCAGAGGCGGGTCCACATCCAAAGCTGAACCCCGGGAGCTGTACGAACAAAGAAGAGAAAGGGAAATCTCTCCCAGCAGCCTCAGAACCAGCGGATTAAAGCTCCACAAACAACCTGATGTGCCTGCATCTGTTGAATACCTGAATAGACAACGAATCACCCCAAATTCAGGAGGTGGACTTGGGAGCAGGATATATTAATTTTTCCCCTTTTCCTTTATTGTGAGTGTATATGTGTATGCTCCTGGGTGAGATTTTGTCTGTATAGCTTTGCTTTCACCATTAGTCCTAGGGTTAGGTCCATCCATTTGTTGTTCTTGTTTTTTTTTTTTTTTACTTAAAAAATTTTTTTTCTTAATAAATGTTTTCTTAATAATTTTTTCCTTATTTTCTATTTTTGGAAATTAAAAAAAAATTTTAATAAGTTTTTTCATATTTTTTATTTTAAAAAATTAAAAAAATTTTTTCTTAATAAATTTTCTCTTAATAATTTTTTTCTTACATTTTATTATAAAAATATCAATAAATCTATGTTTAAAAATTAAAAAAAAATTTTCTTAATAAATTTATTCTTAATATTTTTTTTCTTATTTTTTATTATAATAGCTTTATTTTATTTTATCCTCTTTCTTTCTTTCTTTCTATTTTTTTTTCTCCCTTTTATTCTGAGCTGTGTGGATGAAAGGCTCTTGGTGCTCCAGCCAGGCATCAGGGCTGTGCCTCTGAGGTGGGAGAGCCAACTTCAGGACACTGGTCCACAAGAGACCTCCCAGCTCCATGTAAAACCAAACAGCGAAAATCTCTCAGAGATCTCCATCTCAACATCAAGACCCAGCTTCACTCAACGACCAGCAAGCTACAGTGCTGGACACCCTATGCCAAACAACTAGCAAGACAGGAACACAGCCCCATCCATTAGGAGAGAGGCTGCCTAAAATCATAATAAGGCCACAGACACCCCAAAACACACCACCAGACGTGGACGTGCCCACCAGAAAGACAAGATAGAACCTCATCCACCAGAACACAGGCACTAGTCCCCTACACCAGGAAGCCTACACAACCCACTGAACCAACCTTAGCCACTGGGAACAGATACCAAAAACAACGGGAACTACGAACCTGCAGCCTGTGAAAAGGAGACCCCAAACACAGTAAGATAAGCAAAATGAGACGACAGAAAAACACACAGCAGATGAAGGAGCAGGGTCAAAACACACCAGACCTAACAAATGAAGAGGAAATAGGTAGTCTACCTGAAAAAGAGTTCAGAATAATGATAGTAAGGATGATCCAAAATCTTGGAAATAGAATAGACAAAATGCAAGAAACATTTAACAAGGACGTAGAAGAACTAAAGAGGAACCAAGCAATGATGGAAAACACAATAAATGAAATTAAAAATACTCTAGATGTGATCAATAGCAGAATAACTGAGGCAGAAGAACGGATAAGTGACCTGGAAGATAAAACAGTGGAAATAACTAGTGCAGAGCAGGATAAAGAAAAAAGAATGAAAAGAACTGAGGACAGTCTCAGAGACCTCTGGGACAATGTTAAACGCAGCAACATTCGAATTATAGGGGTCCCAGAAGAAGAAGAGAAAAAGAAAGAGACTGAGAAAATATTTGAACAGATTATAGTTGAAAACTTCCCTAATGTGGGAAAGGAAATAGTTAATCAAGTCCTGGAAGCACAGAGAGTCCCATACAGGATAAATCCAAGGAGAAACACGCCAAGACACATATTAATCAAACTGTCAAAAATTAAATATAAAGAAAACACATTAGGAGAGTAGGGGCAAGATGGCGGAAGAGTAAGACGCAGAGATCACCTTCCTTCCCACAGATACAGTAGAAATACATCTACACGTGGAACTGCTCCTACAGAACACCCACTGAACGCTGGCAGAAGACGTCAGACCTCCCAAACGGCAAGAAAATCCCCACGTACTTGGGTAGGGTAAAAGAAAAAAGAAATAACAGAGACAAAAGAATAGGGATGGGACCTGCGCCAGTGGGAGGGAGCCGTGAAGGAGGAAAGGTTTCCAGGCACTAGGAAGCCCCTTTGTGGGCAGAGACTGTGGGTGGCAGAGGGGGGAAGCTTCGGAGCCGCGGAGGAGAGCACAGCCACAGGGGTGCGGAGGGCAAAGCGGAGAGACTCCCGCACAGAGGCTCGGCGCCAACCAGCACTCACCAGCCCGAGAGGCTTGTCTGCTCACCCGCCGGGGTGGGCGGGGGCTGGGAGCTGAGGCTCGGGCTTTGGTGCTAGCAGGGAGGGAGTCCGGGGAAAAGTCTGCAGCTGCCGAAGAGGCAAGAGACTTTATCTTGCCTCTTTGTTTCACAGCGCGCAAGGAGAGGGGATTCAGAGCGCTGCCTAAACGAAATCCAGAGACGGGTGCGAGCCGCGGCTATCAGTGCGGATCCCACAGCAACAGGGGCGCAGAGGGAAAAATGGAGAGATTCCCGCACAGAGGCTCAGCGCTGAGCAGCGCTTACCAGCCCGAGAGGCTTGTCTGCTCACCCGCTGGGGCGGGCGGGGCTGGGAGCTGAGGCGCGGACTTCGGTCGGATCGCAGGGAGAGGACTGGGGTTGGCGGCGTGAACACAGCCTGAAGGGGTTGGCGTGCCGCGGCGAGCCGGGAGGGAGCCAGAGAGGAGGTCTGCAGCCGCCGAGGAGGCAAGAGACATTTTCTTGCCTCTTTGTTTCGCGGCGTGCAAGGAGAGGGGATTCAGAGCGCCGCCTAGACGAACTCCAGAGGCGGGCGTGAGCCGCGGCTAACAGCATGGACCCCAGAGACGGGCACGAGCCACGGCCATCAGCGCGGACCCCAGAGACTGGTAGGAAACGCTAAGGCTGCTGCTGCTGCCACCAAGAAGCCTGTGTGCGAGCACAGGTCACTCTCCACACTGCCCCTCCCGGGAGCCGGTGCAGCTCGCCACTGCCAGGCTCCCGTGATCCGGGGACAACTTCCCCGGGAGAACACAAGGCGCACCTCGGGCTGCTGCAACGTCACGACGCCTCTGACGCCGCAGGCTCGCCCCGCCTCCTCTGTACCGCTCCCTCCCCCGGCCTGAGTGAGTCAGAGCCCCCGAAGCAGCTGCTCCTTTAACCCCGTTCTGTCTGGGCAGGGAACGGACGCCCTCAGGCGACCTACATGCAGAGGCGGGTCCACATCCAAAGCTGAACCCCGGGAGCTGTACGAACAAAGAAGAGAAAGGGAAATCTCTCCCAGCAGCCTCAGAAGCAGCGGATTAAAGCTCCACAAACAACCTGATGTGCCTGCATCTGTTGAATACCTGAATAGACAACGAATCACCCCAAATTCAGGAGGTGGACTTGGGAGCAGGATATATTAATTTTTCCCCTTTTCCTTTATTGTGAGTGTATATGTGTATGCTCCTGGGTGAGATTTTGTCTGTATAGCTTTGCTTTCACCATTAGTCCTAGGGTTAGGTCCATCCGTTTGTTGGTCTTGTTTTTTTTTTTTTGACTTAAAAAATTTTTTTTCTTAATAAATGTTTTCTTAATAATTTTTTCCTTATTTTCTATTTTTGGAAATTAAAAAAAAATTTTACTAAGTTTTTTCATATTTTTTATTTTAAAAAATTAAAAAAATTTTTTCTTAATAAATTTTCTCTTAATAATTTTTTTCTTACATTTTATTATAAAAATATCAATAAATCTATGTTTAAAAATTAAAAAAAAATTTTCTTAATAAATTTATTCTTAATATTTTTTTTTCTTATTTTTTATTATAATAGCTTTATTTTATTTTATTTTATCCTCTTTCTTTCTTTCTTTCTATTTTTTTTTCTCCCTTTTATTCTGAGCTGTGTGGATGAAAGGCTCTTGGTGCTCCAGCCAGGCATCAGGGCTGTGCCTCTGAGGTGGGAGAGCCAACTTCAGGACACTGGTCCACAAGAGACCTCCCAGCTCCATGTAAAACCAAACAGCGAAAATCTCTCAGAGATCTCCATCTCAACATCAAGACCCAGCTTCACTCAACGACCAGCAAGCTACAGTGCTGGACACCCTATGCCAAACAACTAGCAAGACAGGAACACAGCCCCATCCATTAGGAGAGAGGCTGCCTAAAATCATAATAAGGCCACAGACACCCCAAAACACACCACCAGACGTGGACGTGCCCACCAGAAAGACAAGATAGAACCTCATCCACCAGAACACAGGCACTAGTCCCCTACACCAGGAAGCCTACACAACCCACTGAACCAACCTTAGCCACTGGGAACAGATACCAAAAACAACGGGAACTACGAACCTGCAGCCTGTGAAAAGGAGACCCCAAACACAGTAAGATAAGCAAAATGAGACGACAGAAAAACACACAGCAGATGAAGGAGCAGGGTCAAAACACACCAGACCTAACAAATGAAGAGGAAATAGGTAGTCTACCTGAAAAAGAGTTCAGAATAATGATAGTAAGGATGATCCAAAATCTTGGAAATAGAATAGACAAAATGCAAGAAACATTTAACAAGGACGTAGAAGAACTAAAGAGGAACCAAGCAATGATGAAAAACACAATAAATGAAATTAAAAATACTCTAGCTGTGATCAATAGCAGAATAACTGAGGCAGAAGAACGGATAAGTGACCTGGAAGATAAAACAGTGGAAATAACTAGTGCAGAGCAGGATAAAGAAAAAAGAATGAAAAGAACTGAGGACAGTCTCAGAGACCTCTGGGACAATGTTAAACGCAGCAACATTCGAATTATAGGGGTCCCAGAAGAAGAAGAGAAAAAGAAAGAGACTGAGAAAATATTTGAACAGATTATAGTTGAAAACTTCCCTAATGTGGGAAAGGAAATAGTTAATCAAGTCCTGGAAGCACAGAGAGTCCCATACAGGATAAATCCAAGGAGAAACACGCCAAGACACATATTAATCAAACTGTCAAAAATTAAATATAAAGAAAACACATTAGGAGAGTAGGGGCAAGATGGCGGAAGAGTAAGACGCAGAGATCACCTTCCTTCCCACAGATACAGTAGAAATACATCTACACGTGGAACTGCTCCTACAGAACACCCACTGAACGCTGGCAGAAGACGTCAGACCTCCCAAACGGCAAGAAAATCCCCACGTACTTGGGTAGGGTAAAAGAAAAAAGAAATAACAGAGACAAAAGAATAGGGATGGGACCTGCGCCAGTGGGAGGGAGCCGTGAAGGAGGAAAGGTTTCCAGGCACTAGGAAGCCCCTTTGTGGGCAGAGACTGTGGGTGGCAGAGGGGGGAAGCTTCGGAGCCGCGGAGGAGAGCACAGCCACAGGGGTGCGGAGGGCAAAGCGGAGAGACTCCCGCACAGAGGCTCGGCGCCAACCAGCACTCACCAGCCCGAGAGGCTTGTCTGCTCACCCGCCGGGGTGGGCGGGGGCTGGGAGCTGAGGCTCGGGCTTTGGTGCTAGCAGGGAGGGAGTCCGGGGAAAAGTCTGCAGCTGCCGAAGAGGCAAGAGACTTTATCTTGCCTCTTTGTTTCACAGCGCGCAAGGAGAGGGGATTCAGAGCGCTGCCTAAACGAAATCCAGAGACGGGTGTGAGCCGCGGCTATCAGTGCGGATCCCACAGCAACAGGGGCGCAGAGGGAAAAATGGAGAGATTCCCGCACAGAGGCTCAGCGCTGAGCAGCGCTTACCAGCCCGAGAGGCTTGTCTGCTCACCCGCTGGGGCGGGCGGGGCTGGGAGCTGAGGCGCGGACTTCGGTCGGATCGCAGGGAGAGGACTGGGGTTGGCGGCGTGAACACAGCCTGAAGGGGTTGGCGTGCCGCGGCGAGCCGGGAGGGAGCCAGAGAGGAGGTCTGCAGCCGCCGAGGAGGCAAGAGACATTTTCTTGCCTCTTTGTTTCGCGGCGTGCAAGGAGAGGGGATTCAGAGCGCCGCCTAGACGAACTCCAGAGGCGGGCGTGAGCCGCGGCTAACAGCATGGACCCCAGAGACGGGCACGAGCCGCGGCCATCAGCGCGGACCCCAGAGACTGGTAGGAAACGCTAAGGCTGCTGCTGCTGCCACCAAGAAGCCTGTGTGCGAGCACAGGTCACTCTCCACACTGCCCCTCCCGGGAGCCGGTGCAGCTCGCCACTGCCAGGCTCCCGTGATCCGGGGACAACTTCCCCGGGAGAACACAAGGCGCACCTCGGGCTGCTGCAACGTCACGACGCCTCTGACGCCGCAGGCTCGCCCCGCCTCCTCTGTACCGCTCCCTCCCCCGGCCTGAGTGAGTCAGAGCCCCCGAAGCAGCTGCTCCTTTAACCCCGTTCTGTCTGGGCAGGGAACGGACGCCCTCAGGCGACCTACATGCAGAGGCGGGTCCACATCCAAAGCTGAACCCCGGGAGCTGTACGAACAAAGAAGAGAAAGGGAAATCTCTCCCAGCAGCCTCAGAAGCAGCGGATTAAAGCTCCACAAACAACCTGATGTGCCTGCATCTGTTGAATACCTGAATAGACAACGAATCACCCCAAATTCAGGAGGTGGACTTGGGAGCAGGATATATTAATTTTTCCCCTTTTCCTTTATTGTGAGTGTATATGTGTATGCTCCTGGGTGAGATTTTGTCTGTATAGCTTTGCTTTCACCATTAGTCCTAGGGTTAGGTCCATCCGTTTGTTGGTCTTGTTTTTTTTTTTTTTGACTTAAAAAATTTTTTTTCTTAATAAATGTTTTCTTAATAATTTTTTCCTTATTTTCTATTTTTGGAAATTAAAAAAAAATTTTAATAAGTTTTTTCATATTTTTTATTTTAAAAAATTAAAAAAATTTTTTCTTAATAAATTTTCTCTTAATAATTTTTTTCTTACATTTTATTATAAAAATATCAATAAATCTATGTTTAAAAATTAAAAAAAATTTTCTTAATAAATTTATTCTTAATATTTTTTTTTCTTATTTTTTATTATAATAGCTTTATTTTATTTTATTTTATCCTCTTTCTTTCTTTCTTTCTATTTTTTTTTCTCCCTTTTATTCTGAGCTGTGTGGATGAAAGGCTCTTGGTGCTCCAGCCAGGCATCAGGGCTGTGCCTCTGAGGTGGGAGAGCCAACTTCAGGACACTGGTCCACGAGAGACCTCCCAGCTCCATGTAAAACCAAACAGCGAAAATCTCTCAGAGATCTCCATCTCAACATCAAGACCCAGCTTCACTCAACGACCAGCAAGCTACAGTGCTGGACACCCTATGCCAAACAACTAGCAAGACAGGAACACAGCCCCATCCATTAGGAGAGAGGCTGCCTAAAATCATAATAAGGCCACAGACACCCCAAAACACACCACCAGACGTGGACGTGCCCACCAGAAAGACAAGATAGAACCTCATCCACCAGAACACAGGCACTAGTCCCCTACACCAGGAAGCCTACACAACCCACTGAACCAACCTTAGCCACTGGGAACAGATACCAAAAACAACGGGAACTACGAACCTGCAGCCTGTGAAAAGGAGACCCCAAACACAGTAAGATAAGCAAAATGAGACGACAGAAAAACACACAGCAGATGAAGGAGCAGGGTCAAAACACACCAGACCTAACAAATGAAGAGGAAATAGGTAGTCTACCTGAAAAAGAGTTCAGAATAATGATAGTAAGGATGATCCAAAATCTTGGAAATAGAATAGACAAAATGCAAGAAACATTTAACAAGGACGTAGAAGAACTAAAGAGGAACCAAGCAATGATGAAAAACACAATAAATGAAATTAAAAATACTCTAGCTGTGATCAATAGCAGAATAACTGAGGCAGAAGAACGGATAAGTGACCTGGAAGATAAAACAGTGGAAATAACTAGTGCAGAGCAGGATAAAGAAAAAAGAATGAAAAGAACTGAGGACAGTCTCAGAGACCTCTGGGACAATGTTAAACGCAGCAACATTCGAATTATAGGGGTCCCAGAAGAAGAAGAGAAAAAGAAAGAGACTGAGAAAATATTTGAACAGATTATAGTTGAAAACTTCCCTAATGTGGGAAAGGAAATAGTTAATCAAGTCCTGGAAGCACAGAGAGTCCCATACAGGATAAATCCAAGGAGAAACACGCCAAGACACATATTAATCAAACTGTCAAAAATTAAATATAAAGAAAACACATTAGGAGAGTAGGGGCAAGATGGCGGAAGAGTAAGACGCAGAGATCACCTTCCTTCCCACAGATACAGTAGAAATACATCTACACGTGGAACTGCTCCTACAGAACACCCACTGAACGCTGGCAGAAGACGTCAGACCTCCCAAACGGCAAGAAAATCCCCACGTACTTGGGTAGGGTAAAAGAAAAAAGAAATAACAGAGACAAAAGAATAGGGATGGGACCTGCGCCAGTGGGAGGGAGCCGTGAAGGAGGAAAGGTTTCCAGGCACTAGGAAGCCCCTTTGTGGGCAGAGACTGTGGGTGGCAGAGGGGGGAAGCTTCGGAGCCGCGGAGGAGAGCACAGCCACAGGGGTGCGGAGGGCAAAGCGGAGAGACTCCCGCACAGAGGCTCGGCGCCAACCAGCACTCACCAGCCCGAGAGGCTTGTCTGCTCACCCGCCGGGGTGGGCGGGGGCTGGGAGCTGAGGCTCGGGCTTTGGTGCTAGCAGGGAGGGAGTCCGGGGAAAAGTCTGCAGCTGCCGAAGAGGCAAGAGACTTTATCTTGCCTCTTTGTTTCACAGCGCGCAAGGAGAGGGGATTCAGAGCGCTGCCTAAACGAAATCCAGAGACGGGTGCGAGCCGCGGCTATCAGTGCGGATCCCACAGCAACAGGGGCGCAGAGGGAAAAATGGAGAGATTCCCGCACAGAGGCTCAGCGCTGAGCAGCGCTTACCAGCCCGAGAGGCTTGTCTGCTCACCCGCTGGGGCGGGCGGGGCTGGGAGCTGAGGCGCGGACTTCGGTCGGATCGCAGGGAGAGGACTGGGGTTGGCGGCGTGAACACAGCCTGAAGGGGTTGGCGTGCCGCGGCGAGCCGGGAGGGAGCCAGAGAGGAGGTCTGCAGCCGCCGAGGAGGCAAGAGACTTTTTCTTGCCTCTTTGTTTCACGGCGTGCAAGGAGAGGGGATTCAGAGCGCCGCCTAGACGAACTCCAGAGGCGGGCGTGAGCCGCGGCTAACAGCATGGACCCCAGAGACGGGCACGAGCCGCGGCCATCAGCGCGGACCCCAGAGACTGGTAGGAAACGCTAAGGCTGCTGCTGCTGCCACCAAGAAGCCTGTGTGCGAGCACAGGTCACTCTCCACACTGCCCCTCCCGGGAGCCGGTGCAGCTCGCCACTGCCAGGCTCCCGTGATCCGGGGACAACTTCCCCGGGAGAACACAAGGCGCACCTCGGGCTGCTGCAACGTCACGACGCCTCTGACGCCGCAGGCTCGCCCCGCCTCCTCTGTACCGCTCCCTCCCCCGGCCTGAGTGAGTCAGAGCCCCCGAAGCAGCTGCTCCTTTAACCCCGTTCTGTCTGGGCAGGGAACGGACGCCCTCAGGCGACCTACATGCAGAGGCGGGTCCACATCCAAAGCTGAACCCCGGGAGCTGTACGAACAAAGAAGAGAAAGGGAAATCTCTCCCAGCAGCCTCAGAAGCAGCGGATTAAAGCTCCACAAACAACCTGATGTGCCTGCATCTGTTGAATACCTGAATAGACAACGAATCACCCCAAATTCAGGAGGTGGACTTGGGAGCAGGATATATTAATTTTTCCCCTTTTCCTTTATTGTGAGTGTATATGTGTATGCTCCTGGGTGAGATTTTGTCTGTATAGCTTTGCTTTCACCATTAGTCCTAGGGTTAGGTCCATCCGTTTGTTGGTCTTGTTTTTTTTTTTTTTGACTTAAAAAATTTTTTTTCTTAATAAATGTTTTCTTAATAATTTTTTCCTTATTTTCTATTTTTGGAAATTAAAAAAAAATTTTAATAAGTTTTTTCATATTTTTTATTTTAAAAAATTAAAAAAATTTTTTCTTAATAAATTTTCTCTTAATAATTTTTTTCTTACATTTTATTATAAAAATATCAATAAATCTATGTTTAAAAATTAAAAAAAATTTTCTTAATAAATTTATTCTTAATATTTTTTTTTCTTATTTTTTATTATAATAGCTTTATTTTATTTTATTTTATCCTCTTTCTTTCTTTCTTTCTATTTTTTTTTCTCCCTTTTATTCTGAGCTGTGTGGATGAAAGGCTCTTGGTGCTCCAGCCAGGCATCAGGGCTGTGCCTCTGAGGTGGGAGAGCCAACTTCAGGACACTGGTCCACAAGAGACCTCCCAGCTCCATGTAAAACCAAACAGCGAAAATCTCTCAGAGATCTCCATCTCAACATCAAGACCCAGCTTCACTCAACGACCAGCAAGCTACAGTGCTGGACACCCTATGCCAAACAACTAGCAAGACAGGAACACAGCCCCATCCATTAGGAGAGAGGCTGCCTAAAATCATAATAAGGCCACAGACACCCCAAAACACACCACCAGACGTGGACGTGCCCACCAGAAAGACAAGATAGAACCTCATCCACCTGAACACAGGCACTAGTCCCCTACACCAGGAAGCCTACACAACCCACTGAACCAACCTTAGCCACTGGGAACAGATACCAAAAACAACGGGAACTACGAACCTGCAGCCTGTGAAAAGGAGACCCCAAACACAGTAAGATAAGCAAAATGAGATGACAGAAAAACACACAGCAGATGAAGGAGCAGGGTCAAAACACACCAGACCTAACAAATGAAGAGGAAATAGGTAGTCTACCTGAAAAAGAGTTCAGAATAATGATAGTAAGGATGATCCAAAATCTTGGAAATAGAATAGACAAAATGCAAGAAACATTTAACAAGGACGTAGAAGAACTAAAGAGGAACCAAGCAATGATGAAAAACACAATAAATGAAATTAAAAATACTCTAGCTGTGATCAATAGCAGAATAACTGAGGCAGAAGAACGGATAAGTGACCTGGAAGATAAAACAGTGGAAATAACTAGTGCAGAGCAGGATAAAGAAAAAAGAATGAAAAGAACTGAGGACAGTCTCAGAGACCTCTGGGACAATGTTAAACGCAGCAACATTCGAATTATAGGGGTCCCAGAAGAAGAAGAGAAAAAGAAAGAGACTGAGAAAATATTTGAACAGATTATAGTTGAAAACTTCCCTAATGTGGGAAAGGAAATAGTTAATCAAGTCCTGGAAGCACAGAGAGTCCCATACAGGATAAATCCAAGGAGAAACACGCCAAGACACATATTAATCAAACTGTCAAAAATTAAATATAAAGAAAACACATTAGGAGAGTAGGGGCAAGATGGCGGAAGAGTAAGACGCAGAGATCACCTTCCTTCCCACAGATACAGTAGAAATACATCTACACGTGGAACTGCTCCTACAGAACACCCACTGAACGCTGGCAGAAGACGTCAGACCTCCCAAACGGCAAGAAAATCCCCACGTACTTGGGTAGGGTAAAAGAAAAAAGAAATAACAGAGACAAAAGAATAGGGATGGGACCTGCGCCAGTGGGAGGGAGCCGTGAAGGAGGAAAGGTTTCCAGGCACTAGGAAGCCCCTTTGTGGGCAGAGACTGTGGGTGGCAGAGGGGGGAAGCTTCGGAGCCGCGGAGGAGAGCACAGCCACAGGGGTGCGGAGGGCAAAGCGGAGAGACTCCCGCACAGAGGCTCGGCGCCAACCAGCACTCACCAGCCCGAGAGGCTTGTCTGCTCACCCGCCGGGGTGGGCGGGGGCTGGGAGCTGAGGCTCGGGCTTTGGTGCTAGCAGGGAGGGAGTCCGGGGAAAAGTCTGCAGCTGCCGAAGAGGCAAGAGACTTTATCTTGCCTCTTTGTTTCACAGCGCGCAAGGAGAGGGGATTCAGAGCGCTGCCTAAACGAAATCCAGAGACGGGTGCGAGCCGCGGCTATCAGTGCGGATCCCACAGCAACAGGGGCGCAGAGGGAAAAATGGAGAGATTCCCGCACAGAGGCTCAGCGCTGAGCAGCGCTTACCAGCCCGAGAGGCTTGTCTGCTCACCCGCTGGGGCGGGCGGGGCTGGGAGCTGAGGCGCGGACTTCGGTCGGATCGCAGGGAGAGGACTGGGGTTGGCGGCGTGAACACAGCCTGAAGGGGTTGGCGTGCCGCGGCGAGCCGGGAGGGAGCCAGAGAGGAGGTCTGCAGCCGCCGAGGAGGCAAGAGACTTTTTCTTGCCTCTTTGTTTCACGGCGTGCAAGGAGAGGGGATTCAGAGCGCCGCCTAGACGAACTCCAGAGGCGGGCGTGAGCCGCGGCTAACAGCATGGACCCCAGAGACGGGCACGAGCCGCGGCCATCAGCGCGGACCCCAGAGACTGGTAGGAAACGCTAAGGCTGCTGCTGCTGCCACCAAGAAGCCTGTGTGCGAGCACAGGTCACTCTCCACACTGCCCCTCCCGGGAGCCGGTGCAGCTCGCCACTGCCAGGCTCCCGTGATCCGGGGACAACTTCCCCGGGAGAACACAAGGCGCACCTCGGGCTGCTGCAACGTCACGACGCCTCTGACGCCGCAGGCTCGCCCCGCCTCCTCTGTACCGCTCCCTCCCCCGGCCTGAGTGAGTCAGAGCCCCCGAAGCAGCTGCTCCTTTAACCCCGTTCTGTCTGGGCAGGGAACGGACGCCCTCAGGCGACCTACATGCAGAGGCGGGTCCACATCCAAAGCTGAACCCCGGGAGCTGTACGAACAAAGAAGAGAAAGGGAAATCTCTCCCAGCAGCCTCAGAAGCAGCGGATTAAAGCTCCACAAACAACCTGATGTGCCTGCATCTGTTGAATACCTGAATAGACAACGAATCACCCCAAATTCAGGAGGTGGACTTGGGAGCAGGATATATTAATTTTTCCCCTTTTCCTTTATTGTGAGTGTATATGTGTATGCTCCTGGGTGAGATTTTGTCTGTATAGCTTTGCTTTCACCATTAGTCCTAGGGTTAGGTCCATCCGTTTGTTGTTCTTGTTTTTTTTTTTTTTTTACTTAAAAAATTTTTTTTCTTAATAAATGTTTTCTTAATAATTTTTTCCTTATTTTCTATTTTTGGAAATTAAAAAAAAAATTTTAATAAGTTTTTTCATATTTTTTATTTTAAAAAATTAAAAAAATTTTTTTCTTAATAAATTTTCTCTTAATAATTTTTTTCTTACATTTTATTATAAAAATATCAATAAATCTATGTTTAAAAATTAAAAAAAAATTTTCTTAATAAATTTATTCTTAATATTTTTTTTTCTTATTTTTTATTATAATAGCTTTATTTTATTTTATTTTATCCTCTTTCTTTCTTTCTTTCTATTTTTTTTTCTCCCTTTTATTCTGAGCTGTGTGGATGAAAGGCTCTTGGTGCTCCAGCCAGGCATCAGGGCTGTGCCTCTGAGGTGGGAGAGCCAACTTCAGGACACTGGTCCACAAGAGACCTCCCAGCTCCATGTAAAACCAAACAGCGAAAATCTCTCAGAGATCTCCATCTCAACATCAAGACCCAGCTTCACTCAACGACCAGCAAGCTACAGTGCTGGACACCCTATGCCAAACAACTAGCAAGACAGGAACACAGCCCCATCCATTAGGAGAGAGGCTGCCTAAAATCATAATAAGGCCACAGACACCCCAAAACACACCACCAGACGTGGACGTGCCCACCAGAAAGACAAGATAGAACCTCATCCACCAGAACACAGGCACTAGTCCCCTACACCAGGAAGCCTACACAACCCACTGAACCAACCTTAGCCACTGGGAACAGATACCAAAAACAACGGGAACTACGAACCTGCAGCCTGTGAAAAGGAGACCCCAAACACAGTAAGATAAGCAAAATGAGACGACAGAAAAACACACAGCAGATGAAGGAGCAGGGTCAAAACACACCAGACCTAACAAATGAAGAGGAAATAGGTAGTCTACCTGAAAAAGAGTTCAGAATAATGATAGTAAGGATGATCCAAAATCTTGGAAATAGAATAGACAAAATGCAAGAAACATTTAACAAGGACGTAGAAGAACTAAAGAGGAACCAAGCAATGATGAAAAACACAATAAATGAAATTAAAAATACTCTAGCTGTGATCAATAGCAGAATAACTGAGGCAGAAGAACGGATAAGTGACCTGGAAGATAAAACAGTGGAAATAACTAGTGCAGAGCAGGATAAAGAAAAAAGAATGAAAAGAACTGAGGACAGTCTCAGAGACCTCTGGGACAATGTTAAACGCAGCAACATTCGAATTATAGGGGTCCCAGAAGAAGAAGAGAAAAAGAAAGAGACTGAGAAAATATTTGAACAGATTATAGTTGAAAACTTCCCTAATGTGGGAAAGGAAATAGTTAATCAAGTCCTGGAAGCACAGAGAGTCCCATACAGGATAAATCCAAGGAGAAACACGCCAAGACACATATTAATCAAACTGTCAAAAATTAAATATAAAGAAAACACATTAGGAGAGTAGGGGCAAGATGGCGGAAGAGTAAGACGCAGAGATCACCTTCCTTCCCACAGATACAGTAGAAATACATCTACACGTGGAACTGCTCCTACAGAACACCCACTGAACGCTGGCAGAAGACGTCAGACCTCCCAAACGGCAAGAAAATCCCCACGTACTTGGGTAGGGTAAAAGAAAAAAGAAATAACAGAGACAAAAGAATAGGGATGGGACCTGCGCCAGTGGGAGGGAGCCGTGAAGGAGGAAAGGTTTCCAGGCACTAGGAAGCCCCTTTGTGGGCAGAGACTGTGGGTGGCAGAGGGGGGAAGCTTCGGAGCCGCGGAGGAGAGCACAGCCACAGGGGTGCGGAGGGCAAAGCGGAGAGACTCCCGCACAGAGGCTCGGCGCCAACCAGCACTCACCAGCCCGAGAGGCTTGTCTGCTCACCCGCCGGGGTGGGCGGGGGCTGGGAGCTGAGGCTCGGGCTTTGGTGCTAGCAGGGAGGGAGTCCGGGGAAAAGTCTGCAGCTGCCGAAGAGGCAAGAGACTTTATCTTGCCTCTTTGTTTCACAGCGCGCAAGGAGAGGGGATTCAGAGCGCTGCCTAAACGAAATCCAGAGACGGGTGCGAGCCGCGGCTATCAGTGCGGATCCCACAGCAACAGGGGCGCAGAGGGAAAAATGGAGAGATTCCCGCACAGAGGCTCAGCGCTGAGCAGCGCTTACCAGCCCGAGAGGCTTGTCTGCTCACCCGCTGGGGCGGGCGGGGCTGGGAGCTGAGGCGCGGACTTCGGTCGGATCGCAGGGAGAGGACTGGGGTTGGCGGCGTGAACACAGCCTGAAGGGGTTGGCGTGCCGCGGCGAGCCGGGAGGGAGCCAGAGAGGAGGTCTGCAGCCGCCGAGGAGGCAAGAGACTTTTTCTTGCCTCTTTGTTTCACGGCGTGCAAGGAGAGGGGATTCAGAGCGCCGCCTAGACGAACTCCAGAGGCGGGCGTGAGCCGCGGCTAACAGCATGGACCCCAGAGACGGGCACGAGCCGCGGCCATCAGCGCGGACCCCAGAGACTGGTAGGAAACGCTAAGGCTGCTGCTGCTGCCACCAAGAAGCCTGTGTGCGAGCACAGGTCACTCTCCACACTGCCCCTCCCGGGAGCCGGTGCAGCTCGCCACTGCCAGGCTCCCGTGATCCGGGGACAACTTCCCCGGGAGAACACAAGGCGCACCTCGGGCTGCTGCAACGTCACGACGCCTCTGACGCCGCAGGCTCGCCCCGCCTCCTCTGTACCGCTCCCTCCCCCGGCCTGAGTGAGTCAGAGCCCCCGAAGCAGCTGCTCCTTTAACCCCGTTCTGTCTGGGCAGGGAACGGACGCCCTCAGGCGACCTACATGCAGAGGCGGGTCCACATCCAAAGCTGAACCCCGGGAGCTGTACGAACAAAGAAGAGAAAGGGAAATCTCTCCCAGCAGCCTCAGAACCAGCGGATTAAAGCTCCACAAACAACCTGATGTGCCTGCATCTGTTGAATACCTGAATAGACAACGAATCACCCCAAATTCAGGAGGTGGACTTGGGAGCAGGATATATTAATTTTTCCCCTTTTCCTTTATTGTGAGTGTATATGTGTATGCTCCTGGGTGAGATTTTGTCTGTATAGCTTTGCTTTCACCATTAGTCCTAGGGTTAGGTCCATCCATTTGTTGTTCTTGTTTTTTTTTTTTTTTACTTAAAAAATTTTTTTTCTTAATAAATGTTTTCTTAATAATTTTTTCCTTATTTTCTATTTTTGGAAATTAAAAAAAAAATTTTAATAAGTTTTTTCATATTTTTTATTTTAAAAAATTAAAAAAATTTTTTCTTAATAAATTTGCTCTTAATAATTTTTTTCTTACATTTTATTATAAAAATATCAATAAATCTATGTTTAAAAATTAAAAAAAAATTTTCTTAATAAATTTATTCTTAATATTTTTTTTTCTTATTTTTTATTATAATAGCTTTATTTTATTTTATTTTATCCTCTTTCTTTCTTTCTTTCTATTTTTTTTTCTCCCTTTTATTCTGAGCTGTGTGGATGAAAGGCTCTTGGTGCTCCAGCCAGGCATCAGGGCTGTGCCTCTGAGGTGGGAGAGCCAACTTCAGGACACTGGTCCACAAGAGACCTCCCAGCTCCATGTAAAACCAAACAGCGAAAATCTCTCAGAGATCTCCATCTCAACATCAAGACCCAGCTTCACTCAACGACCAGCAAGCTACAGTGCTGGACACCCTATGCCAAACAACTAGCAAGACAGGAACACAGCCCCATCCATTAGGAGAGAGGCTGCCTAAAATCATAATAAGGCCACAGACACCCCAAAACACACCACCAGACGTGGACGTGCCCACCAGAAAGACAAGATAGAACCTCATCCACCAGAACACAGGCACTAGTCCCCTACACCAGGAAGCCTACACAACCCACTGAACCAACCTTAGCCACTGGGAACAGATACCAAAAACAACGGGAACTACGAACCTGCAGCCTGTGAAAAGGAGACCCCAAACACAGTAAGATAAGCAAAATGAGACGACAGAAAAACACACAGCAGATGAAGGAGCAGGGTCAAAACACACCAGACGTAACAAATGAAGAGGAAATAGGTAGTCTACCTGAAAAAGAGTTCAGAATAATGATAGTAAGGATGATCCAAAATCTTGGAAATGGAATAGACAAAATGCAAGAAACATTTAACAAGGACGTAGAAGAACTAAAGAGGAACCAAGCAATGATGAAAAACACAATAAATGAAATTAAAAATACTCTAGCTGTGATCAATAGCAGAATAACTGAGGCAGAAGAACGGATAAGTGACCTGGAAGATAAAACAGTGGAAATAACTAGTGCAGAGCAGGATAAAGAAAAAAGAATGAAAAGAACTGAGGACAGTCTCAGAGACCTCTGGGACAATGTTAAACGCAGCAACATTCGAATTATAGGGGTCCCAGAAGAAGAAGAGAAAAAGAAAGAGACTGAGAAAATATTTGAACAGATTATAGTTGAAAACTTCCCTAATGTGGGAAAGGAAATAGTTAATCAAGTCCTGGAAGCACAGAGAGTCCCATACAGGATAAATCCAAGGAGAAACACGCCAAGACACATATTAATCAAACTGTCAAAAATTAAATATAAAGAAAACACATTAGGAGAGTAGGGGCAAGATGGCGGAAGAGTAAGACGCAGAGATCACCTTCCTTCCCACAGATACAGTAGAAATACATCTACACGTGGAACTGCTCCTACAGAACACCCACTGAACGCTGGCAGAAGACGTCAGACCTCCCAAACGGCAAGAAAATCCCCACGTACTTGGGTAGGGTAAAAGAAAAAAGAAATAACAGAGACAAAAGAATAGGGATGGGACCTGCGCCAGTGGGAGGGAGCCGTGAAGGAGGAAAGGTTTCCAGGCACTAGGAAGCCCCTTTGTGGGCAGAGACTGTGGGTGGCAGAGGGGGGAAGCTTCGGAGCCGCGGAGGAGAGCACAGCCACAGGGGTGCGGAGGGCAAAGCGGAGAGACTCCCGCACAGAGGCTCGGCGCCAACCAGCACTCACCAGCCCGAGAGGCTTGTCTGCTCACCCGCCGGGGTGGGCGGGGGCTGGGAGCTGAGGCTCGGGCTTTGGTGCTAGCAGGGAGGGAGTCCGGGGAAAAGTCTGCAGCTGCCGAAGAGGCAAGAGACTTTATCTTGCCTCTTTGTTTCACAGCGCGCAAGGAGAGGGGATTCAGAGCGCTGCCTAAACGAAATCCAGAGACGGGTGCGAGCCACGGCTATCAGTGCGGATCCCACAGCAACAGGGGCGCAGAGGGAAAAATGGAGAGATTCCCGCACAGAGGCTCAGCGCTGAGCAGCGCTTACCAGCCCGAGAGGCTTGTCTGCTCACCCGCTGGGGCGGGCGGGGCTGGGAGCTGAGGCACGGACTTCGGTCGGATCGCAGGGAGAGGACTGGGGTTGGCGGCGTGAACACAGCCTGAAGGGGTTGGCGTGCCGCGGCGAGCCGGGAGGGAGCCAGAGAGGAGGTCTGCAGCCGCCGAGGAGGCAAGAGACATTTTCTTGCCTCTTTGTTTCGCGGCGTGCAAGGAGAGGGGATTCAGAGCGCCGCCTAGACGAACTCCAGAGGCGGGCGTGAGCCGCGGCTAACAGCATGGACCCCAGAGACGGGCACGAGCCGCGGCCATCAGCGCGGACCCCAGAGACTGGTAGGAAACGCTAAGGCTGCTGCTGCTGCCACCAAGAAGCCTGTGTGCGAGCACAGGTCACTCTCCACACTGCCCCTCCCGGGAGCCGGTGCAGCTCGCCACTGCCAGGCTCCCGTGATCCGGGGACAACTTCCCCGGGAGAACACAAGGCGCACCTCGGGCTGCTGCAACGTCACGACGCCTCTGACGCCGCAGGCTCGCCCCGCCTCCTCTGTACCGCTCCCTCCCCCGGCCTGAGTGAGTCAGAGCCCCCGAAGCAGCTGCTCCTTTAACCCCGTTCTGTCTGGGCAGGGAACGGACGCCCTCAGGCGACCTACATGCAGAGGCGGGTCCACATCCAAAGCTGAACCCCGGGAGCTGTACGAACAAAGAAGAGAAAGGGAAATCTCTCCCAGCAGCCTCAGAACCAGCGGATTAAAGCTCCACAAACAACCTGATGTGCCTGCATCTGTTGAATACCTGAATAGACAACGAATCACCCCAAATTCAGGAGGTGGACTTGGGAGCAGGATATATTAATTTTTCCCCTTTTCCTTTATTGTGAGTGTATATGTGTATGCTCCTGGGTGAGATTTTGTCTGTATAGCTTTGCTTTCACCATTAGTCCTAGGGTTAGGTCCATCCATTTGTTGTTCTTGTTTTTTTTTTTTTTTACTTAAAAAATTTTTTTTCTTAATAAATGTTTTCTTAATAATTTTTTCCTTATTTTCTATTTTTGGAAATTAAAAAAAAATTTTAATAAGTTTTTTCATATTTTTTATTTTAAAAAATTAAAAAAATTTTTTCTTAATAAATTTTCTCTTAATAATTTTTTTCTTACATTTTATTATAAAAATATCAATAAATCTATGTTTAAAAATTAAAAAAAAATTTTCTTAATAAATTTATTCTTAATATTTTTTTTCTTATTTTTTATTATAATAGCTTTATTTTATTTTATCCTCTTTCTTTCTTTCTTTCTATTTTTTTTTCTCCCTTTTATTCTGAGCTGTGTGGATGAAAGGCTCTTGGTGCTCCAGCCAGGCATCAGGGCTGTGCCTCTGAGGTGGGAGAGCCAACTTCAGGACACTGGTCCACAAGAGACCTCCCAGCTCCATGTAAAACCAAACAGCGAAAATCTCTCAGAGATCTCCATCTCAACATCAAGACCCAGCTTCACTCAACGACCAGCAAGCTACAGTGCTGGACACCCTATGCCAAACAACTAGCAAGACAGGAACACAGCCCCATCCATTAGGAGAGAGGCTGCCTAAAATCATAATAAGGCCACAGACACCCCAAAACACACCACCAGACGTGGACGTGCCCACCAGAAAGACAAGATAGAACCTCATCCACCAGAACACAGGCACTAGTCCCCTACACCAGGAAGCCTACACAACCCACTGAACCAACCTTAGCCACTGGGAACAGATACCAAAAACAACGGGAACTACGAACCTGCAGCCTGTGAAAAGGAGACCCCAAACACAGTAAGATAAGCAAAATGAGACGACAGAAAAACACACAGCAGATGAAGGAGCAGGGTCAAAACACACCAGACCTAACAAATGAAGAGGAAATAGGTAGTCTACCTGAAAAAGAGTTCAGAATAATGATAGTAAGGATGATCCAAAATCTTGGAAATAGAATAGACAAAATGCAAGAAACATTTAACAAGGACGTAGAAGAACTAAAGAGGAACCAAGCAATGATGGAAAACACAATAAATGAAATTAAAAATACTCTAGATGTGATCAATAGCAGAATAACTGAGGCAGAAGAACGGATAAGTGACCTGGAAGATAAAACAGTGGAAATAACTAGTGCAGAGCAGGATAAAGAAAAAAGAATGAAAAGAACTGAGGACAGTCTCAGAGACCTCTGGGACAATGTTAAACGCAGCAACATTCGAATTATAGGGGTCCCAGAAGAAGAAGAGAAAAAGAAAGAGACTGAGAAAATATTTGAACAGATTATAGTTGAAAACTTCCCTAATGTGGGAAAGGAAATAGTTAATCAAGTCCTGGAAGCACAGAGAGTCCCATACAGGATAAATCCAAGGAGAAACACGCCAAGACACATATTAATCAAACTGTCAAAAATTAAATATAAAGAAAACACATTAGGAGAGTAGGGGCAAGATGGCGGAAGAGTAAGACGCAGAGATCACCTTCCTTCCCACAGATACAGTAGAAATACATCTACACGTGGAACTGCTCCTACAGAACACCCACTGAACGCTGGCAGAAGACGTCAGACCTCCCAAACGGCAAGAAAATCCCCACGTACTTGGGTAGGGTAAAAGAAAAAAGAAATAACAGAGACAAAAGAATAGGGATGGGACCTGCGCCAGTGGGAGGGAGCCGTGAAGGAGGAAAGGTTTCCAGGCACTAGGAAGCCCCTTTGTGGGCAGAGACTGTGGGTGGCAGAGGGGGGAAGCTTCGGAGCCGCGGAGGAGAGCACAGCCACAGGGGTGCGGAGGGCAAAGCGGAGAGACTCCCGCACAGAGGCTCGGCGCCAACCAGCACTCACCAGCCCGAGAGGCTTGTCTGCTCACCCGCCGGGGTGGGCGGGGGCTGGGAGCTGAGGCTCGGGCTTTGGTGCTAGCAGGGAGGGAGTCCGGGGAAAAGTCTGCAGCTGCCGAAGAGGCAAGAGACTTTATCTTGCCTCTTTGTTTCACAGCGCGCAAGGAGAGGGGATTCAGAGCGCTGCCTAAACGAAATCCAGAGACGGGTGCGAGCCGCGGCTATCAGTGCGGATCCCACAGCAACAGGGGCGCAGAGGGAAAAATGGAGAGATTCCCGCACAGAGGCTCAGCGCTGAGCAGCGCTTACCAGCCCGAGAGGCTTGTCTGCTCACCCGCTGGGGCGGGCGGGGCTGGGAGCTGAGGCGCGGACTTCGGTCGGATCGCAGGGAGAGGACTGGGGTTGGCGGCGTGAACACAGCCTGAAGGGGTTGGCGTGCCGCGGCGAGCCGGGAGGGAGCCAGAGAGGAGGTCTGCAGCCGCCGAGGAGGCAAGAGACATTTTCTTGCCTCTTTGTTTCGCGGCGTGCAAGGAGAGGGGATTCAGAGCGCCGCCTAGACGAACTCCAGAGGCGGGCGTGAGCCGCGGCTAACAGCATGGACCCCAGAGACGGGCACGAGCCACGGCCATCAGCGCGGACCCCAGAGACTGGTAGGAAACGCTAAGGCTGCTGCTGCTGCCACCAAGAAGCCTGTGTGCGAGCACAGGTCACTCTCCACACTGCCCCTCCCGGGAGCCGGTGCAGCTCGCCACTGCCAGGCTCCCGTGATCCGGGGACAACTTCCCCGGGAGAACACAAGGCGCACCTCGGGCTGCTGCAACGTCACGACGCCTCTGACGCCGCAGGCTCGCCCCGCCTCCTCTGTACCGCTCCCTCCCCCGGCCTGAGTGAGTCAGAGCCCCCGAAGCAGCTGCTCCTTTAACCCCGTTCTGTCTGGGCAGGGAACGGACGCCCTCAGGCGACCTACATGCAGAGGCGGGTCCACATCCAAAGCTGAACCCCGGGAGCTGTACGAACAAAGAAGAGAAAGGGAAATCTCTCCCAGCAGCCTCAGAAGCAGCGGATTAAAGCTCCACAAACAACCTGATGTGCCTGCATCTGTTGAATACCTGAATAGACAACGAATCACCCCAAATTCAGGAGGTGGACTTGGGAGCAGGATATATTAATTTTTCCCCTTTTCCTTTATTGTGAGTGTATATGTGTATGCTCCTGGGTGAGATTTTGTCTGTATAGCTTTGCTTTCACCATTAGTCCTAGGGTTAGGTCCATCCGTTTGTTGGTCTTGTTTTTTTTTTTTTGACTTAAAAAATTTTTTTTCTTAATAAATGTTTTCTTAATAATTTTTTCCTTATTTTCTATTTTTGGAAATTAAAAAAAAATTTTACTAAGTTTTTTCATATTTTTTATTTTAAAAAATTAAAAAAATTTTTTCTTAATAAATTTTCTCTTAATAATTTTTTTCTTACATTTTATTATAAAAATATCAATAAATCTATGTTTAAAAATTAAAAAAAAATTTTCTTAATAAATTTATTCTTAATATTTTTTTTTCTTATTTTTTATTATAATAGCTTTATTTTATTTTATTTTATCCTCTTTCTTTCTTTCTTTCTATTTTTTTTTCTCCCTTTTATTCTGAGCTGTGTGGATGAAAGGCTCTTGGTGCTCCAGCCAGGCATCAGGGCTGTGCCTCTGAGGTGGGAGAGCCAACTTCAGGACACTGGTCCACAAGAGACCTCCCAGCTCCATGTAAAACCAAACAGCGAAAATCTCTCAGAGATCTCCATCTCAACATCAAGACCCAGCTTCACTCAACGACCAGCAAGCTACAGTGCTGGACACCCTATGCCAAACAACTAGCAAGACAGGAACACAGCCCCATCCATTAGGAGAGAGGCTGCCTAAAATCATAATAAGGCCACAGACACCCCAAAACACACCACCAGACGTGGACGTGCCCACCAGAAAGACAAGATAGAACCTCATCCACCAGAACACAGGCACTAGTCCCCTACACCAGGAAGCCTACACAACCCACTGAACCAACCTTAGCCACTGGGAACAGATACCAAAAACAACGGGAACTACGAACCTGCAGCCTGTGAAAAGGAGACCCCAAACACAGTAAGATAAGCAAAATGAGACGACAGAAAAACACACAGCAGATGAAGGAGCAGGGTCAAAACACACCAGACCTAACAAATGAAGAGGAAATAGGTAGTCTACCTGAAAAAGAGTTCAGAATAATGATAGTAAGGATGATCCAAAATCTTGGAAATAGAATAGACAAAATGCAAGAAACATTTAACAAGGACGTAGAAGAACTAAAGAGGAACCAAGCAATGATGAAAAACACAATAAATGAAATTAAAAATACTCTAGCTGTGATCAATAGCAGAATAACTGAGGCAGAAGAACGGATAAGTGACCTGGAAGATAAAACAGTGGAAATAACTAGTGCAGAGCAGGATAAAGAAAAAAGAATGAAAAGAACTGAGGACAGTCTCAGAGACCTCTGGGACAATGTTAAACGCAGCAACATTCGAATTATAGGGGTCCCAGAAGAAGAAGAGAAAAAGAAAGAGACTGAGAAAATATTTGAACAGATTATAGTTGAAAACTTCCCTAATGTGGGAAAGGAAATAGTTAATCAAGTCCTGGAAGCACAGAGAGTCCCATACAGGATAAATCCAAGGAGAAACACGCCAAGACACATATTAATCAAACTGTCAAAAATTAAATATAAAGAAAACACATTAGGAGAGTAGGGGCAAGATGGCGGAAGAGTAAGACGCAGAGATCACCTTCCTTCCCACAGATACAGTAGAAATACATCTACACGTGGAACTGCTCCTACAGAACACCCACTGAACGCTGGCAGAAGACGTCAGACCTCCCAAACGGCAAGAAAATCCCCACGTACTTGGGTAGGGTAAAAGAAAAAAGAAATAACAGAGACAAAAGAATAGGGATGGGACCTGCGCCAGTGGGAGGGAGCCGTGAAGGAGGAAAGGTTTCCAGGCACTAGGAAGCCCCTTTGTGGGCAGAGACTGTGGGTGGCAGAGGGGGGAAGCTTCGGAGCCGCGGAGGAGAGCACAGCCACAGGGGTGCGGAGGGCAAAGCGGAGAGACTCCCGCACAGAGGCTCGGCGCCAACCAGCACTCACCAGCCCGAGAGGCTTGTCTGCTCACCCGCCGGGGTGGGCGGGGGCTGGGAGCTGAGGCTCGGGCTTTGGTGCTAGCAGGGAGGGAGTCCGGGGAAAAGTCTGCAGCTGCCGAAGAGGCAAGAGACTTTATCTTGCCTCTTTGTTTCACAGCGCGCAAGGAGAGGGGATTCAGAGCGCTGCCTAAATGAAATCCAGAGACGGGTGCGAGCCGCGGCTATCAGTGCGGATCCCACAGCAACAGGGGCGCAGAGGGAAAAATGGAGAGATTCCCGCACAGAGGCTCAGCGCTGAGCAGCGCTTACCAGCCCGAGAGGCTTGTCTGCTCACCCGCTGGGGCGGGCGGGGCTGGGAGCTGAGGCGCGGACTTCGGTCGGATCGCAGGGAGAGGACTGGGGTTGGCGGCGTGAACACAGCCTGAAGGGGTTGGCGTGCCGCGGCGAGCCGGGAGGGAGCCAGAGAGGAGGTCTGCAGCCGCCGAGGAGGCAAGAGACATTTTCTTGCCTCTTTGTTTCGCGGCGTGCAAGGAGAGGGGATTCAGAGCGCCGCCTAGACGAACTCCAGAGGCGGGCGTGAGCCGCGGCTAACAGCATGGACCCCAGAGACGGGCACGAGCCGCGGCCATCAGCGCGGACCCCAGAGACTGGTAGGAAACGCTAAGGCTGCTGCTGCTGCCACCAAGAAGCCTGTGTGCGAGCACAGGTCACTCTCCACACTGCCCCTCCCGGGAGCCGGTGCAGCTCGCCACTGCCAGGCTCCCGTGATCCGGGGACAACTTCCCCGGGAGAACACAAGGCGCACCTCGGGCTGCTGCAACGTCACGACGCCTCTGACGCCGCAGGCTCGCCCCGCCTCCTCTGTACCGCTCCCTCCCCCGGCCTGAGTGAGTCAGAGCCCCCGAAGCAGCTGCTCCTTTAACCCCGTTCTGTCTGGGCAGGGAACGGACGCCCTCAGGCGACCTACATGCAGAGGCGGGTCCACATCCAAAGCTGAACCCCGGGAGCTGTACGAACAAAGAAGAGAAAGGGAAATCTCTCCCAGCAGCCTCAGAAGCAGCGGATTAAAGCTCCACAAACAACCTGATGTGCCTGCATCTGTTGAATACCTGAATAGACAACGAATCACCCCAAATTCAGGAGGTGGACTTGGGAGCAGGATATATTAATTTTTCCCCTTTTCCTTTATTGTGAGTGTATATGTGTATGCTCCTGGGTGAGATTTTGTCTGTATAGCTTTGCTTTCACCATTAGTCCTAGGGTTAGGTCCATCCGTTTGTTGGTCTTGTTTTTTTTTTTTTTGACTTAAAAAATTTTTTTTCTTAATAAATGTTTTCTTAATAATTTTTTCCTTATTTTCTATTTTTGGAAATTAAAAAAAAATTTTAATAAGTTTTTTCATATTTTTTATTTTAAAAAATTAAAAAAATTTTTTCTTAATAAATTTTCTCTTAATAATTTTTTTCTTACATTTTATTATAAAAATATCAATAAATCTATGTTTAAAAATTAAAAAAAATTTTCTTAATAAATTTATTCTTAATATTTTTTTTTCTTATTTTTTATTATAATAGCTTTATTTTATTTTATTTTATCCTCTTTCTTTCTTTCTTTCTATTTTTTTTTCTCCCTTTTATTCTGAGCTGTGTGGATGAAAGGCTCTTGGTGCTCCAGCCAGGCATCAGGGCTGTGCCTCTGAGGTGGGAGAGCCAACTTCAGGACACTGGTCCACAAGAGACCTCCCAGCTCCATGTAAAACCAAACAGCGAAAATCTCTCAGAGATCTCCATCTCAACATCAAGACCCAGCTTCACTCAACGACCAGCAAGCTACAGTGCTGGACACCCTATGCCAAACAACTAGCAAGACAGGAACACAGCCCCATCCATTAGGAGAGAGGCTGCCTAAAATCATAATAAGGCCACAGACACCCCAAAACACACCACCAGACGTGGACGTGCCCACCAGAAAGACAAGATAGAACCTCATCCACCTGAACACAGGCACTAGTCCCCTACACCAGGAAGCCTACACAACCCACTGAACCAACCTTAGCCACTGGGAACAGATACCAAAAACAACGGGAACTACGAACCTGCAGCCTGTGAAAAGGAGACCCCAAACACAGTAAGATAAGCAAAATGAGATGACAGAAAAACACACAGCAGATGAAGGAGCAGGGTCAAAACACACCAGACCTAACAAATGAAGAGGAAATAGGTAGTCTACCTGAAAAAGAGTTCAGAATAATGATAGTAAGGATGATCCAAAATCTTGGAAATAGAATAGACAAAATGCAAGAAACATTTAACAAGGACGTAGAAGAACTAAAGAGGAACCAAGCAATGATGAAAAACACAATAAATGAAATTAAAAATACTCTAGCTGTGATCAATAGCAGAATAACTGAGGCAGAAGAACGGATAAGTGACCTGGAAGATAAAACAGTGGAAATAACTAGTGCAGAGCAGGATAAAGAAAAAAGAATGAAAAGAACTGAGGACAGTCTCAGAGACCTCTGGGACAATGTTAAACGCAGCAACATTCGAATTATAGGGGTCCCAGAAGAAGAAGAGAAAAAGAAAGAGACTGAGAAAATATTTGAACAGATTATAGTTGAAAACTTCCCTAATGTGGGAAAGGAAATAGTTAATCAAGTCCTGGAAGCACAGAGAGTCCCATACAGGATAAATCCAAGGAGAAACACGCCAAGACACATATTAATCAAACTGTCAAAAATTAAATATAAAGAAAACACATTAGGAGAGTAGGGGCAAGATGGCGGAAGAGTAAGACGCAGAGATCACCTTCCTTCCCACAGATACAGTAGAAATACATCTACACGTGGAACTGCTCCTACAGAACACCCACTGAACGCTGGCAGAAGACGTCAGACCTCCCAAACGGCAAGAAAATCCCCACGTACTTGGGTAGGGTAAAAGAAAAAAGAAATAACAGAGACAAAAGAATAGGGATGGGACCTGCGCCAGTGGGAGGGAGCCGTGAAGGAGGAAAGGTTTCCAGGCACTAGGAAGCCCCTTTGTGGGCAGAGACTGTGGGTGGCAGAGGGGGGAAGCTTCGGAGCCGCGGAGGAGAGCACAGCCACAGGGGTGCGGAGGGCAAAGCGGAGAGACTCCCGCACAGAGGCTCGGCGCCAACCAGCACTCACCAGCCCGAGAGGCTTGTCTGCTCACCCGCCGGGGTGGGCGGGGGCTGGGAGCTGAGGCTCGGGCTTTGGTGCTAGCAGGGAGGGAGTCCGGGGAAAAGTCTGCAGCTGCCGAAGAGGCAAGAGACTTTATCTTGCCTCTTTGTTTCACAGCGCGCAAGGAGAGGGGATTCAGAGCGCTGCCTAAACGAAATCCAGAGACGGGTGCGAGCCGCGGCTATCAGTGCGGATCCCACAGCAACAGGGGCGCAGAGGGAAAAATGGAGAGATTCCCGCACAGAGGCTCAGCGCTGAGCAGCGCTTACCAGCCCGAGAGGCTTGTCTGCTCACCCGCTGGGGCGGGCGGGGCTGGGAGCTGAGGCGCGGACTTCGGTCGGATCGCAGGGAGAGGACTGGGGTTGGCGGCGTGAACACAGCCTGAAGGGGTTGGCGTGCCGCGGCGAGCCGGGAGGGAGCCAGAGAGGAGGTCTGCAGCCGCCGAGGAGGCAAGAGACTTTTTCTTGCCTCTTTGTTTCACGGCGTGCAAGGAGAGGGGATTCAGAGCGCCGCCTAGACGAACTCCAGAGGCGGGCGTGAGCCGCGGCTAACAGCATGGACCCCAGAGACGGGCACGAGCCGCGGCCATCAGCGCGGACCCCAGAGACTGGTAGGAAACGCTAAGGCTGCTGCTGCTGCCACCAAGAAGCCTGTGTGCGAGCACAGGTCACTCTCCACACTGCCCCTCCCGGGAGCCGGTGCAGCTCGCCACTGCCAGGCTCCCGTGATCCGGGGACAACTTCCCCGGGAGAACACAAGGCGCACCTCGGGCTGCTGCAACGTCACGACGCCTCTGACGCCGCAGGCTCGCCCCGCCTCCTCTGTACCGCTCCCTCCCCCGGCCTGAGTGAGTCAGAGCCCCCGAAGCAGCTGCTCCTTTAACCCCGTTCTGTCTGGGCAGGGAACGGACGCCCTCAGGCGACCTACATGCAGAGGCGGGTCCACATCCAAAGCTGAACCCCGGGAGCTGTACGAACAAAGAAGAGAAAGGGAAATCTCTCCCAGCAGCCTCAGAAGCAGCGGATTAAAGCTCCACAAACAACCTGATGTGCCTGCATCTGTTGAATACCTGAATAGACAACGAATCACCCCAAATTCAGGAGGTGGACTTGGGAGCAGGATATATTAATTTTTCCCCTTTTCCTTTATTGTGAGTGTATATGTGTATGCTCCTGGGTGAGATTTTGTCTGTATAGCTTTGCTTTCACCATTAGTCCTAGGGTTAGGTCCATCCGTTTGTTGTTCTTGTTTTTTTTTTTTTTTTACTTAAAAAATTTTTTTTCTTAATAAATGTTTTCTTAATAATTTTTTCCTTATTTTCTATTTTTGGAAATTAAAAAAAAAATTTTAATAAGTTTTTTCATATTTTTTATTTTAAAAAATTAAAAAAATTTTTTCTTAATAAATTTTCTCTTAATAATTTTTTTCTTACATTTTATTATAAAAATATCAATAAATCTATGTTTAAAAATTAAAAAAAAATTTTCTTAATAAATTTATTCTTAATATTTTTTTTTCTTATTTTTTATTATAATAGCTTTATTTTATTTTATTTTATCCTCTTTCTTTCTTTCTTTCTATTTTTTTTTCTCCCTTTTATTCTGAGCTGTGTGGATGAAAGGCTCTTGGTGCTCCAGCCAGGCATCAGGGCTGTGCCTCTGAGGTGGGAGAGCCAACTTCAGGACACTGGTCCACAAGAGACCTCCCAGCTCCATGTAAAACCAAACAGCGAAAATCTCTCAGAGATCTCCATCTCAACATCAAGACCCAGCTTCACTCAACGACCAGCAAGCTACAGTGCTGGACACCCTATGCCAAACAACTAGCAAGACAGGAACACAGCCCCATCCATTAGGAGAGAGGCTGCCTAAAATCATAATAAGGCCACAGACACCCCAAAACACACCACCAGACGTGGACGTGCCCACCAGAAAGACAAGATAGAACCTCATCCACCAGAACACAGGCACTAGTCCCCTACACCAGGAAGCCTACACAACCCACTGAACCAACCTTAGCCACTGGGAACAGATACCAAAAACAACGGGAACTACGAACCTGCAGCCTGTGAAAAGGAGACCCCAAACACAGTAAGATAAGCAAAATGAGACGACAGAAAAACACACAGCAGATGAAGGAGCAGGGTCAAAACACACCAGACCTAACAAATGAAGAGGAAATAGGTAGTCTACCTGAAAAAGAGTTCAGAATAATGATAGTAAGGATGATCCAAAATCTTGGAAATAGAATAGACAAAATGCAAGAAACATTTAACAAGGACGTAGAAGAACTAAAGAGGAACCAAGCAATGATGAAAAACACAATAAATGAAATTAAAAATACTCTAGCTGTGATCAATAGCAGAATAACTGAGGCAGAAGAACGGATAAGTGACCTGGAAGATAAAACAGTGGAAATAACTAGTGCAGAGCAGGATAAAGAAAAAAGAATGAAAAGAACTGAGGACAGTCTCAGAGACCTCTGGGACAATGTTAAACGCAGCAACATTCGAATTATAGGGGTCCCAGAAGAAGAAGAGAAAAAGAAAGAGACTGAGAAAATATTTGAACAGATTATAGTTGAAAACTTCCCTAATGTGGGAAAGGAAATAGTTAATCAAGTCCTGGAAGCACAGAGAGTCCCATACAGGATAAATCCAAGGAGAAACACGCCAAGACACATATTAATCAAACTGTCAAAAATTAAATATAAAGAAAACACATTAGGAGAGTAGGGGCAAGATGGCGGAAGAGTAAGACGCAGAGATCACCTTCCTTCCCACAGATACAGTAGAAATACATCTACACGTGGAACTGCTCCTACAGAACACCCACTGAACGCTGGCAGAAGACGTCAGACCTCCCAAACGGCAAGAAAATCCCCACGTACTTGGGTAGGGTAAAAGAAAAAAGAAATAACAGAGACAAAAGAATAGGGATGGGACCTGCGCCAGTGGGAGGGAGCCGTGAAGGAGGAAAGGTTTCCAGGCACTAGGAAGCCCCTTTGTGGGCAGAGACTGTGGGTGGCAGAGGGGGGAAGCTTCGGAGCCGCGGAGGAGAGCACAGCCACAGGGGTGCGGAGGGCAAAGCGGAGAGACTCCCGCACAGAGGCTCGGCGCCAACCAGCACTCACCAGCCCGAGAGGCTTGTCTGCTCACCCGCCGGGGTGGGCGGGGGCTGGGAGCTGAGGCTCGGGCTTTGGTGCTAGCAGGGAGGGAGTCCGGGGAAAAGTCTGCAGCTGCCGAAGAGGCAAGAGACTTTATCTTGCCTCTTTGTTTCACAGCGCGCAAGGAGAGGGGATTCAGAGCGCTGCCTAAACGAAATCCAGAGACGGGTGCGAGCCGCGGCTATCAGTGCGGATCCCACAGCAACAGGGGCGCAGAGGGAAAAATGGAGAGATTCCCGCACAGAGGCTCAGCGCTGAGCAGCGCTTACCAGCCCGAGAGGCTTGTCTGCTCACCCGCTGGGGCGGGCGGGGCTGGGAGCTGAGGCGCGGACTTCGGTCGGATCGCAGGGAGAGGACTGGGGTTGGCGGCGTGAACACAGCCTGAAGGGGTTGGCGTGCCGCGGCGAGCCGGGAGGGAGCCAGAGAGGAGGTCTGCAGCCGCCGAGGAGGCAAGAGACTTTTTCTTGCCTCTTTGTTTCACGGCGTGCAAGGAGAGGGGATTCAGAGCGCCGCCTAGACGAACTCCAGAGGCGGGCGTGAGCCGCGGCTAACAGCATGGACCCCAGAGACGGGCACGAGCCGCGGCCATCAGCGCGGACCCCAGAGACTGGTAGGAAACGCTAAGGCTGCTGCTGCTGCCACCAAGAAGCCTGTGTGCGAGCACAGGTCACTCTCCACACTGCCCCTCCCGGGAGCCGGTGCAGCTCGCCACTGCCAGGCTCCCGTGATCCGGGGACAACTTCCCCGGGAGAACACAAGGCGCACCTCGGGCTGCTGCAACGTCACGACGCCTCTGACGCCGCAGGCTCGCCCCGCCTCCTCTGTACCGCTCCCTCCCCCGGCCTGAGTGAGTCAGAGCCCCCGAAGCAGCTGCTCCTTTAACCCCGTTCTGTCTGGGCAGGGAACGGACGCCCTCAGGCGACCTACATGCAGAGGCGGGTCCACATCCAAAGCTGAACCCCGGGAGCTGTACGAACAAAGAAGAGAAAGGGAAATCTCTCCCAGCAGCCTCAGAAGCAGCGGATTAAAGCTCCACAAACAACCTGATGTGCCTGCATCTGTTGAATACCTGAATAGACAACGAATCACCCCAAATTCAGGAGGTGGACTTGGGAGCAGGATATATTAATTTTTCCCCTTTTCCTTTATTGTGAGTGTATATGTGTATGCTCCTGGGTGAGATTTTGTCTGTATAGCTTTGCTTTCACCATTAGTCCTAGGGTTAGGTCCATCCATTTGTTGTTCTTGTTTTTTTTTTTTTTTTACTTAAAAAATTTTTTTTCTTAATAAATGTTTTCTTAATAATTTTTTCCTTATTTTCTATTTTTGGAAATTAAAAAAAAAATTTTAATAAGTTTTTTCATATTTTTTATTTTAAAAAATTAAAAAAATTTTTTCTTAATAAATTTGCTCTTAATAATTTTTTTCTTACATTTTATTATAAAAATATCAATAAATCTATGTTTAAAAATTAAAAAAAAATTTTCTTAATAAATTTATTCTTAATATTTTTTTTTCTTATTTTTTATTATAATAGCTTTATTTTATTTTATTTTATCCTCTTTCTTTCTTTCTTTCTATTTTTTTTTCTCCCTTTTATTCTGAGCTGTGTGGATGAAAGGCTCTTGGTGCTCCAGCCAGGCATCAGGGCTGTGCCTCTGAGGTGGGAGAGCCAACTTCAGGACACTGGTCCACAAGAGACCTCCCAGCTCCATGTAAAACCAAACAGCGAAAATCTCTCAGAGATCTCCATCTCAACATCAAGACCCAGCTTCACTCAACGACCAGCAAGCTACAGTGCTGGACACCCTATGCCAAACAACTAGCAAGACAGGAACACAGCCCCATCCATTAGGAGAGAGGCTGCCTAAAATCATAATAAGGCCACAGACACCCCAAAACACACCACCAGACGTGGACGTGCCCACCAGAAAGACAAGATAGAACCTCATCCACCAGAACACAGGCACTAGTCCCCTACACCAGGAAGCCTACACAACCCACTGAACCAACCTTAGCCACTGGGAACAGATACCAAAAACAACGGGAACTACGAACCTGCAGCCTGTGAAAAGGAGACCCCAAACACAGTAAGATAAGCAAAATGAGACGACAGAAAAACACACAGCAGATGAAGGAGCAGGGTCAAAACACACCAGACCTAACAAATGAAGAGGAAATAGGTAGTCTACCTGAAAAAGAGTTCAGAATAATGATAGTAAGGATGATCCAAAATCTTGGAAATGGAATAGACAAAATGCAAGAAACATTTAACAAGGACGTAGAAGAACTAAAGAGGAACCAAGCAATGATGAAAAACACAATAAATGAAATTAAAAATACTCTAGCTGTGATCAATAGCAGAATAACTGAGGCAGAAGAACGGATAAGTGACCTGGAAGATAAAACAGTGGAAATAACTAGTGCAGAGCAGGATAAAGAAAAAAGAATGAAAAGAACTGAGGACAGTCTCAGAGACCTCTGGGACAATGTTAAACGCAGCAACATTCGAATTATAGGGGTCCCAGAAGAAGAAGAGAAAAAGAAAGAGACTGAGAAAATATTTGAACAGATTATAGTTGAAAACTTCCCTAATGTGGGAAAGGAAATAGTTAATCAAGTCCTGGAAGCACAGAGAGTCCCATACAGGATAAATCCAAGGAGAAACACGCCAAGACACATATTAATCAAACTGTCAAAAATTAAATATAAAGAAAACACATTAGGAGAGTAGGGGCAAGATGGCGGAAGAGTAAGACGCAGAGATCACCTTCCTTCCCACAGATACAGTAGAAATACATCTACACGTGGAACTGCTCCTACAGAACACCCACTGAACGCTGGCAGAAGACGTCAGACCTCCCAAACGGCAAGAAAATCCCCACGTACTTGGGTAGGGTAAAAGAAAAAAGAAATAACAGAGACAAAAGAATAGGGATGGGACCTGCGCCAGTGGGAGGGAGCCGTGAAGGAGGAAAGGTTTCCAGGCACTAGGAAGCCCCTTTGTGGGCAGAGACTGTGGGTGGCAGAGGGGGGAAGCTTCGGAGCCGCGGAGGAGAGCACAGCCACAGGGGTGCGGAGGGCAAAGCGGAGAGACTCCCGCACAGAGGCTCGGCGCCAACCAGCACTCACCAGCCCGAGAGGCTTGTCTGCTCACCCGCCGGGGTGGGCGGGGGCTGGGAGCTGAGGCTCGGGCTTTGGTGCTAGCAGGGAGGGAGTCCGGGGAAAAGTCTGCAGCTGCCGAAGAGGCAAGAGACTTTATCTTGCCTCTTTGTTTCACAGCGCGCAAGGAGAGGGGATTCAGAGCGCTGCCTAAACGAAATCCAGAGACGGGTGCGAGCCGCGGCTATCAGTGCGGATCCCACAGCAACAGGGGCGCAGAGGGAAAAATGGAGAGATTCCCGCACAGAGGCTCAGCGCTGAGCAGCGCTTACCAGCCCGAGAGGCTTGTCTGCTCACCCGCTGGGGCGGGCGGGGCTGGGAGCTGAGGCGCGGACTTCGGTCGGATCGCAGGGAGAGGACTGGGGTTGGCGGCGTGAACACAGCCTGAAGGGGTTGGCGTGCCGCGGCGAGCCGGGAGGGAGCCAGAGAGGAGGTCTGCAGCCGCCGAGGAGGCAAGAGACTTTTTCTTGCCTCTTTGTTTCACGGCGTGCAAGGAGAGGGGATTCAGAGCGCCGCCTAGACGAACTCCAGAGGCGGGCGTGAGCCGCGGCTAACAGCATGGACCCCAGAGACGGGCACGAGCCGCGGCCATCAGCGCGGACCCCAGAGACTGGTAGGAAACGCTAAGGCTGCTGCTGCTGCCACCAAGAAGCCTGTGTGCGAGCACAGGTCACTCTCCACACTGCCCCTCCCGGGAGCCGGTGCAGCTCGCCACTGCCAGGCTCCCGTGATCCGGGGACAACTTCCCCGGGAGAACACAAGGCGCACCTCGGGCTGCTGCAACGTCACGACGCCTCTGATGCCGCAGGCTCGCCCCGCCTCCTCTGTACCGCTCCCTCCCCCGGCCTGAGTGAGTCAGAGCCCCCGAAGCAGCTGCTCCTTTAACCCCGTTCTGTCTGGGCAGGGAACGGACGCCCTCAGGCGACCTACATGCAGAGGCGGGTCCACATCCAAAGCTGAACCCCGGGAGCTGTACGAACAAAGAAGAGAAAGGGAAATCTCTCCCAGCAGCCTCAGAAGCAGCGGATTAAAGCTCCACAAACAACCTGATGTGCCTGCATCTGTTGAATACCTGAATAGACAACGAATCACCCCAAATTCAGGAGGTGGACTTGGGAGCAGGATATATTAATTTTTCCCCTTTTCCTTTATTGTGAGTGTATATGTGTATGCTCCTGGGTGAGATTTTGTCTGTATAGCTTTGCTTTCACCATTAGTCCTAGGGTTAGGTCCATCCGTTTGTTGTTCTTGTTTTTTTTTTTTTTTTACTTAAAAAATTTTTTTTCTTAATAAATGTTTTCTTAATAATTTTTTCCTTATTTTCTATTTTTGGAAATTAAAAAAAAAATTTTAATAAGTTTTTTCATATTTTTTATTTTAAAAAATTAAAAAAATTTTTTCTTAATAAATTTGCTCTTAATAATTTTTTTCTTACATTTTATTATAAAAATATCAATAAATCTATGTTTAAAAATTAAAAAAAAATTTTCTTAATAAATTTATTCTTAATATTTTTTTTTCTTATTTTTTATTATAATAGCTTTATTTTATTTTATTTTATCCTCTTTCTTTCTTTCTTTCTATTTTTTTTTCTCCCTTTTATTCTGAGCTGTGTGGATGAAAGGCTCTTGGTGCTCCAGCCAGGCATCAGGGCTGTGCCTCTGAGGTGGGAGAGCCAACTTCAGGACACTGGTCCACAAGAGACCTCCCAGCTCCATGTAAAACCAAACAGCGAAAATCTCTCAGAGATCTCCATCTCAACATCAAGACCCAGCTTCACTCAACGACCAGCAAGCTACAGTGCTGGACACCCTATGCCAAACAACTAGCAAGACAGGAACACAGCCCCATCCATTAGGAGAGAGGCTGCCTAAAATCATAATAAGGCCACAGACACCCCAAAACACACCACCAGACGTGGACGTGCCCACCAGAAAGACAAGATAGAACCTCATCCACCAGAACACAGGCACTAGTCCCCTACACCAGGAAGCCTACACAACCCACTGAACCAACCTTAGCCACTGGGAACAGATACCAAAAACAACGGGAACTACGAACCTGCAGCCTGTGAAAAGGAGACCCCAAACACAGTAAGATAAGCAAAATGAGACGACAGAAAAACACACAGCAGATGAAGGAGCAGGGTCAAAACACACCAGACCTAACAAATGAAGAGGAAATAGGTAGTCTACCTGAAAAAGAGTTCAGAATAATGATAGTAAGGATGATCCAAAATCTTGGAAATAGAATAGACAAAATGCAAGAAACATTTAACAAGGACGTAGAAGAACTAAAGAGGAACCAAGCAATGATGAAAAACACAATAAATGAAATTAAAAATACTCTAGCTGTGATCAATAGCAGAATAACTGAGGCAGAAGAACGGATAAGTGACCTGGAAGATAAAACAGTGGAAATAACTAGTGCAGAGCAGGATAAAGAAAAAAGAATGAAAAGAACTGAGGACAGTCTCAGAGACCTCTGGGACAATGTTAAACGCAGCAACATTCGAATTATAGGGGTCCCAGAAGAAGAAGAGAAAAAGAAAGAGACTGAGAAAATATTTGAACAGATTATAGTTGAAAACTTCCCTAATGTGGGAAAGGAAATAGTTAATCAAGTCCTGGAAGCACAGAGAGTCCCATACAGGATAAATCCAAGGAGAAACACGCCAAGACACATATTAATCAAACTGTCAAAAATTAAATATAAAGAAAACACATTAGGAGAGTAGGGGCAAGATGGCGGAAGAGTAAGACGCAGAGATCACCTTCCTTCCCACAGATACAGTAGAAATACATCTACACGTGGAACTGCTCCTACAGAACACCCACTGAACGCTGGCAGAAGACGTCAGACCTCCCAAACGGCAAGAAAATCCCCACGTACTTGGGTAGGGTAAAAGAAAAAAGAAATAACAGAGACAAAAGAATAGGGATGGGACCTGCGCCAGTGGGAGGGAGCCGTGAAGGAGGAAAGGTTTCCAGGCACTAGGAAGCCCCTTTGTGGGCAGAGACTGTGGGTGGCAGAGGGGGGAAGCTTCGGAGCCGCGGAGGAGAGCACAGCCACAGGGGTGCGGAGGGCAAAGCGGAGAGACTCCCGCACAGAGGCTCGGCGCCAACCAGCACTCACCAGCCCGAGAGGCTTGTCTGCTCACCCGCCGGGGTGGGCGGGGGCTGGGAGCTGAGGCTCGGGCTTTGGTGCTAGCAGGGAGGGAGTCCGGGGAAAAGTCTGCAGCTGCCGAAGAGGCAAGAGACTTTATCTTGCCTCTTTGTTTCACAGCGCGCAAGGAGAGGGGATTCAGAGCGCTGCCTAAACGAAATCCAGAGACGGGTGCGAGCCGCGGCTATCAGTGCGGATCCCACAGCAACAGGGGCGCAGAGGGAAAAATGGAGAGATTCCCGCACAGAGGCTCAGCGCTGAGCAGCGCTTACCAGCCCGAGAGGCTTGTCTGCTCACCCGCTGGGGCGGGCGGGGCTGGGAGCTGAGGCGCGGACTTCGGTCGGATCGCAGGGAGAGGACTGGGGTTGGCGGCGTGAACACAGCCTGAAGGGGTTGGCGTGCCGCGGCGAGCCGGGAGGGAGCCAGAGAGGAGGTCTGCAGCCGCCGAGGAGGCAAGAGACTTTTTCTTGCCTCTTTGTTTCACGGCGTGCAAGGAGAGGGGATTCAGAGCGCCGCCTAGACGAACTCCAGAGGCGGGCGTGAGCCGCGGCTAACAGCATGGACCCCAGAGACGGGCACGAGCCGCGGCCATCAGCGCGGACCCCAGAGACTGGTAGGAAACGCTAAGGCTGCTGCTGCTGCCACCAAGAAGCCTGTGTGCGAGCACAGGTCACTCTCCACACTGCCCCTCCCGGGAGCCGGTGCAGCTCGCCACTGCCAGGCTCCCGTGATCCGGGGACAACTTCCCCGGGAGAACACAAGGCGCACCTCGGGCTGCTGCAACGTCACGACGCCTCTGATGCCGCAGGCTCGCCCCGCCTCCTCTGTACCGCTCCCTCCCCCGGCCTGAGTGAGTCAGAGCCCCCGAAGCAGCTGCTCCTTTAACCCCGTTCTGTCTGGGCAGGGAACGGACGCCCTCAGGCGACCTACATGCAGAGGCGGGTCCACATCCAAAGCTGAACCCCGGGAGCTGTACGAACAAAGAAGAGAAAGGGAAATCTCTCCCAGCAGCCTCAGAAGCAGCGGATTAAAGCTCCACAAACAACCTGATGTGCCTGCATCTGTTGAATACCTGAATAGACAACGAATCACCCCAAATTCAGGAGGTGGACTTGGGAGCAGGATATATTAATTTTTCCCCTTTTCCTTTATTGTGAGTGTATATGTGTATGCTCCTGGGTGAGATTTTGTCTGTATAGCTTTGCTTTCACCATTAGTCCTAGGGTTAGGTCCATCCGTTTGTTGTTCTTGTTTTTTTTTTTTTTTTACTTAAAAAATTTTTTTTCTTAATAAATGTTTTCTTAATAATTTTTTCCTTATTTTCTATTTTTGGAAATTAAAAAAAAAATTTTACTAAGTTTTTTCATATTTTTTATTTTAAAAAATTAAAAAAATTTTTTCTTAATAAATTTTCTCTTAATAATTTTTTTCTTACATTTTATTATAAAAATATCAATAAATCTATGTTTAAAAATTAAAAAAAAAATTTCTTAATAAATTTATTCTTAATATTTTTTTTTCTTATTTTTTATTATAATAGCTTTATTTTATTTTATTTTATCCTCTTTCTTTCTTTCTTTCTATTTTTTTTTCTCCCTTTTATTCTGAGCTGTGTGGATGAAAGGCTCTTGGTGCTCCAGCCAGGCATCAGGGCTGTGCCTCTGAGGTGGGAGAGCCAACTTCAGGACACTGGTCCACAAGAGACCTCCCAGCTCCATGTAAAACCAAACAGCGAAAATCTCTCAGAGATCTCCATCTCAACATCAAGACCCAGCTTCACTCAACGACCAGCAAGCTACAGTGCTGGACACCCTATGCCAAACAACTAGCAAGACAGGAACACAGCCCCATCCATTAGGAGAGAGGCTGCCTAAAATCATAATAAGGCCACAGACACCCCAAAACACACCACCAGACGTGGACGTGCCCACCAGAAAGACAAGATAGAACCTCATCCACCAGAACACAGGCACTAGTCCCCTACACCAGGAAGCCTACACAACCCACTGAACCAACCTTAGCCACTGGGAACAGATACCAAAAACAACGGGAACTACGAACCTGCAGCCTGTGAAAAGGAGACCCCAAACACAGTAAGATAAGCAAAATGAGACGACAGAAAAACACACAGCAGATGAAGGAGCAGGGTCAAAACACACCAGACCTAACAAATGAAGAGGAAATAGGTAGTCTACCTGAAAAAGAGTTCAGAATAATGATAGTAAGGATGATCCAAAATCTTGGAAATAGAATAGACAAAATGCAAGAAACATTTAACAAGGACGTAGAAGAACTAAAGAGGAACCAAGCAATGATGAAAAACACAATAAATGAAATTAAAAATACTCTAGCTGTGATCAATAGCAGAATAACTGAGGCAGAAGAACGGATAAGTGACCTGGAAGATAAAACAGTGGAAATAACTAGTGCAGAGCAGGATAAAGAAAAAAGAATGAAAAGAACTGAGGACAGTCTCAGAGACCTCTGGGACAATGTTAAACGCAGCAACATTCGAATTATAGGGGTCCCAGAAGAAGAAGAGAAAAAGAAAGAGACTGAGAAAATATTTGAACAGATTATAGTTGACAACTTCCCTAATGTGGGAAAGGAAATAGTTAATCAAGTCCTGGAAGCACAGAGAGTCCCATACAGGATAAATCCAAGGAGAAACACGCCAAGACACATATTAATCAAACTGTCAAAAATTAAATATAAAGAAAACACATTAGGAGAGTAGGGGCAAGATGGCGGAAGAGTAAGACGCAGAGATCACCTTCCTTCCCACAGATACAGTAGAAATACATCTACACGTGGAACTGCTCCTACAGAACACCCACTGAACGCTGGCAGAAGACGTCAGACCTCCCAAACGGCAAGAAAATCCCCACGTACTTGGGTAGGGTAAAAGAAAAAAGAAATAACAGAGACAAAAGAATAGGGATGGGACCTGCGCCAGTGGGAGGGAGCCGTGAAGGAGGAAAGGTTTCCAGGCACTAGGAAGCCCCTTTGTGGGCAGAGACTGTGGGTGGCAGAGGGGGGAAGCTTCGGAGCCGCGGAGGAGAGCACAGCCACAGGGGTGCGGAGGGCAAAGCGGAGAGACTCCCGCACAGAGGCTCGGCGCCAACCAGCACTCACCAGCCCGAGAGGCTTGTCTGCTCACCCGCCGGGGTGGGCGGGGGCTGGGAGCTGAGGCTCGGGCTTTGGTGCTAGCAGGGAGGGAGTCCGGGGAAAAGTCTGCAGCTGCCGAAGAGGCAAGAGACTTTATCTTGCCTCTTTGTTTCACAGCGCGCAAGGAGAGGGGATTCAGAGCGCTGCCTAAACGAAATCCAGAGACGGGTGCGAGCCGCGGCTATCAGTGCGGATCCCACAGCAACAGGGGCGCAGAGGGAAAAATGGAGAGATTCCCGCACAGAGGCTCAGCGCTGAGCAGCGCTTACCAGCCCGAGAGGCTTGTCTGCTCACCCGCTGGGGCGGGCGGGGCTGGGAGCTGAGGCGCGGACTTCGGTCGGATCGCAGGGAGAGGACTGGGGTTGGCGGCGTGAACACAGCCTGAAGGGGTTGGCGTGCCGCGGCGAGCCGGGAGGGAGCCAGAGAGGAGGTCTGCAGCCGCCGAGGAGGCAAGAGACTTTTTCTTGCCTCTTTGTTTCGCGGCGTGCAAGGAGAGGGGATTCAGAGCGCCGCCTAGACGAACTCCAGAGGCGGGCGTGAGCCGCGGCTAACAGCATGGACCCCAGAGACGGGCACGAGCCGCGGCCATCAGCGCGGACCCCAGAGACTGGTAGGAAACGCTAAGGCTGCTGCTGCTGCCACCAAGAAGCCTGTGTGCGAGCACAGGTCACTCTCCACACTGCCCCTCCCGGGAGCCGGTGCAGCTCGCCACTGCCAGGCTCCCGTGATCCGGGGACAACTTCCCCGGGAGAACACAAGGCGCACCTCGGGCTGCTGCAACGTCACGACGCCTCTGACGCCGCAGGCTCGCCCCGCCTCCTCTGTACCGCTCCCTCCCCCGGCCTGAGTGAGTCAGAGCCCCCGAAGCAGCTGCTCCTTTAACCCCGTTCTGTCTGGGCAGGGAACGGACGCCCTCAGGCGACCTACATGCAGAGGCGGGTCCACATCCAAAGCTGAACCCCGGGAGCTGTACGAACAAAGAAGAGAAAGGGAAATCTCTCCCAGCAGCCTCAGAAGCAGCGGATTAAAGCTCCACAAACAACCTGATGTGCCTGCATCTGTTGAATACCTGAATAGACAACGAATCACCCCAAATTCAGGAGGTGGACTTGGGAGCAGGATATATTAATTTTTCCCCTTTTCCTTTATTGTGAGTGTATATGTGTATGCTCCTGGGTGAGATTTTGTCTGTATAGCTTTGCTTTCACCATTAGTCCTAGGGTTAGGTCCATCCGTTTGTTGTTCTTGTTTTTTTTTTTTTTTTACTTAAAAAATTTTTTTTCTTAATAAATGTTTTCTTAATAATTTTTTCCTTATTTTCTATTTTTGGAAATTAAAAAAAAAATTTTAATAAGTTTTTTCATATTTTTTATTTTAAAAAATTAAAAAAATTTTTTCTTAATAAATTTTCTCTTAATAATTTTTTTCTTACATTTTATTATAAAAATATCAATAAATCTATGTTTAAAAATTAAAAAAAAAATTTCTTAATAAATTTATTCTTAATATTTTTTTTTCTTATTTTTTATTATAATAGCTTTATTTTATTTTATTTTATCCTCTTTCTTTCTTTCTTTCTATTTTTTTTTCTCCCTTTTATTCTGAGCTGTGTGGATGAAAGGCTCTTGGTGCTCCAGCCAGGCATCAGGGCTGTGCCTCTGAGGTGGGAGAGCCAACTTCAGGACACTGGTCCACAAGAGACCTCCCAGCTCCATGTAAAACCAAACAGCGAAAATCTCTCAGAGATCTCCATCTCAACATCAAGACCCAGCTTCACTCAACGACCAGCAAGCTACAGTGCTGGACACCCTATGCCAAACAACTAGCAAGACAGGAACACAGCCCCATCCATTAGGAGAGAGGCTGCCTAAAATCATAATAAGGCCACAGACACCCCAAAACACACCACCAGACGTGGACGTGCCCACCAGAAAGACAAGATAGAACCTCATCCACCAGAACACAGGCACTAGTCCCCTACACCAGGAAGCCTACACAACCCACTGAACCAACCTTAGCCACTGGGAACAGATACCAAAAACAACGGGAACTACGAACCTGCAGCCTGTGAAAAGGAGACCCCAAACACAGTAAGATAAGCAAAATGAGACGACAGAAAAACACACAGCAGATGAAGGAGCAGGGTCAAAACACACCAGACCTAACAAATGAAGAGGAAATAGGTAGTCTACCTGAAAAAGAGTTCAGAATAATGATAGCAAGGATGATCCAAAATCTTGGAAATAGAATAGACAAAATGCAAGAAACATTTAACAAGGACGTAGAAGAACTAAAGAGGAACCAAGCAATGATGAAAAACACAATAAATGAAATTAAAAATACTCTAGATGTGATCAATAGCAGAATAACTGAGGCAGAAGAACGGATAAGTGACCTGGAAGATAAAACAGTGGAAATAACTAGTGCAGAGCAGGATAAAGAAAAAAGAATGAAAAGAACTGAGGACAGTCTCAGAGACCTCTGGGACAATGTTAAACGCAGCAACATTCGAATTATAGGGGTCCCAGAAGAAGAAGAGAAAAAGAAAGAGACTGAGAAAATATTTGAACAGATTATAGTTGAAAACTTCCCTAATGTGGGAAAGGAAATAGTTAATCAAGTCCTGGAAGCACAGAGAGTCCCATACAGGATAAATCCAAGGAGAAACACGCCAAGACACATATTAATCAAACTGTCAAAAATTAAATATAAAGAAAACACATTAGGAGAGTAGGGGCAAGATGGCGGAAGAGTAAGACGCAGAGATCACCTTCCTTCCCACAGATACAGTAGAAATACATCTACACGTGGAACTGCTCCTACAGAACACCCACTGAACGCTGGCAGAAGACGTCAGACCTCCCAAACGGCAAGAAAATCCCCACGTACTTGGGTAGGGTAAAAGAAAAAAGAAATAACAGAGACAAAAGAATAGGGATGGGACCTGCGCCAGTGGGAGGGAGCCGTGAAGGAGGAAAGGTTTCCAGGCACTAGGAAGCCCCTTTGTGGGCAGAGACTGTGGGTGGCAGAGGGGGGAAGCTTCGGAGCCGCGGAGGAGAGCACAGCCACAGGGGTGCGGAGGGCAAAGCGGAGAGACTCCCGCACAGAGGCTCGGCGCCAACCAGCACTCACCAGCCCGAGAGGCTTGTCTGCTCACCCGCCGGGGTGGGCGGGGGCTGGGAGCTGAGGCTCGGGCTTTGGTGCTAGCAGGGAGGGAGTCCGGGGAAAAGTCTGCAGCTGCCGAAGAGGCAAGAGACTTTATCTTGCCTCTTTGTTTCACAGCGCGCAAGGAGAGGGGATTCAGAGCGCTGCCTAAACGAAATCCAGAGACGGGTGCGAGCCGCGGCTATCAGTGCGGATCCCACAGCAACAGGGGCGCAGAGGGAAAAATGGAGAGATTCCCGCACAGAGGCTCAGCGCTGAGCAGCGCTTACCAGCCCGAGAGGCTTGTCTGCTCACCCGCTGGGGCGGGCGGGGCTGGGAGCTGAGGCGCGGACTTCGGTCGGATCGCAGGGAGAGGACTGGGGTTGGCGGCGTGAACACAGCCTGAAGGGGTTGGCGTGCCACGGCGAGCCGGGAGGGAGCCAGAGAGGAGGTCTGCAGCCGCCGAGGAGGCAAGAGACATTTTCTTGCCTCTTTGTTTCGCGGCGTGCAAGGAGAGGGGATTCAGAGCGCCGCCTAGACGAACTCCAGAGGCGGGCGTGAGCCGCGGCTAACAGCATGGACCCCAGAGACGGGCACGAGCCGCGGCCATCAGCGCGGACCCCAGAGACTGGTAGGAAACGCTAAGGCTGCTGCTGCTGCCACCAAGAAGCCTGTGTGCGAGCACAGGTCACTCTCCACACTGCCCCTCCCGGGAGCCGGTGCAGCTCACCACTGCCAGGCTCCCGTGATCCGGGGACAACTTCCCCGGGAGAACACAAGGCGCACCTCGGGCTGCTGCAACGTCACGACGCCTCTGACGCCGCAGGCTCGCCCCGCCTCCTCTGTACCGCTCCCTCCCCCGGCCTGAGTGAGTCAGAGCCCCCGAAGCAGCTGCTCCTTTAACCCCGTTCTGTCTGGGCAGGGAACGGACGCCCTCAGGCGACCTACATGCAGAGGCGGGTCCACATCCAAAGCTGAACCCCAGGAGCTGTACGAACAAAGAAGAGAAAGGGAAATCTCTCCCAGCAGCCTCAGAAGCAGCGGATTAAAGCTCCACAAACAACCTGATGTGCCTGCATCTGTTGAATACCTGAATAGACAACGAATCACCCCAAATTCAGGAGGTGGACTTGGGAGCAGGATATATTAATTTTTCCCCTTTTCCTTTATTGTGAGTGTATATGTGTATGCTCCTGGGTGAGATTTTGTCTGTATAGCTTTGCTTTCACCATTAGTCCTAGGGTTAGGTCCATCCGTTTGTTGTTCTTGTTTTTTTTTTTTTTTTACTTAAAAAATTTTTTTTCTTAATAAATGTTTTCTTAATAATTTTTTCCTTATTTTCTATTTTTGGAAATTAAAAAAAAAATTTTAATAAGTTTTTTCATATTTTTTATTTTAAAAAATTAAAAAAATTTTTTTCTTAATAAATTTTCTCTTAATAATTTTTTTCTTACATTTTATTATAAAAATATCAATAAATCTATGTTTAAAAATTAAAAAAAAATTTTCTTAATAAATTTATTCTTAATATTTTTTTTTCTTATTTTTTATTATAATAGCTTTATTTTATTTTATTTTATCCTCTTTCTTTCTTTCTTTCTATTTTTTTTTCTCCCTTTTATTCTGAGCTGTGTGGATGAAAGGCTCTTGGTGCTCCAGCCAGGCATCAGGGCTGTGCCTCTGAGGTGGGAGAGCCAACTTCAGGACACTGGTCCACAAGAGACCTCCCAGCTCCATGTAAAACCAAACAGCGAAAATCTCTCAGAGATCTCCATCTCAACATCAAGACCCAGCTTCACTCAACGACCAGCAAGCTACAGTGCTGGACACCCTATGCCAAACAACTAGCAAGACAGGAACACAGCCCCATCCATTAGGAGAGAGGCTGCCTAAAATCATAATAAGGCCACAGACACCCCAAAACACACCACCAGACGTGGACGTGCCCACCAGAAAGACAAGATAGAACCTCATCCACCAGAACACAGGCACTAGTCCCCTACACCAGGAAGCCTACACAACCCACTGAACCAACCTTAGCCACTGGGAACAGATACCAAAAACAACGGGAACTACGAACCTGCAGCCTGTGAAAAGGAGACCCCAAACACAGTAAGATAAGCAAAATGAGACGACAGAAAAACACACAGCAGATGAAGGAGCAGGGTCAAAACACACCAGACCTAACAAATGAAGAGGAAATAGGTAGTCTACCTGAAAAAGAGTTCAGAATAATGATAGCAAGGATGATCCAAAATCTTGGAAATAGAATAGACAAAATGCAAGAAACATTTAACAAGGACGTAGAAGAACTAAAGAGGAACCAAGCAATGATGAAAAACACAATAAATGAAATTAAAAATACTCTAGATGTGATCAATAGCAGAATAACTGAGGCAGAAGAACGGATAAGTGACCTGGAAGATAAAACAGTGGAAATAACTAGTGCAGAGCAGGATAAAGAAAAAAGAATGAAAAGAACTGAGGACAGTCTCAGAGACCTCTGGGACAATGTTAAACGCAGCAACATTCGAATTATAGGGGTCCCAGAAGAAGAAGAGAAAAAGAAAGAGACTGAGAAAATATTTGAACAGATTATAGTTGAAAACTTCCCTAATGTGGGAAAGGAAATAGTTAATCAAGTCCTGGAAGCACAGAGAGTCCCATACAGGATAAATCCAAGGAGAAACACGCCAAGACACATATTAATCAAACTGTCAAAAATTAAATATAAAGAAAACACATTAGGAGAGTAGGGGCAAGATGGCGGAAGAGTAAGACGCAGAGATCACCTTCCTTCCCACAGATACAGTAGAAATACATCTACACGTGGAACTGCTCCTACAGAACACCCACTGAACGCTGGCAGAAGACGTCAGACCTCCCAAACGGCAAGAAAATCCCCACGTACTTGGGTAGGGTAAAAGAAAAAAGAAATAACAGAGACAAAAGAATAGGGATGGGACCTGCGCCAGTGGGAGGGAGCCGTGAAGGAGGAAAGGTTTCCAGGCACTAGGAAGCCCCTTTGTGGGCAGAGACTGTGGGTGGCAGAGGGGGGAAGCTTCGGAGCCGCGGAGGAGAGCACAGCCACAGGGGTGCGGAGGGCAAAGCGGAGAGACTCCCGCACAGAGGCTCGGCGCCAACCAGCACTCACCAGCCCGAGAGGCTTGTCTGCTCACCCGCCGGGGTGGGCGGGGGCTGGGAGCTGAGGCTCGGGCTTTGGTGCTAGCAGGGAGGGAGTCCGGGGAAAAGTCTGCAGCTGCCGAAGAGGCAAGAGACTTTATCTTGCCTCTTTGTTTCACAGCGCGCAAGGAGAGGGGATTCAGAGCGCTGCCTAAACGAAATCCAGAGACGGGTGCGAGCCGCGGCTATCAGTGCGGATCCCACAGCAACAGGGGCGCAGAGGGAAAAATGGAGAGATTCCCGCACAGAGGCTCAGCGCTGAGCAGCGCTTACCAGCCCGAGAGGCTTGTCTGCTCACCCGCTGGGGCGGGCGGGGCTGGGAGCTGAGGCGCGGACTTCGGTCGGATCGCAGGGAGAGGACTGGGGTTGGCGGCGTGAACACAGCCTGAAGGGGTTGGCGTGCCGCGGCGAGCCGGGAGGGAGCCAGAGAGGAGGTCTGCAGCCGCCGAGGAGGCAAGAGACTTTTTCTTGCCTCTTTGTTTCACGGCGTGCAAGGAGAGGGGATTCAGAGCGCCGCCTAGACGAACTCCAGAGGCGGGCGTGAGCTGCGGCTAACAGCATGGACCCCAGAGACGGGCACGAGCCGCGGCCATCAGCGCGGACCCCAGAGACTGGTAGGAAACGCTAAGGCTGCTGCTGCTGCCACCAAGAAGCCTGTGTGCGAGCACAGGTCACTCTCCACACTGCCCCTCCCGGGAGCCGGTGCAGCTCGCCACTGCCAGGCTCCCGTGATCCGGGGACAACTTCCCCGGGAGAACACAAGGCGCACCTCGGGCTGCTGCAACGTCACGACGCCTCTGACGCCGCAGGCTCGCCCCGCCTCCTCTGTACCGCTCCCTCCCCCGGCCTGAGTGAGTCAGAGCCCCCGAAGCAGCTGCTCCTTTAACCCCGTTCTGTCTGGGCAGGGAACGGACGCCCTCAGGCGACCTACATGCAGAGGCGGGTCCACATCCAAAGCTGAACCCCGGGAGCTGTACGAACAAAGAAGAGAAAGGGAAATCTCTCCCAGCAGCCTCAGAAGCAGCGGATTAAAGCTCCACAAACAACCTGATGTGCCTGCATCTGTTGAATACCTGAATAGACAACGAATCACCCCAAATTCAGGAGGTGGACTTGGGAGCAGGATATATTAATTTTTCCCCTTTTCCTTTATTGTGAGTGTATATGTGTATGCTCCTGGGTGAGATTTTGTCTGTATAGCTTTGCTTTCACCATTAGTCCTAGGGTTAGGTCCATCCGTTTGTTGTTCTTGTTTTTTTTTTTTTTTTACTTAAAAAATTTTTTTTCTTAATAAATGTTTTCTTAATAATTTTTTCCTTATTTTCTATTTTTGGAAATTAAAAAAAAATTTTAATAAGTTTTTTCATATTTTTTATTTTAAAAAATTAAAAAAATTTTTTCTTAATAAATTTTCTCTTAATAATTTTTTTCTTACATTTTATTATAAAAATATCAATAAATCTATGTTTAAAAATTAAAAAAAAATTTTCTTAATAAATTTATTCTTAATATTTTTTTTTCTTATTTTTTATTATAATAGCTTTATTTTATTTTATTTTATCCTCTTTCTTTCTTTCTTTCTATTTTTTTTTCTCCCTTTTATTCTGAGCTGTGTGGATGAAAGGCTCTTGGTGCTCCAGCCAGGCATCAGGGCTGTGCCTCTGAGGTGGGAGAGCCAACTTCAGGACACTGGTCCACAAGAGACCTCCCAGCTCCATGTAAAACCAAACAGCGAAAATCTCTCAGAGATCTCCATCTCAACATCAAGACCCAGCTTCACTCAACGACCAGCAAGCTACAGTGCTGGACACCCTATGCCAAACAACTAGCAAGACAGGAACACAGCCCCATCCATTAGGAGAGAGGCTGCCTAAAATCATAATAAGGCCACAGACACCCCAAAACACACCACCAGACGTGGACGTGCCCACCAGAAAGACAAGATAGAACCTCATCCACCAGAACACAGGCACTAGTCCCCTACACCAGGAAGCCTACACAACCCACTGAACCAACCTTAGCCACTGGGAACAGATACCAAAAACAACGGGAACTACGAACCTGCAGCCTGTGAAAAGGAGACCCCAAACACAGTAAGATAAGCAAAATGAGACGACAGAAAAACACACAGCAGATGAAGGAGCAGGGTCAAAACACACCAGACCTAACAAATGAAGAGGAAATAGGTAGTCTACCTGAAAAAGAGTTCAGAATAATGATAGCAAGGATGATCCAAAATCTTGGAAATAGAATAGACAAAATGCAAGAAACATTTAACAAGGACGTAGAAGAACTAAAGAGGAACCAAGCAATGATGAAAAACACAATAAATGAAATTAAAAATACTCTAGATGTGATCAATAGCAGAATAACTGAGGCAGAAGAACGGATAAGTGACCTGGAAGATAAAACAGTGGAAATAACTAGTGCAGAGCAGGATAAAGAAAAAAGAATGAAAAGAACTGAGGACAGTCTCAGAGACCTCTGGGACAATGTTAAACGCAGCAACATTCGAATTATAGGGGTCCCAGAAGAAGAAGAGAAAAAGAAAGAGACTGAGAAAATATTTGAACAGATTATAGTTGAAAACTTCCCTAATGTGGGAAAGGAAATAGTTAATCAAGTCCTGGAAGCACAGAGAGTCCCATACAGGATAAATCCAAGGAGAAACACGCCAAGACACATATTAATCAAACTGTCAAAAATTAAATATAAAGAAAACACATTAGGAGAGTAGGGGCAAGATGGCGGAAGAGTAAGACGCAGAGATCACCTTCCTTCCCACAGATACAGTAGAAATACATCTACACGTGGAACTGCTCCTACAGAACACCCACTGAACGCTGGCAGAAGACGTCAGACCTCCCAAACGGCAAGAAAATCCCCACGTACTTGGGTAGGGTAAAAGAAAAAAGAAATAACAGAGACAAAAGAATAGGGATGGGACCTGCGCCAGTGGGAGGGAGCCGTGAAGGAGGAAAGGTTTCCAGGCACTAGGAAGCCCCTTTGTGGGCAGAGACTGTGGGTGGCAGAGGGGGGAAGCTTCGGAGCCGCGGAGGAGAGCACAGCCACAGGGGTGCGGAGGGCAAAGCGGAGAGACTCCCGCACAGAGGCTCGGCGCCAACCAGCACTCACCAGCCCGAGAGGCTTGTCTGCTCACCCGCCGGGGTGGGCGGGGGCTGGGAGCTGAGGCTCGGGCTTTGGTGCTAGCAGGGAGGGAGTCCGGGGAAAAGTCTGCAGCTGCCGAAGAGGCAAGAGACTTTATCTTGCCTCTTTGTTTCACAGCGCGCAAGGAGAGGGGATTCAGAGCGCTGCCTAAACGAAATCCAGAGACGGGTGCGAGCCGCGGCTATCAGTGCGGATCCCACAGCAACAGGGGCGCAGAGGGAAAAATGGAGAGATTCCCGCACAGAGGCTCAGCGCTGAGCAGCGCTTACCAGCCCGAGAGGCTTGTCTGCTCACCCGCTGGGGCGGGCGGGGCTGGGAGCTGAGGCGCGGACTTCGGTCGGATCGCAGGGAGAGGACTGGGGTTGGCGGCGTGAACACAGCCTGAAGGGGTTGGCGTGCCGCGGCGAGCCGGGAGTGAGCCAGAGAGGAGGTCTGCAGCCGCCGAGGAGGCAAGAGACTTTTTCTTGCCTCTTTGTTTCACGGCATGCAAGGAGAGGGGATTCAGAGCGCCGCCTAGACGAACTCCAGAGGCGGGCGTGAGCCGCGGCTAACAGCATGGACCCCAGAGACGGGCACGAGCCGCGGCCATCAGCGCGGACCCCAGAGACTGGTAGGAAACGCTAAGGCTGCTGCTGCTGCCACCAAGAAGCCTGTGTGCGAGCACAGGTCACTCTCCACACTGCCCCTCCCGGGAGCCGGTGCAGCTCGCCACTGCCAGGCTCCCGTGATCCGGGGACAACTTCCCCGGGAGAACACAAGGCGCACCTCGGGCTGCTGCAACGTCACGACGCCTCTGACGCCGCAGGCTCGCCCCGCCTCCTCTGTACCGCTCCCTCCCCCGGCCTGAGTGAGTCAGAGCCCCCGAAGCAGCTGCTCCTTTAACCCCGTTCTGTCTGGGCAGGGAACGGACGCCCTCAGGCGACCTACATGCAGAGGCGGGTCCACATCCAAAGCTGAACCCCGGGAGCTGTACGAACAAAGAAGAGAAAGGGAAATCTCTCCCAGCAGCCTCAGAACCAGCGGATTAAAGCTCCACAAACAACCTGATGTGCCTGCATCTGTTGAATACCTGAATAGACAACGAATCACCCCAAATTCAGGAGGTGGACTTGGGAGCAGGATATATTAATTTTTCCCCTTTTCCTTTATTGTGAGTGTATATGTGTATGCTCCTGGGTGAGATTTTGTCTGTATAGCTTTGCTTTCACCATTAGTCCTAGGGTTAGGTCCATCCGTTTGTTGTTCTTGTTTTTTTTTTTTTTTTACTTAAAAAATTTTTTTTCTTAATAAATGTTTTCTTAATAATTTTTTCCTTATTTTCTATTTTTGGAAATTAAAAAAAAAATTTTAATAAGTTTTTTCATATTTTTTATTTTAAAAAATTAAAAAAATTTTTTTCTTAATAAATTTTCTCTTAATTTTTTTCTTACATTTTATTATAAAAATATCAATAAATCTATGTTTAAAAATTAAAAAAAAAATTTCTTAATAAATTTATTCTTAATATTTTTTTTTCTTATTTTTTATTATAATAGCTTTATTTTATTTTATTTTATCCTCTTTCTTTCTTTCTTTCTATTTTTTTTTCTCCCTTTTATTCTGAGCTGTGTGGATGAAAGGCTCTTGGTGCTCCAGCCAGGCATCAGGGCTGTGCCTCTGAGGTGGGAGAGCCAACTTCAGGACACTGGTCCACAAGAGACCTCCCAGCTCCATGTAAAACCAAACAGCGAAAATCTCTCAGAGATCTCCATCTCAACATCAAGACCCAGCTTCACTCAACGACCAGCAAGCTACAGTGCTGGACACCCTATGCCAAACAACTAGCAAGACAGGAACACAGCCCCATCCATTAGGAGAGAGGCTGCCTAAAATCATAATAAGGCCACAGACACCCCAAAACACACCACCAGACGTGGACGTGCCCACCAGAAAGACAAGATAGAACCTCATCCACCAGAACACAGGCACTAGTCCCCTACACCAGGAAGCCTACACAACCCACTGAACCAACCTTAGCCACTGGGAACAGATACCAAAAACAACGGGAACTACGAACCTGCAGCCTGTGAAAAGGAGACCCCAAACACAGTAAGATAAGCAAAATGAGACGACAGAAAAACACACAGCAGATGAAGGAGCAGGGTCAAAACACACCAGACCTAACAAATGAAGAGGAAATAGGTAGTCTACCTGAAAAAGAGTTCAGAAAAATGATAGCAAGGATGATCCAAAATCTTGGAAATAGAATAGACAAAATGCAAGAAACATTTAACAAGGACGTAGAAGAACTAAAGAGGAACCAAGCAATGATGAAAAACACAATAAATGAAATTAAAAATACTCTAGATGTGATCAATAGCAGAATAACTGAGGCAGAAGAACGGATAAGTGACCTGGAAGATAAAACAGTGGAAATAACTAGTGCAGAGCAGGATAAAGAAAAAAGAATGAAAAGAACTGAGGACAGTCTCAGAGACCTCTGGGACAATGTTAAACGCAGCAACATTCGAATTATAGGGGTCCCAGAAGAAGAAGAGAAAAAGAAAGAGACTGAGAAAATATTTGAACAGATTATAGTTGAAAACTTCCCTAATGTGGGAAAGGAAATAGTTAATCAAGTCCTGGAAGCACAGAGAGTCCCATACAGGATAAATCCAAGGAGAAACACGCCAAGACACATATTAATCAAACTGTCAAAAATTAAATATAAAGAAAACACATTAGGAGAGTAGGGGCAAGATGGCGGAAGAGTAAGACGCAGAGATCACCTTCCTTCCCACAGATACAGTAGAAATACATCTACACGTGGAACTGCTCCTACAGAACACCCACTGAACGCTGGCAGAAGACGTCAGACCTCCCAAACGGCAAGAAAATCCCCACGTACTTGGGTAGGGTAAAAGAAAAAAGAAATAACAGAGACAAAAGAATAGGGATGGGACCTGCGCCAGTGGGAGGGAGCCGTGAAGGAGGAAAGGTTTCCAGGCACTAGGAAGCCCCTTTGTGGGCAGAGACTGTGGGTGGCAGAGGGGGGAAGCTTCGGAGCCGCGGAGGAGAGCACAGCCACAGGGGTGCGGAGGGCAAAGCGGAGAGACTCCCGCACAGAGGCTCGGCGCCAACCAGCACTCACCAGCCCGAGAGGCTTGTCTGCTCACCCGCCGGGGTGGGCGGGGGCTGGGAGCTGAGGCTCGGGCTTTGGTGCTAGCAGGGAGGGAGTCCGGGGAAAAGTCTGCAGCTGCCGAAGAGGCAAGAGACTTTATCTTGCCTCTTTGTTTCACAGCGCGCAAGGAGAGGGGATTCAGAGCGCTGCCTAAACGAAATCCAGAGACGGGTGCGAGCCGCGGCTATCAGTGCGGATCCCACAGCAACAGGGGCGCAGAGGGAAAAATGGAGAGATTCCCGCACAGAGGCTCAGCGCTGAGCAGCGCTTACCAGCCCGAGAGGCTTGTCTGCTCACCCGCTGGGGCGGGCGGGGCTGGGAGCTGAGGCGCGGACTTCGGTCGGATCGCAGGGAGAGGACTGGGGTTGGCGGCGTGAACACAGCCTGAAGGGGTTGGCGTGCCGCGGCGAGCCGGGAGGGAGCCAGAGAGGAGGTCTGCAGCCGCCGAGGAGGCAAGAGACTTTTTCTTGCCTCTTTGTTTCACGGCGTGCAAGGAGAGGGGATTCAGAGCGCCGCCTAGACGAACTCCAGAGGCGGGCGTGAGCCGCGGCTAACAGCATGGACCCCAGAGACGGGCACGAGCCGCGGCCATCAGCGCGGACCCCAGAGACTGGTAGGAAACGCTAAGGCTGCTGCTGCTGCCACCAAGAAGCCTGTGTGCGAGCACAGGTCACTCTCCACACTGCCCCTCCCGGGAGCCGGTGCAGCTCGCCACTGCCAGGCTCCCGTGATCCGGGGACAACTTCCCCGGGAGAACACAAGGCGCACCTCGGGCTGCTGCAACGTCACGACGCCTCTGACGCCGCAGGCTCGCCCCGCCTCCTCTGTACCGCTCCCTCCCCCGGCCTGAGTGAGTCAGAGCCCCCGAAGCAGCTGCTCCTTTAACCCCGTTCTGTCTGGGCAGGGAACGGACGCCCTCAGGCGACCTACATGCAGAGGCGGGTCCACATCCAAAGCTGAACCCCGGGAGCTGTACGAACAAAGAAGAGAAAGGGAAATCTCTCCCAGCAGCCTCAGAAGCAGCGGATTAAAGCTCCACAAACAACCTGATGTGCCTGCATCTGTTGAATACCTGAATAGACAACGAATCACCCCAAATTCAGGAGGTGGACTTGGGAGCAGGATATATTAATTTTTCCCCTTTTCCTTTATTGTGAGTGTATATGTGTATGCTCCTGGGTGAGATTTTGTCTGTATAGCTTTGCTTTCACCATTAGTCCTAGGGTTAGGTCCATCCGTTTGTTGTTCTTGTTTTTTTTTTTTTTTTACTTAAAAAATTTTTTTTCTTAATAAATGTTTTCTTAATAATTTTTTCCTTATTTTCTATTTTTGGAAATTAAAAAAAAAATTTTAATAAGTTTTTTCATATTTTTTATTTTAAAAAATTAAAAAAATTTTTTTCTTAATAAATTTTCTCTTAATAATTTTTTTCTTACATTTTATTATAAAAATATCAATAAATCTATGTTTAAAAATTAAAAAAAAATTTTCTTAATAAATTTATTCTTAATATTTTTTTTTCTTATTTTTTATTATAATAGCTTTATTTTATTTTATTTTATCCTCTTTCTTTCTTTCTTTCTATTTTTTTTTCTCCCTTTTATTCTGAGCTGTGTGGATGAAAGGCTCTTGGTGCTCCAGCCAGGCATCAGGGCTGTGCCTCTGAGGTGGGAGAGCCAACTTCAGGACACTGGTCCACAAGAGACCTCCCAGCTCCATGTAAAACCAAACAGCGAAAATCTCTCAGAGATCTCCATCTCAACATCAAGACCCAGCTTCACTCAACGACCAGCAAGCTACAGTGCTGGACACCCTATGCCAAACAACTAGCAAGACAGGAACACAGCCCCATCCATTAGGAGAGAGGCTGCCTAAAATCATAATAAGGCCACAGACACCCCAAAACACACCACCAGACGTGGACGTGCCCACCAGAAAGACAAGATAGAACCTCATCCACCAGAACACAGGCACTAGTCCCCTACACCAGGAAGCCTACACAACCCACTGAACCAACCTTAGCCACTGGGAACAGATACCAAAAACAACGGGAACTACGAACCTGCAGCCTGTGAAAAGGAGACCCCAAACACAGTAAGATAAGCAAAATGAGACGACAGAAAAACACACAGCAGATGAAGGAGCAGGGTCAAAACACACCAGACCTAACAAATGAAGAGGAAATAGGTAGTCTACCTGAAAAAGAGTTCAGAATAATGATAGCAAGGATGATCCAAAATCTTGGAAATAGAATAGACAAAATGCAAGAAACATTTAACAAGGACGTAGAAGAACTAAAGAGGAACCAAGCAATGATGAAAAACACAATAAATGAAATTAAAAATACTCTAGATGTGATCAATAGCAGAATAACTGAGGCAGAAGAACGGATAAGTGACCTGGAAGATAAAACAGTGGAAATAACTAGTGCAGAGCAGGATAAAGAAAAAAGAATGAAAAGAACTGAGGACAGTCTCAGAGACCTCTGGGACAATGTTAAACGCAGCAACATTCGAATTATAGGGGTCCCAGAAGAAGAAGAGAAAAAGAAAGAGACTGAGAAAATATTTGAACAGATTATAGTTGAAAACTTCCCTAATGTGGGAAAGGAAATAGTTAATCAAGTCCTGGAAGCACAGAGAGTCCCATACAGGATAAATCCAAGGAGAAACACGCCAAGACACATATTAATCAAACTGTCAAAAATTAAATATAAAGAAAACACATTAGGAGAGTAGGGGCAAGATGGCGGAAGAGTAAGACGCAGAGATCACCTTCCTTCCCACAGATACAGTAGAAATACATCTACACGTGGAACTGCTCCTACAGAACACCCACTGAACGCTGGCAGAAGACGTCAGACCTCCCAAACGGCAAGAAAATCCCCACGTACTTGGGTAGGGTAAAAGAAAAAAGAAATAACAGAGACAAAAGAATAGGGATGGGACCTGCGCCAGTGGGAGGGAGCCGTGAAGGAGGAAAGGTTTCCAGGCACTAGGAAGCCCCTTTGTGGGCAGAGACTGTGGGTGGCAGAGGGGGGAAGCTTCGGAGCCGCGGAGGAGAGCACAGCCACAGGGGTGCGGAGGGCAAAGCGGAGAGACTCCCGCACAGAGGCTCGGCGCCAACCAGCACTCACCAGCCCGAGAGGCTTGTCTGCTCACCCGCCGGGGTGGGCGGGGGCTGGGAGCTGAGGCTCGGGCTTTGGTGCTAGCAGGGAGGGAGTCCGGGGAAAAGTCTGCAGCTGCCGAAGAGGCAAGAGACTTTATCTTGCCTCTTTGTTTCACAGCGCGCAAGGAGAGGGGATTCAGAGCGCTGCCTAAACGAAATCCAGAGACGGGTGCGAGCCGCGGCTATCAGTGCGGATCCCACAGCAACAGGGGCGCAGAGGGAAAAATGGAGAGATTCCCGCACAGAGGCTCAGCGCTGAGCAGCGCTTACCAGCCCGAGAGGCTTGTCTGCTCACCCGCTGGGGCGGGCGGGGCTGGGAGCTGAGGCGCGGACTTCGGTCGGATCGCAGGGAGAGGACTGGGGTTGGCGGCGTGAACACAGCCTGAAGGGGTTGGCGTGCCGTGGCGAGCCGGGAGGGAGCCAGAGAGGAGGTCTGCAGCCGCCGAGGAGGCAAGAGACTTTTTCTTGCCTCTTTGTTTCACGGCGTGCAAGGAGAGGGGATTCAGAGCGCCGCCTAGACGAACTCCAGAGGCGGGCGTGAGCCGCGGCTAACAGCATGGACCCCAGAGACGGGCACGAGCCGCGGCCATCAGCGCGGACCCCAGAGACTGGTAGGAAACGCTAAGGCTGCTGCTGCTGCCACCAAGAAGCCTGTGTGCGAGCACAGGTCACTCTCCACACTGCCCCTCCCGGGAGCCGGTGCAGCTCACCACTGCCAGGCTCCCGTGATCCGGGGACAACTTCCCCGGGAGAACACAAGGCGCACCTCGGGCTGCTGCAACGTCACGACGCCTCTGACGCCGCAGGCTCGCCCCGCCTCCTCTGTACCGCTCCCTCCCCCGGCCTGAGTGAGTCAGAGCCCCCGAAGCAGCTGCTCCTTTAACCCCGTTCTGTCTGGGCAGGGAACGGACGCCCTCAGGCGACCTACATGCAGAGGCGGGTCCACATCCAAAGCTGAACCCCGGGAGCTGTACGAACAAAGAAGAGAAAGGGAAATCTCTCCCAGCAGCCTCAGAAGCAGCGGATTAAAGCTCCACAAACAACCTGATGTGCCTGCATCTGTTGAATACCTGAATAGACAACGAATCACCCCAAATTCAGGAGGTGGACTTGGGAGCAGGATATATTAATTTTTCCCCTTTTCCTTTATTGTGAGTGTATATGTGTATGCTCCTGGGTGAGATTTTGTCTGTATAGCTTTGCTTTCACCATTAGTCCTAGGGTTAGGTCCATCCGTTTGTTGTTCTTGTTTTTTTTTTTTTTTTACTTAAAAAATTTTTTTTCTTAATAAATGTTTTCTTAATAATTTTTTCCTTATTTTCTATTTTTGGAAATTAAAAAAAAATTTTAATAAGTTTTTTCATATTTTTTATTTTAAAAAATTAAAAAAATTTTTTCTTAATAAATTTTCTCTTAATAATTTTTTTCTTACATTTTATTATAAAAATATCAATAAATCTATGTTTAAAAATTAAAAAAAAATTTTCTTAATAAATTTATTCTTAATATTTTTTTTTCTTATTTTTTATTATAATAGCTTTATTTTATTTTATTTTATCCTCTTTCTTTCTTTCTTTCTATTTTTTTTTCTCCCTTTTATTCTGAGCTGTGTGGATGAAAGGCTCTTGGTGCTCCAGCCAGGCATCAGGGCTGTGCCTCTGAGGTGGGAGAGCCAACTTCAGGACACTGGTCCACAAGAGACCTCCCAGCTCCATGTAAAACCAAACAGCGAAAATCTCTCAGAGATCTCCATCTCAACATCAAGACCCAGCTTCACTCAACGACCAGCAAGCTACAGTGCTGGACACCCTATGCCAAACAACTAGCAAGACAGGAACACAGCCCCATCCATTAGGAGAGAGGCTGCCTAAAATCATAATAAGGCCACAGACACCCCAAAACACACCACCAGACGTGGACGTGCCCACCAGAAAGACAAGATAGAACCTCATCCACCAGAACACAGGCACTAGTCCCCTACACCAGGAAGCCTACACAACCCACTGAACCAACCTTAGCCACTGGGAACAGATACCAAAAACAACGGGAACTACGAACCTGCAGCCTGTGAAAAGGAGACCCCAAACACAGTAAGATAAGCAAAATGAGACGACAGAAAAACACACAGCAGATGAAGGAGCAGGGTCAAAACACACCAGACCTAACAAATGAAGAGGAAATAGGTAGTCTACCTGAAAAAGAGTTCAGAATAATGATAGCAAGGATGATCCAAAATCTTGGAAATAGAATAGACAAAATGCAAGAAACATTTAACAAGGACGTAGAAGAACTAAAGAGGAACCAAGCAATGATGAAAAACACAATAAATGAAATTAAAAATACTCTAGCTGTGATCAATAGCAGAATAACTGAGGCAGAAGAACGGATAAGTGACCTGGAAGATAAAACAGTGGAAATAACTAGTGCAGAGCAGGATAAAGAAAAAAGAATGAAAAGAACTGAGGACAGTCTCAGAGACCTCTGGGACAATGTTAAACGCAGCAACATTCGAATTATAGGGGTCCCAGAAGAAGAAGAGAAAAAGAAAGAGACTGAGAAAATATTTGAACAGATTATAGTTGAAAACTTCCCTAATGTGGGAAAGGAAATAGTTAATCAAGTCCTGGAAGCACAGAGAGTCCCATACAGGATAAATCCAAGGAGAAACACGCCAAGACACATATTAATCAAACTGTCAAAAATTAAATATAAAGAAAACACATTAGGAGAGTAGGGGCAAGATGGCGGAAGAGTAAGACGCAGAGATCACCTTCCTTCCCACAGATACAGTAGAAATACATCTACACGTGGAACTGCTCCTACAGAACACCCACTGAACGCTGGCAGAAGACGTCAGACCTCCCAAACGGCAAGAAAATCCCCACGTACTTGGGTAGGGTAAAAGAAAAAAGAAATAACAGAGACAAAAGAATAGGGATGGGACCTGCGCCAGTGGGAGGGAGCCGTGAAGGAGGAAAGGTTTCCAGGCACTAGGAAGCCCCTTTGTGGGCAGAGACTGTGGGTGGCAGAGGGGGGAAGCTTCGGAGCCGCGGAGGAGAGCACAGCCACAGGGGTGCGGAGGGCAAAGCGGAGAGACTCCCGCACAGAGGCTCGGCGCCAACCAGCACTCACCAGCCCGAGAGGCTTGTCTGCTCACCCGCCGGGGTGGGCGGGGGCTGGGAGCTGAGGCTCGGGCTTTGGTGCTAGCAGGGAGGGAGTCCGGGGAAAAGTCTGCAGCTGCCGAAGAGGCAAGAGACTTTATCTTGCCTCTTTGTTTCACAGCGCGCAAGGAGAGGGGATTCAGAGCGCTGCCTAAACGAAATCCAGAGACGGGTGCGAGCCGCGGCTATCAGTGCGGATCCCACAGCAACAGGGGCGCAGAGGGAAAAATGGAGAGATTCCCGCACAGAGGCTCAGCGCTGAGCAGCGCTTACCAGCCCGAGAGGCTTGTCTGCTCACCCGCTGGGGCGGGCGGGGCTGGGAGCTGAGGCGCGGACTTCGGTCGGATCGCAGGGAGAGGACTGGGGTTGGCGGCGTGAACACAGCCTGAAGGGGTTGGCGTGCCGCGGCGAGCCGGGAGTGAGCCAGAGAGGAGGTCTGCAGCCGCCGAGGAGGCAAGAGACTTTTTCTTGCCTCTTTGTTTCACGGCATGCAAGGAGAGGGGATTCAGAGCGCCGCCTAGACGAACTCCAGAGGCGGGCGTGAGCCGCGGCTAACAGCATGGACCCCAGAGACGGGCACGAGCCGCGGCCATCAGCGCGGACCCCAGAGACTGGTAGGAAACGCTAAGGCTGCTGCTGCTGCCACCAAGAAGCCTGTGTGCGAGCACAGGTCACTCTCCACACTGCCCCTCCCGGGAGCCGGTGCAGCTCGCCACTGCCAGGCTCCCGTGATCCGGGGACAACTTCCCCGGGAGAACACAAGGCGCACCTCGGGCTGCTGCAACGTCACGACGCCTCTGACGCCGCAGGCTCGCCCCGCCTCCTCTGTACCGCTCCCTCCCCCGGCCTGAGTGAGTCAGAGCCCCCGAAGCAGCTGCTCCTTTAACCCCGTTCTGTCTGGGCAGGGAACGGACGCCCTCAGGCGACCTACATGCAGAGGCGGGTCCACATCCAAAGCTGAACCCCGGGAGCTGTACGAACAAAGAAGAGAAAGGGAAATCTCTCCCAGCAGCCTCAGAAGCAGCGGATTAAAGCTCCACAAACAACCTGATGTGCCTGCATCTGTTGAATACCTGAATAGACAACGAATCACCCCAAATTCAGGAGGTGGACTTGGGAGCAGGATATATTAATTTTTCCCCTTTTCCTTTATTGTGAGTGTATATGTGTATGCTCCTGGGTGAGATTTTGTCTGTATAGCTTTGCTTTCACCATTAGTCCTAGGGTTAGGTCCATCCGTTTGTTGTTCTTGTTTTTTTTTTTTTTTTACTTAAAAAATTTTTTTTCTTAATAAATGTTTTCTTAATAATTTTTTCCTTATTTTCTATTTTTGGAAATTAAAAAAAAAATTTTAATAAGTTTTTTCATATTTTTTATTTTAAAAAATTAAAAAAATTTTTTTCTTAATAAATTTTCTCTTAATTTTTTTCTTACATTTTATTATAAAAATATCAATAAATCTATGTTTAAAAATTAAAAAAAAAATTTCTTAATAAATTTATTCTTAATATTTTTTTTTCTTATTTTTTATTATAATAGCTTTATTTTATTTTATTTTATCCTCTTTCTTTCTTTCTTTCTATTTTTTTTTCTCCCTTTTATTCTGAGCTGTGTGGATGAAAGGCTCTTGGTGCTCCAGCCAGGCATCAGGGCTGTGCCTCTGAGGTGGGAGAGCCAACTTCAGGACACTGGTCCACAAGAGACCTCCCAGCTCCATGTAAAACCAAACAGCGAAAATCTCTCAGAGATCTCCATCTCAACATCAAGACCCAGCTTCACTCAACGACCAGCAAGCTACAGTGCTGGACACCCTATGCCAAACAACTAGCAAGACAGGAACACAGCCCCATCCATTAGGAGAGAGGCTGCCTAAAATCATAATAAGGCCACAGACACCCCAAAACACACCACCAGACGTGGACGTGCCCACCAGAAAGACAAGATAGAACCTCATCCACCAGAACACAGGCACTAGTCCCCTACACCAGGAAGCCTACACAACCCACTGAACCAACCTTAGCCACTGGGAACAGATACCAAAAACAACGGGAACTACGAACCTGCAGCCTGTGAAAAGGAGACCCCAAACACAGTAAGATAAGCAAAATGAGACGACAGAAAAACACACAGCAGATGAAGGAGCAGGGTCAAAACACACCAGACCTAACAAATGAAGAGGAAATAGGTAGTCTACCTGAAAAAGAGTTCAGAAAAATGATAGCAAGGATGATCCAAAATCTTGGAAATAGAATAGACAAAATGCAAGAAACATTTAACAAGGACGTAGAAGAACTAAAGAGGAACCAAGCAATGATGAAAAACACAATAAATGAAATTAAAAATACTCTAGATGTGATCAATAGCAGAATAACTGAGGCAGAAGAACGGATAAGTGACCTGGAAGATAAAACAGTGGAAATAACTAGTGCAGAGCAGGATAAAGAAAAAAGAATGAAAAGAACTGAGGACAGTCTCAGAGACCTCTGGGACAATGTTAAACGCAGCAACATTCGAATTATAGGGGTCCCAGAAGAAGAAGAGAAAAAGAAAGAGACTGAGAAAATATTTGAACAGATTATAGTTGAAAACTTCCCTAATGTGGGAAAGGAAATAGTTAATCAAGTCCTGGAAGCACAGAGAGTCCCATACAGGATAAATCCAAGGAGAAACACGCCAAGACACATATTAATCAAACTGTCAAAAATTAAATATAAAGAAAACACATTAGGAGAGTAGGGGCAAGATGGCGGAAGAGTAAGACGCAGAGATCACCTTCCTTCCCACAGATACAGTAGAAATACATCTACACGTGGAACTGCTCCTACAGAACACCCACTGAACGCTGGCAGAAGACGTCAGACCTCCCAAACGGCAAGAAAATCCCCACGTACTTGGGTAGGGTAAAAGAAAAAAGAAATAACAGAGACAAAAGAATAGGGATGGGACCTGCGCCAGTGGGAGGGAGCCGTGAAGGAGGAAAGGTTTCCAGGCACTAGGAAGCCCCTTTGTGGGCAGAGACTGTGGGTGGCAGAGGGGGGAAGCTTCGGAGCCGCGGAGGAGAGCACAGCCACAGGGGTGCGGAGGGCAAAGCGGAGAGACTCCCGCACAGAGGCTCGGCGCCAACCAGCACTCACCAGCCCGAGAGGCTTGTCTGCTCACCCGCCGGGGTGGGCGGGGGCTGGGAGCTGAGGCTCGGGCTTTGGTGCTAGCAGGGAGGGAGTCCGGGGAAAAGTCTGCAGCTGCCGAAGAGGCAAGAGACTTTATCTTGCCTCTTTGTTTCACAGCGCGCAAGGAGAGGGGATTCAGAGCGCTGCCTAAACGAAATCCAGAGACGGGTGCGAGCCGCGGCTATCAGTGCGGATCCCACAGCAACAGGGGCGCAGAGGGAAAAATGGAGAGATTCCCGCACAGAGGCTCAGCGCTGAGCAGCGCTTACCAGCCCGAGAGGCTTGTCTGCTCACCCGCTGGGGCGGGCGGGGCTGGGAGCTGAGGCGCGGACTTCGGTCGGATCGCAGGGAGAGGACTGGGGTTGGCGGCGTGAACACAGCCTGAAGGGGTTGGCGTGCCGCGGCGAGCCGGGAGGGAGCCAGAGAGGAGGTCTGCAGCCGCCGAGGAGGCAAGAGACTTTTTCTTGCCTCTTTGTTTCACGGCGTGCAAGGAGAGGGGATTCAGAGCGCCGCCTAGACGAACTCCAGAGGCGGGCGTGAGCCGCGGCTAACAGCATGGACCCCAGAGACGGGCACGAGCCGCGGCCATCAGCGCGGACCCCAGAGACTGGTAGGAAACGCTAAGGCTGCTGCTGCTGCCACCAAGAAGCCTGTGTGCGAGCACAGGTCACTCTCCACACTGCCCCTCCCGGGAGCCGGTGCAGCTCGCCACTGCCAGGCTCCCGTGATCCGGGGACAACTTCCCCGGGAGAACACAAGGCGCACCTCGGGCTGCTGCAACGTCACGACGCCTCTGACGCCGCAGGCTCGCCCCGCCTCCTCTGTACCGCTCCCTCCCCCGGCCTGAGTGAGTCAGAGCCCCCGAAGCAGCTGCTCCTTTAACCCCGTTCTGTCTGGGCAGGGAACGGACGCCCTCAGGCGACCTACATGCAGAGGCGGGTCCACATCCAAAGCTGAACCCCGGGAGCTGTACGAACAAAGAAGAGAAAGGGAAATCTCTCCCAGCAGCCTCAGAAGCAGCGGATTAAAGCTCCACAAACAACCTGATGTGCCTGCATCTGTTGAATACCTGAATAGACAACGAATCACCCCAAATTCAGGAGGTGGACTTGGGAGCAGGATATATTAATTTTTCCCCTTTTCCTTTATTGTGAGTGTATATGTGTATGCTCCTGGGTGAGATTTTGTCTGTATAGCTTTGCTTTCACCATTAGTCCTAGGGTTAGGTCCATCCGTTTGTTGTTCTTGTTTTTTTTTTTTTTTTACTTAAAAAATTTTTTTTCTTAATAAATGTTTTCTTAATAATTTTTTCCTTATTTTCTATTTTTGGAAATTAAAAAAAAATTTTAATAAGTTTTTTCATATTTTTTATTTTAAAAAATTAAAAAAATTTTTTCTTAATAAATTTTCTCTTAATAATTTTTTTCTTACATTTTATTATAAAAATATCAATAAATCTATGTTTAAAAATTAAAAAAAAAATTTCTTAATAAATTTATTCTTAATATTTTTTTTCTTATTTTTTATTATAATAGCTTTATTTTATTTTATTTTATCCTCTTTCTTTCTTTCTTTCTATTTTTATTTCTCCCTTTTATTCTGAGCTGTGTGGATGAAAGGCTCTTGGTGCTCCAGCCAGGCATCAGGGCTGTGCCTCTGAGGTGGGAGAGCCAACTTCAGGACACTGGTCCACAAGAGACCTCCCAGCTCCATGTAAAACCAAACAGCGAAAATCTCTCAGAGATCTCCATCTCAACATCAAGACCCAGCTTCACTCAACGACCAGCAAGCTACAGTGCTGGACACCCTATGCCAAACAACTAGCAAGACAGGAACACAGCCCCATCCATTAGGAGAGAGGCTGCCTAAAATCATAATAAGGCCACAGACACCCCAAAACACACCACCAGACGTGGACGTGCCCACCAGAAAGACAAGATAGAACCTCATCCACCAGAACACAGGCACTAGTCCCCTACACCAGGAAGCCTACACAACCCACTGAACCAACCTTAGCCACTGGGAACAGATACCAAAAACAACGGGAACTACGAACCTGCAGCCTGTGAAAAGGAGACCCCAAACACAGTAAGATAAGCAAAATGAGACGACAGAAAAACACACAGCAGATGAAGGAGCAGGGTCAAAACACACCAGACCTAACAAATGAAGAGGAAATAGGTAGTCTACCTGAAAAAGAGTTCAGAATAATGATAGCAAGGATGATCCAAAATCTTGGAAATAGAATAGACAAAATGCAAGAAACATTTAACAAGGACGTAGAAGAACTAAAGAGGAACCAAGCAATGATGAAAAACACAATAAATGAAATTAAAAATACTCTAGATGTGATCAATAGCAGAATAACTGAGGCAGAAGAACGGATAAGTGACCTGGAAGATAAAACAGTGGAAATAACTAGTGCAGAGCAGGATAAAGAAAAAAGAATGAAAAGAACTGAGGACAGTCTCAGAGACCTCTGGGACAATGTTAAACGCAGCAACATTCGAATTATAGGGGTCCCAGAAGAAGAAGAGAAAAAGAAAGAGACTGAGAAAATATTTGAACAGATTATAGTTGAAAACTTCCCTAATGTGGGAAAGGAAATAGTTAATCAAGTCCTGGAAGCACAGAGAGTCCCATACAGGATAAATCCAAGGAGAAACACGCCAAGACACATATTAATCAAACTGTCAAAAATTAAATATAAAGAAAACACATTAGGAGAGTAGGGGCAAGATGGCGGAAGAGTAAGACGCAGAGATCACCTTCCTTCCCACAGATACAGTAGAAATACATCTACACGTGGAACTGCTCCTACAGAACACCCACTGAACGCTGGCAGAAGACGTCAGACCTCCCAAACGGCAAGAAAATCCCCACGTACTTGGGTAGGGTAAAAGAAAAAAGAAATAACAGAGACAAAAGAATAGGGATGGGACCTGCGCCAGTGGGAGGGAGCCGTGAAGGAGGAAAGGTTTCCAGGCACTAGGAAGCCCCTTTGTGGGCAGAGACTGTGGGTGGCAGAGGGGGGAAGCTTCGGAGCCGCGGAGGAGAGCACAGCCACAGGGGTGCGGAGGGCAAAGCGGAGAGACTCCCGCACAGAGGCTCGGCGCCAACCAGCACTCACCAGCCCGAGAGGCTTGTCTGCTCACCCGCCGGGGTGGGCGGGGGCTGGGAGCTGAGGCTCGGGCTTTGGTGCTAGCAGGGAGGGAGTCCGGGGAAAAGTCTGCAGCTGCCGAAGAGGCAAGAGACTTTATCTTGCCTCTTTGTTTCACAGCGCGCAAGGAGAGGGGATTCAGAGCGCTGCCTAAACGAAATCCAGAGACGGGTGCGAGCCGCGGCTATCAGTGCGGATCCCACAGCAACAGGGGCGCAGAGGGAAAAATGGAGAGATTCCCGCACAGAGGCTCAGCGCTGAGCAGCGCTTACCAGCCCGAGAGGCTTGTCTGCTCACCCGCTGGGGCGGGCGGGGCTGGGAGCTGAGGCGCGGACTTCGGTCGGATCGCAGGGAGAGGACTGGGGTTGGCGGCGTGAACACAGCCTGAAGGGGTTGGCGTGCCGCGGCGAGCCGGGAGGGAGCCAGAGAGGAGGTCTGCAGCCGCCGAGGAGGCAAGAGACTTTTTCTTGCCTCTTTGTTTCACGGCGTGCAAGGAGAGGGGATTCAGAGCGCCGCCTAGACGAACTCCAGAGGCGGGCGTGAGCCGCGGCTAACAGCATGGACCCCAGAGACGGGCACGAGCCGCGGCCATCAGCGCGGACCCCAGAGACTGGTAGGAAACGCTAAGGCTGCTGCTGCTGCCACCAAGAAGCCTGTGTGCGAGCACAGGTCACTCTCCACACTGCCCCTCCCGGGAGCCGGTGCAGCTCACCACTGCCAGGCTCCCGTGATCCGGGGACAACTTCCCCGGGAGAACACAAGGCGCACCTCGGGCTGCTGCAACGTCACGACGCCTCTGACGCCGCAGGCTCGCCCCGCCTCCTCTGTACCGCTCCCTCCCCCGGCCTGAGTGAGTCAGAGCCCCCGAAGCAGCTGCTCCTTTAACCCCGTTCTGTCTGGGCAGGGAACGGACGCCCTCAGGCGACCTACATGCAGAGGCGGGTCCACATCCAAAGCTGAACCCCAGGAGCTGTACGAACAAAGAAGAGAAAGGGAAATCTCTCCCAGCAGCCTCAGAAGCAGCGGATTAAAGCTCCACAAACAACCTGATGTGCCTGCATCTGTTGAATACCTGAATAGACAACGAATCACCCCAAATTCAGGAGGTGGACTTGGGAGCAGGATATATTAATTTTTCCCCTTTTCCTTTATTGTGAGTGTATATGTGTATGCTCCTGGGTGAGATTTTGTCTGTATAGCTTTGCTTTCACCATTAGTCCTAGGGTTAGGTCCATCCGTTTGTTGTTCTTGTTTTTTTTTTTTTTTTACTTAAAAAATTTTTTTTCTTAATAAATGTTTTCTTAATAATTTTTTCCTTATTTTCTATTTTTGGAAATTAAAAAAAAAATTTTAATAAGTTTTTTCATATTTTTTATTTTAAAAAATTAAAAAAAATTTTTTCTTAATAAATTTTCTCTTAATAATTTTTTTCTTACATTTTATTATAAAAATATCAATAAATCTATGTTTAAAAATTAAAAAAAATTTTCTTAATAAATTTATTCTTAATATTTTTTTTTCTTATTTTTTATTATAATAGCTTTATTTTATTTTATTTTATCCTCTTTCTTTCTTTCTTTCTATTTTTTTTTCTCCCTTTTATTCTGAGCTGTGTGGATGAAAGGCTCTTGGTGCTCCAGCCAGGCATCAGGGCTGTGCCTCTGAGGTGGGAGAGCCAACTTCAGGACACTGGTCCACAAGAGACCTCCCAGCTCCATGTAAAACCAAACAGCGAAAATCTCTCAGAGATCTCCATCTCAACATCAAGACCCAGCTTCACTCAACGACCAGCAAGCTACAGTGCTGGACACCCTATGCCAAACAACTAGCAAGACAGGAACACAGCCCCATCCATTAGGAGAGAGGCTGCCTAAAATCATAATAAGGCCACAGACACCCCAAAACACACCACCAGACGTGGACGTGCCCACCAGAAAGACAAGATAGAACCTCATCCACCAGAACACAGGCACTAGTCCCCTACACCAGGAAGCCTACACAACCCACTGAACCAACCTTAGCCACTGGGAACAGATACCAAAAACAACGGGAACTACGAACCTGCAGCCTGTGAAAAGGAGACCCCAAACACAGTAAGATAAGCAAAATGAGACGACAGAAAAACACACAGCAGATGAAGGAGCAGGGTCAAAACACACCAGACCTAACAAATGAAGAGGAAATAGGTAGTCTACCTGAAAAAGAGTTCAGAAAAATGATAGCAAGGATGATCCAAAATCTTGGAAATAGAATAGACAAAATGCAAGAAACATTTAACAAGGACGTAGAAGAACTAAAGAGGAACCAAGCAATGATGAAAAACACAATAAATGAAATTAAAAATACTCTAGATGTGATCAATAGCAGAATAACTGAGGCAGAAGAACGGATAAGTGACCTGGAAGATAAAACAGTGGAAATAACTAGTGCAGAGCAGGATAAAGAAAAAAGAATGAAAAGAACTGAGGACAGTCTCAGAGACCTCTGGGACAATGTTAAACGCAGCAACATTCGAATTATAGGGGTCCCAGAAGAAGAAGAGAAAAAGAAAGAGACTGAGAAAATATTTGAACAGATTATAGTTGAAAACTTCCCTAATGTGGGAAAGGAAATAGTTAATCAAGTCCTGGAAGCACAGAGAGTCCCATACAGGATAAATCCAAGGAGAAACACGCCAAGACACATATTAATCAAACTGTCAAAAATTAAATATAAAGAAAACACATTAGGAGAGTAGGGGCAAGATGGCGGAAGAGTAAGACGCAGAGATCACCTTCCTTCCCACAGATACAGTAGAAATACATCTACACGTGGAACTGCTCCTACAGAACACCCACTGAACGCTGGCAGAAGACGTCAGACCTCCCAAACGGCAAGAAAATCCCCACGTACTTGGGTAGGGTAAAAGAAAAAAGAAATAACAGAGACAAAAGAATAGGGATGGGACCTGCGCCAGTGGGAGGGAGCCGTGAAGGAGGAAAGGTTTCCAGGCACTAGGAAGCCCCTTTGTGGGCAGAGACTGTGGGTGGCAGAGGGGGGAAGCTTCGGAGCCGCGGAGGAGAGCACAGCCACAGGGGTGCGGAGGGCAAAGCGGAGAGACTCCCGCACAGAGGCTCGGCGCCAACCAGCACTCACCAGCCCGAGAGGCTTGTCTGCTCACCCGCCGGGGTGGGCGGGGGCTGGGAGCTGAGGCTCGGGCTTTGGTGCTAGCAGGGAGGGAGTCCGGGGAAAAGTCTGCAGCTGCCGAAGAGGCAAGAGACTTTATCTTGCCTCTTTGTTTCACAGCGCGCAAGGAGAGGGGATTCAGAGCGCTGCCTAAACGAAATCCAGAGACGGGTGCGAGCCGCGGCTATCAGTGCGGATCCCACAGCAACAGGGGCGCAGAGGGAAAAATGGAGAGATTCCCGCACAGAGGCTCAGCGCTGAGCAGCGCTTACCAGCCCGAGAGGCTTGTCTGCTCACCCGCTGGGGCGGGCGGGGCTGGGAGCTGAGGCGCGGACTTCGGTCGGATCGCAGGGAGAGGACTGGGGTTGGCGGCGTGAACACAGCCTGAAGGGGTTGGCGTGCCGCGGCGAGCCGGGAGGGAGCCAGAGAGGAGGTCTGCAGCCGCCGAGGAGGCAAGAGACTTTTTCTTGCCTCTTTGTTTCACGGCGTGCAAGGAGAGGGGATTCAGAGCGCCGCCTAGACGAACTCCAGAGGCGGGCGTGAGCCGCGGCTAACAGCATGGACCCCAGAGACGGGCACGAGCCGCGGCCATCAGCGCGGACCCCAGAGACTGGTAGGAAACGCTAAGGCTGCTGCTGCTGCCACCAAGAAGCCTGTGTGCGAGCACAGGTCACTCTCCACACTGCCCCTCCCGGGAGCCGGTGCAGCTCGCCACTGCCAGGCTCCCGTGATCCGGGGACAACTTCCCCGGGAGAACACAAGGCGCACCTCGGGCTGCTGCAACGTCACGACGCCTCTGACGCCGCAGGCTCGCCCCGCCTCCTCTGTACCGCTCCCTCCCCCGGCCTGAGTGAGTCAGAGCCCCCGAAGCAGCTGCTCCTTTAACCCCGTTCTGTCTGGGCAGGGAACGGACGCCCTCAGGCGACCTACATGCAGAGGCGGGTCCACATCCAAAGCTGAACCCCGGGAGCTGTACGAACAAAGAAGAGAAAGGGAAATCTCTCCCAGCAGCCTCAGAAGCAGCGGATTAAAGCTCCACAAACAACCTGATGTGCCTGCATCTGTTGAATACCTGAATAGACAACGAATCACCCCAAATTCAGGAGGTGGACTTGGGAGCAGGATATATTAATTTTTCCCCTTTTCCTTTATTGTGAGTGTATATGTGTATGCTCCTGGGTGAGATTTTGTCTGTATAGCTTTGCTTTCACCATTAGTCCTAGGGTTAGGTCCATCCGTTTGTTGTTCTTGTTTTTTTTTTTTTTTTACTTAAAAAATTTTTTTTCTTAATAAATGTTTTCTTAATAATTTTTTCCTTATTTTCTATTTTTGGAAATTAAAAAAAAATTTTAATAAGTTTTTTCATATTTTTTATTTTAAAAAATTAAAAAAATTTTTTCTTAATAAATTTTCTCTTAATAATTTTTTTCTTACATTTTATTATAAAAATATCAATAAATCTATGTTTAAAAATTAAAAAAAAATTTTCTTAATAAATTTATTCTTAATATTTTTTTTTCTTATTTTTTATTATAATAGCTTTATTTTATTTTATTTTATCCTCTTTCTTTCTTTCTTTCTATTTTTTTTTCTCCCTTTTATTCTGAGCTGTGTGGATGAAAGGCTCTTGGTGCTCCAGCCAGGCATCAGGGCTGTGCCTCTGAGGTGGGAGAGCCAACTTCAGGACACTGGTCCACAAGAGACCTCCCAGCTCCATGTAAAACCAAACAGCGAAAATCTCTCAGAGATCTCCATCTCAACATCAAGACCCAGCTTCACTCAACGACCAGCAAGCTACAGTGCTGGACACCCTATGCCAAACAACTAGCAAGACAGGAACACAGCCCCATCCATTAGGAGAGAGGCTGCCTAAAATCATAATAAGGCCACAGACACCCCAAAACACACCACCAGACGTGGACGTGCCCACCAGAAAGACAAGATAGAACCTCATCCACCAGAACACAGGCACTAGTCCCCTACACCAGGAAGCCTACACAACCCACTGAACCAACCTTAGCCACTGGGAACAGATACCAAAAACAACGGGAACTACGAACCTGCAGCCTGTGAAAAGGAGACCCCAAACACAGTAAGATAAGCAAAATGAGACGACAGAAAAACACACAGCAGATGAAGGAGCAGGGTCAAAACACACCAGACCTAACAAATGAAGAGGAAATAGGTAGTCTACCTGAAAAAGAGTTCAGAATAATGATAGCAAGGATGATCCAAAATCTTGGAAATAGAATAGACAAAATGCAAGAAACATTTAACAAGGACGTAGAAGAACTAAAGAGGAACCAAGCAATGATGAAAAACACAATAAATGAAATTAAAAATACTCTAGATGTGATCAATAGCAGAATAACTGAGGCAGAAGAACGGATAAGTGACCTGGAAGATAAAACAGTGGAAATAACTAGTGCAGAGCAGGATAAAGAAAAAAGAATGAAAAGAACTGAGGACAGTCTCAGAGACCTCTGGGACAATGTTAAACGCAGCAACATTCGAATTATAGGGGTCCCAGAAGAAGAAGAGAAAAAGAAAGAGACTGAGAAAATATTTGAACAGATTATAGTTGAAAACTTCCCTAATGTGGGAAAGGAAATAGTTAATCAAGTCCTGGAAGCACAGAGAGTCCCATACAGGATAAATCCAAGGAGAAACACGCCAAGACACATATTAATCAAACTGTCAAAAATTAAATATAAAGAAAACACATTAGGAGAGTAGGGGCAAGATGGCGGAAGAGTAAGACGCAGAGATCACCTTCCTTCCCACAGATACAGTAGAAATACATCTACACGTGGAACTGCTCCTACAGAACACCCACTGAACGCTGGCAGAAGACGTCAGACCTCCCAAACGGCAAGAAAATCCCCACGTACTTGGGTAGGGTAAAAGAAAAAAGAAATAACAGAGACAAAAGAATAGGGATGGGACCTGCGCCAGTGGGAGGGAGCCGTGAAGGAGGAAAGGTTTCCAGGCACTAGGAAGCCCCTTTGTGGGCAGAGACTGTGGGTGGCAGAGGGGGGAAGCTTCGGAGCCGCGGAGGAGAGCACAGCCACAGGGGTGCGGAGGGCAAAGCGGAGAGACTCCCGCACAGAGGCTCGGCGCCAACCAGCACTCACCAGCCCGAGAGGCTTGTCTGCTCACCCGCCGGGGTGGGCGGGGGCTGGGAGCTGAGGCTCGGGCTTTGGTGCTAGCAGGGAGGGAGTCCGGGGAAAAGTCTGCAGCTGCCGAAGAGGCAAGAGACTTTATCTTGCCTCTTTGTTTCACAGCGCGCAAGGAGAGGGGATTCAGAGCGCTGCCTAAACGAAATCCAGAGACGGGTGCGAGCCGCGGCTATCAGTGCGGATCCCACAGCAACAGGGGCGCAGAGGGAAAAATGGAGAGATTCCCGCACAGAGGCTCAGCGCTGAGCAGCGCTTACCAGCCCGAGAGGCTTGTCTGCTCACCCGCTGGGGCGGGCGGGGCTGGGAGCTGAGGCGCGGACTTCGGTCGGATCGCAGGGAGAGGACTGGGGTTGGCGGCGTGAACACAGCCTGAAGGGGTTGGCGTGCCGCGGCGAGCCGGGAGGGAGCCAGAGAGGAGGTCTGCAGCCGCCGAGGAGGCAAGAGACTTTTTCTTGCCTCTTTGTTTCACGGCGTGCAAGGAGAGGGGATTCAGAGCGCCGCCTAGACGAACTCCAGAGGCGGGCGTGAGCCGCGGCTAACAGCATGGACCCCAGAGACGGGCACGAGCCGCGGCCATCAGCGCGGACCCCAGAGACTGGTAGGAAACGCTAAGGCTGCTGCTGCTGCCACCAAGAAGCCTGTG